>NC_041381.1:220818405-220882346 GCF_002162155.2 Triticum dicoccoides | reverse complement strand
CAAGCTGGGTTAGATGTCGAAACTCTACGTCCTCGAGTCCCGGCTCTCGGGCCGGTCTCAGCCGTCGCTGGTATGTCGGGGCGCGATGCCGTGGGCAGACCAGAGGGTGAGGGCCAGAGAGCCGGTAGGAGCCCTGAGTCGTGATGCTCAGGCACCCCACCTTTAACGTGCAAGCTGGGTTAGATGTCGAAACTCTACGTCCTCGGGTCCCGGCTCTCGGGCTGGTCTCAGCTGTCGCTGGTATGCCGGGGCGCGATGCCGTGGGCAGACCAGAGGGTGAGGGCCGGAGAGCCGGTAGGAGCCCTGAGTCGCGATGTTCAGGCACCCCCCCTTCAACGCGCAAGCTTGCGACATCCAGGAAGAAAAAAAAGGTACCATGAACATGCACCAAGCAACAAGCATGACGGGTCGAAAACATGGCCCTAAGATAAATGCAAGAGGGGTACATGCCACTGGGTCTGACCCGAGCGGCTTGGGGATAATGCAGCCCGAGGGGTGCCCCCAGCAGAGTGAGCTAAGAACATGAAATAAAAGAGATACACGCCACAGGGACGGACCCACGCGGCCTGGGAATAATGCAGCCCTGAGGGCGCTCCCAGCTGGGAATGAAACTAGAAAGATGCCACCTGGTGACGCTGAAGACGAAGGGGTGTTGATGCAGCAGACTCGGTGGGCTGCAGGGGCAGATCCTCACGGGCCCCCAGGCCCTGGGGCCTCGGGAGGCTCCGGAGGCACTGGTGGCTCCTCGCGGACCGTCTCCATCTCCTCCAGGGCTGCGGAACGCCTGACCTCTTGAGCCTCCAGGATGGCCCTCATGATGCGCTGGTACGCAGCAGCTGCGTTCGGCAAGCCGTAAGGCATGCGAACGTAGCTGTGAGGTGGACCCTCGCAGCGTCTCACTCGCGAAGGCCAGAGGCGCTCCTGAGACGCGGCCTGGTTGAGCCCTCGTATGTCGATGCAGATGCGCAGCCCACCATCCTCGCCTGGATGGGGGGCCATAGCGGGTAAGCGGCGGCTGCCTCTCATGACCCTTGACTCCTGTAGCTCCTGAATGGCCTTGCTGAGGAACTCCTGAGGGTTTGGCCCTCCTTGCCTTGCTCCTTCTTGATGGAAACGTGCTTCGAAACATGCCTCCACGTGGTGCCCAAGCGCCTCCCTCATGACCTTGGCGAGGTCGACGGCCCTCCAGGGGGGAGCCCCCGAGCCCTGCCTGAGGAGGGCACTGGGCGCGCTTCCCTATGCGATGGAAGGAGGTTCCCCTTGAGCAGGCGCAGGCCCAGAGGGTCCTGCCTCCTGAGGGGCCGGTCCGGTCGATGTCTTCTTCTTCTTGGGGGCGGCCTTGGGAAGCCTCCTACTTCCGCGATCCGGGGCTTCCAGCGATGCGGCCTGAAAGGCTCTCTCCAGGGAGCAAACTGCGTCTCTCTCTTTGCAGGGCACCGTGATGACTCTGCCACTTCCTGGCATCTGGAGGACGTTGTAGCCGTGGTGGGTTACGGCCATGAACTTGGCCAGCGCTGGGTACCCGAGGATGGCGTTGTACGGCAGGCGAATGTGGGCGACGTCGAAGTCGATGAGCTCGGTGCGGTAGTTGTCGCGTGCCTCGAAGGTGACAGGGAGGCGGACCTGCCCAATCGGGACCGTGGAGCCGTCGGTGACTCCGGAGAAAGGCTTGGTGGGCTGAAGCTGACTGTAGGTACTTGGAGATTGTTGAATGTTTCCACGGACAGGACGTTGAGCCCTGCCCCGCCATCGGTGAGGGTCCTGGTGACTAGCACGTTGCTGATGATTGGGGAACAAAGCATCGGGAGGACTCCGGCTGTGGCCGCGCACTTGAGCTGATCCGCTGAGCTGAACGTGATGGCACACGCCGACCACCTAATAGGGCGCGTGGCCTCGAGCTCGGGGAGGACTGCATTCACTTCGCGGGCGAACTGCTTGAAGATGCGCTGAGAGGCTGGGGCTTGGGCTCCGCCTAGGATGCAGGCGATCGCACGTGGTTCCTGGAAGCCCCTAGCCCCCTCGTCCTGATGACGGTCCTCATTTCTCCTTGGCTGCGACGGTAGCGGAGGGAGGCCTGCGTTACCTTGCGGGCGATCCTCGCGAGGCTGATCCCTCCAGCCTCCCTCGCGAGGCGGGTCCTGCCAGCGATCCTCGCGAGGTTGGTCGCGCCACCCTTGACGTGGGCCGTGGTCTTCCTAGCGTCCTGTGTTCCTTCCTACTCCTCGTCCGTAGCCCCGGTCGCTGCGGTCGGGACGCCGGCCAGTTCGTCCTTCACGCACGGCCCGGAGCTCTTGGCATTCATTGGTGTTATGGGTGTGGAGGTCGTGGTACACGTAGTACCAACTGCCCTTGGAGGATTCGGGCTGATCCCTGCCCCGCTTGGTTTCTGGTTCTGCCGCGAGCACGGCAGCCCCCTTGCGCTTCATGTCCTTGGCCTTGTGCTTCTTCTCTTTAGGGTCTATGGCAGGCAATTCGAGGAGGGAGAGACGCTCTTCCTCAGCCCTGGCGCACTTGGTCGCCAGGTTGAACAACTCCAAGGATGTGCACAGATCTTCATGCATTGAGAGCTCCTCCTTCATTTTGACGTCACGCACGCCGTCAGAGAAGGCTGAGATGATGGCCTCCTCGGTCACCTTGGGAATCTTGAGGCGCGCGTTGTTGAAGCACTGGATGTACTTCTGCAGGGTTTCCCCTGGTTGCTGCTTGATGCGGCACATGTCGCTCACGGCGGGTGGCCGGTCGCGAGTACCCTGGAAGTTGGCGATGAAGCGGGTGCGCATCTCGTCCCAGGAGGAGATCGTGCGTGGGGCCAGGTTCAGAAGCCAAGTGCGGGCTCCGTACTTGAGAGCCATGAGAAACTAGTTCGCCATGACCTTCTCGTCTCCGTTGGCAGCCTCGATGCCCAGCTCGTAGAGCTGGAGGGACTCTGCAGGGTCTGCCATGCCGTCGTAGCGAGGAGGCAGGTCTAGCTTGAATTTGCCGGGCCACGCGACGGTGCGTAGCTCGGTGGTGAAGGCGCGGCAGCCCGGTGTGGCCACTGGAGGCCTTGGAGGACGAAGGGCTCAGTCCTGTGGGTCCCCGTGCACCGCAGCTGGGTGCAGCACGGGGTCTTGACGTGCTGGAGCAGGAGCGTGGTCGGGACGAGCCGGAGCAGGGAGCGCTTGGGCAGCTTCTCGAGGGCGAGGGACTTCTTGGCATCTCTGCTCCTGCCGCGCTGGTTCCTAACGGGGCGGGTTCCGCCCAGGGACCGCGCGCCTCGGAGCCAGGGCGCCTTCTTGAGGGGGAGGCGGCTGAGGCGCCCCAGGAGCTTCCTTGCCCGCGCATGGCGGGGCGCGGTGCAGCGAGAAAGATGGCGCGGGGGAGCCCCCAACGGCGCGGACGATTTCGGCGACTCAGTCGAGCCATTCTTCATAGACGGCGTCGACGGGGCGGTAGCGCAGGAGCTCGTTTTCCGCGATGAGCGCAGCTCGAGCCTCCATGGCCGCGCGGGGCGCGCGGGATGAAGAACCAGCGGGGGTGAGCGAGGGCGTAGCGGTGCGGCCGTCTCGCCTCATGGACGGGTGCTGGGACAATGCTTGCTGCTCGTTCCCCGCCGGGCCGGTGGCGGCGTTGACGGCAGGCGACGGGGAACGATGAGGGCGCCCGCCGACGGGAGCTGTCTGGGCGACACGGGAAGCGAGGGCGGCTCAGCGCTTGGCGCGAACCCGGCGTGCATCAGACATGGTCGCGACGGTCGGAGAAGAACAGGGCGACGGAAGACGAATTCCGGAGCACCCCTACCTGGCGCGCCAAATGTCGGATTTAGGGTTCCGGCAGACCCTTGTGGTTCGAACTCTGGGGTGCGCGCGGAGGTTTCGCCTTCTACCTACCCATTCCTCGCCGAATCGCTAGGATCTAAACTACGAGAAGAACAACACAAGAGACACAGAGTTTATACTGGTTCAGGCCACCATTGTGGTGTAATACCCTACTCCAGTGTGTGGCGTGGTGGATTGCCTCTTGGGCTGATGATGAACAATACAAGGAAGAACAGCCTCGCGAGGGTCTGTTCTTGTGGTGGTGTTGTCTCTTTTGAGGGGTTGATTCTAGATGCCTATCTTATCCCCAGATTCCTCCCTAGATCTCTCTTTTTTCTAACCTCTGAGTGGCTAGTCCTATTTATAGGCAAAGGCCCTGGGCCTCTTCACAAATATTGAGCGGGAAGGGCGCCAACAATTGGCCAATTTGAAGGGGAACATCTAGTACACTTATCCTGACTAAAGTTGGTCTTCGCCTGTCAAAGGCTCTGATGGTGACGCCGACTTGGGCTCCACGGTGACCTCCATCCTGCCGTTGGACTGGTCTTGGTCTTGTTGCATCGAAACGGATGCCTTTGCTTGATGCTCTCGCCTGGCTTGCTCCCCTTGCACCAAAGAGGAAAGAAGGACACTGCGCGGGCTGGCGCCCTTGGTCGTCATGGCTTGCGTCATGGGCACCTCGCGAGGTACCCCGCCTTGAACTCTCCGCCTCCTCGCGAGCCAGCCTGACGAGGCCGTGCCTGAGGAAGCTCCTTGTCGTCCGCCCTGCGAGGCTTGGCTCCTCATGAGGGTCTTGAGCTTGTGTTGACAAAGATGGGCCATGCTGGGCCCCCTTTGAGCCACGCCGCAGGCCGCAGGCAGGCAAGTCTGGGGACCCCCATTCCCAGAACGCCGACAACGAGATAGAGAGACTAAACACATAGCTACTGGTACAAGTCCTCAGCCCCGAGGGTGGATGCTACCTCTTGAGCTTGTGTTAGTTTTTCCCTTGAAGAGGAAAGGGTGATGCGCAAAGGAGTGTAAGTATTTCCCTCAGTTTTGAGAACCAAGGTATCAATCCTGTAGGAGACTACGCAACAAGCCACCGAATACCTGCACAAACAAACACCAACTTGCAACCAACGCGACAAAGGGGTTGTCACTCCCTTCACATTTATTCGCAAAGTGAGATTTGATAGAGTTGGATAAACGGTAAAGTAATATTTTCGGTATTTTTGGTTCTTGCAACGGAAAGTAAAGATTGCAAAGAAAGAGAATGACGACAGAAATTGGAAAGTTAACGGGAAACTAATATGACGTAAAATAGACCCGAGGGCCATATGTTTCACTAGAGGATTCTCTCAAGATAGAAATTATTATGGTGGGTGAACAAATTACTGTCGAGCAATTGATAGAAAAGCGCAAAGTTATGACGATATCTAAGGCAATGATCATGAATATAGGCATCACGTCCGTGTCAAGTAGACTGACTCCTGCCTGCATCTACTACTATTACTCCACACATCGACCGCGATCCAGCATGCATCTAGAGTATTAAGTTCATAAGAATGGAGTAACGCATTAAGAAAGATGACCTGATGTAGAGGAATTAACTCAAGCAGTATGATGAAAACCCCATCTTTTTATCCTTGATGGAAACAATACAATATGTGTCTCGCTGCCCCTACTATCACTGGGAAAGGACACCGCAAGATTGAACCCAAAGCTAAGCACTTCTCCCATTGCAAGAAAAACCAATCTAGTTGGCCAAACCAAATCGATAGTTTGAAGGGACTTGCAAAGATATCAAATCATACATAAAAGAATTCAGAGGAGATTCAAAGAATATTCATAGATAAGCTGATCATAAATCCACAATTCATGGGATCTCGGCAAACACACTGCAAAAGAGTATTACATCGAATAGATCTCCAAGAACATTGAGGAGAACTTTGTATTGAGAATCAAAGAGAGAGAGAGAGAAGAAGCCATCTAGCTACTAGCTATGTGAAGGAAATATGCCCTAGAGGCAATAATAAAGTTGTTATTTATATTTCCTTATATCATGATAAATGTTTATTATTCATGCTAGAATTGTATTAACCGGAAACTTAGTACATGTGTGGATACATAGACAAACAGAGTGTCTGTAGTATGCCTCTACTTGACTAGCTCGTTAATCAAAGATGGTTAATTTTCCTAGCCATAGACATGTGTTATCATTTGATGAACGGGATCACATCATTAGAGAATGATGTGATGGACAAGACCCATCCATTAGCTTAGCATAATGATCGTTTAGTTTTTCTGCTATTGCTTTGTTCATGACTTATACATGTTCCTCAGACTATGAGATTATGCAACTCCCAAATACCAGAGGAACACCTTGTGTGCTATCAAATGTCACAATGTAACTGGATGATTATAAATATGCTCTACAGGTGTCTCTGATGGTGTTTGTTGACTTGGCATAGATCAAGATTAGGATTTGTCACTCCGTGTATCAGAGAGGTATCTCTGGGCCCTCTCGGTAATACACATCACTATCAGCCTTGCAAGCAATGTGACTAATGAGTTAGTCACGGGATGATGCATTACGGAACGAGTAAAGATACTTGCCGGTGACAAGATTGAACTAGGTATGATGATACCGACGATCGAATCTCGGGCAAGTAACATACCGATGACAAAGGGAACAACGTATGTAGTTATGCGGTTTGACCGATAAAGATCTTCATAGAATATGTAGGAACCGATATGAGCATCCAGGTTCTACTATTCGCTATTGACCAGAGATGTGTCTTGGTCATGTTTACATAGTTCTCGAACCCGTAGGGTCCGAACGCTTAACGTTCGATGACGATTTGTATTATGAGTTATGTGATTTGATGACCAAAGTTTGTTCGGAGTCCCGGATGAGATCGCGGACATGACGAGGAGTCTCGAAATGGTCGAGGCATAAAGACTGATATATTGGATGATGTTATTCGGAAACCATATGGGTTCCGAGGGGTACCGGATAACTATCAGAGTGCGGGAGGGTTATCGGAACCCCCGGGGGAACTAATGGTCCTTCATGGGCCTTAGTGGGAAGAGATGAAGGGCCACAAGGGGCTGGCCGCACGCGCCCCCTTGGGTCCTAATTGGACTAGGGGAAGGGGGCGGCGCCCCCCTTTCCTTCCCTTTCCTCTCTCCCTTCCTTCTTCCCCCTCTTACTTAGGTGGAAACCTACTAGGACTTGGAGTCCTAGTAGGATTCCCCTCTCCTAGCACACCCTAGGAGGGTCAGCCGTCCTCCCCTCCCCTCCTTTATATACGGGGGTAGGGGGGCACTCTAGAACACACAAGTTCCTCTTAACTGTGTGCGGTGCCCCCCTCCACAGTTATACACCTCGGTCATATCATCGTAGTGCTTAGGCAAAGCCCTGCGCTAGTAACTTCAAGAGTTTGAGGGATGTCATGCGGACGGAACTCTCCCTCGGCCTCAACTGGATCAAGAGTTCGAGGGATGTCATCGAGCTGAACGTCTGCTGATCACGGAGGTGTCGTACATTCGGTACTTGGATCAGGTGGATCGCGAAGATGTTCGACTACATCAACTGTGTTACTAAATGCTTTCTGAAAGTGCTTTACACCGACTAGAGGGGGGGTGTATAGGCGATTTTTGTGAATTTTTCACTGAGGAATTTCAGGGTGAGGAAATTCCTAAGCGAAGAACTACTTGCAGCGGAATAAGTACTTAGGTATAAGCAAAACAAAGTAACAGCATAGTCATCATGATGAAATGAAAGACAAACACAGAGTACAGAAAACGTAAGCACATGATAAGAAGGATGAAGACAAACAAACTGAGGAAATAGGATTGAGGAATTAGAGAAAGTCTTCAGTTAATGTCTTCAAATAGTAATGATCGGGCACATCAACACATAACTGCGGAAATGAAAGGGTTGAGGAAATAGAACCAGTTGGCTTGGTGAAGACAATCATTTGGTAGACCAGTTCCAATTGATGTGACAGTTGTACGTCTGGTTGGAGCGGCTGAGTATTTAAACTCAAGGACACACAGTACCGGACACACAGTCCTCACCGTATTATCCTTGGGCTAAGATCACACAGACCTCTCCCAATGGTAGTGGTAAGTCTTCACAGGTGACTTCTCCTTCACAGACTTGGTAACTCGGCAATCCACAATTCCTCTTGGATGCTCAGACCATGATGCCTAACCGTCTGGAGGATACACAGTCCTCAAAGGTTACAAGCGTCGGTTCCACACAGGAACAATCTCTTCAGTGATGCTCAATCACTTTGGGGTTTGTAGGTTTGGGTTTGGGATTTGGGTTTTCCTCACTTGATGATTTTTGCTCAAAGTCCTCGGAGGATGGGATGCTCTCAAATGAAAAGTGTCAGTTTCTCTCGGAGCAGCCAACCAGCTAGTGGTTGTAGGGGGCGTCTATTTAGAGCCTAGGGAGCAGCCCGACATGATAAGACATAAATGCCCTTGGCAGATATGACCGTTAGGTGGTAGGATATTTTGGTACAGCTGGCGCGCGGCATTGCAACGGTCGGATTTGAGGTTCGAATTCCTCAGGGCTATCATGTTCGACTATGTAGGCAATCTGCACTGGCGAATTCCTAACTCCTCAGTCAGAACAAATTCCCCAGAGACCAGAAGATCTTCGTCTCTGTCACTGAAGAAATTGACTGAACTGATATGAGATTTCCAATGGCTTCACTCGAAGGATTGGGTAGGTGTAGGTTTTTGAGATGAGCATCACTTGGAAATCTGTTTCCTTAGTATTACCTCGACCCCCTTTAACAGTACGGTGTTTCCTATGACTCAAGAAAGAGAAAATGAAACTACGAAAATAAAAGTCTTGACGCTTCAGATTCCTCGCATAAATATCGAAGTCTTCAAGGTCACACCAATTTCTTCACTTTGAAAGTCTTCAGGAGAACTAAAATCTTCAGCCGAGGACATTCATTTTTAGGGGTCGACTTTCACTGTAAATATCAAACTCCTCATTGACTTATAGAGCCTGTGTACACTCACAAACATATTAGTACCTTAACCTATAAGTCTTCAATACAGCAAAATCACTAAGGGGCACTAGATGCACTTACAATCTCCCCCTTTTTGGTGATTGATGACAATATAGGTTAAGTTTTCAACGGGGATAAACATATGAATTGAAAGTACTTAATATTGAGGAATTTGATTTCAAGATATAGAAGAACTCCCCCTGAAGATGTGCATAGTGAGGTATTTGCTTTGGAGGCAATGCTCACTTGAAGAGTAGAATCATGGAGAACTCCCCCTATATCTTGTAATTCATACACGCATTCAACATATGAAATGAAGAATTTGAAATGCATGATGAAATATGGTGACTGATGTGATTCAGCATGCGTGCATAACATTAATGAGGAAATAGCATGCAGAAAAACAAAGAAAAAGTATCAGGTTACCATCGGACTTAAGTTTACAACTCATACAACAAAAGCTTCAGAAGAGCGAGAGTTGTAACTTTAAAAAAAATGCCCATATATATAGACCCGCTTGAAGACTAACTCAAATTTCTCCCCCTTTGTCATCAAATGACCAAAAGGGACAAAAAGTGAGGACTAACACCCCTGAAGAATTTCTTCACGAAGTCGATGGAGGAGCGTCAGCGTTGTTGGGGTCATTTGTTGGAGTAGGGCATGCCGCAGTGTCGTCAAGATCTTCATTTTCGTCAGTATCGCTGGACGAGGAATATGAGCTGGGCACCAAAGGAGGAACTTCAACCTTCTTGAATTTCTTCGGAGGAGGCTTAGACCAGCCGAAGTCCTGCTTGAAGCCCATCTGCTTGAGATCCTCATCACCGTAAAGGTGAGACAGAATAGCCTAGGTGCGATCAAACATTTCATTAATGTAGTAATGGTTCTTCTTCACTAAATTATATGTGATAGTCATGTTGTGAAGAATTGAACCAAATTGACATTTTACCCATTTGTGATTGCGATCCACCTTTTGATTAAGACTAAGGAGAAGCTCACGGTCAGTCATCATCCTTGGAGCTGTTGCCTAAGGACTTTGCTTTGAGGCATTAGCAGCAGAATCATGAGTAGCAGAGTCATCATTGGTGGAGTATGAAGCAGCTTTGCGAAACTGTCCATCCAATGGTCGAATGCCCTCATCAATAACAGCAGTGGCCTTGCCCTTTTCATTAGCTGAGGAAAATGTCCATTTGAGGACTTCAATCGGGGGCAAGTAGCTGCCATGGTTGAGTGTATCAGCTTTGTAGTTGAGTGAAGACCTTGATCTGATGAACCTTATTATCCAAGGAGCATAAGGCTTCAACTCAAATGGGGACATTGCAACGTTTGCCAAAGTCCTCATGAAGAAATCATGATAGTTCACGGGAATACCGTGCATGATGTTGAAAAGAAGATTCTTCATGATGCCAACGACTTCTTCATCATTTGAGTCGTGGCCTTCGATTGGACTCAATGTCTTTGTCAGAAAGCGATAGATTGTCCTTGGCACATATTGCAATTCCTTCAAAAGGAATTTGGTCCTTGAGGCTTGTCCAGGCTTCAATGGCTTCATCAGCACTTGCATGAAATGATCTGACAGCTCTGTTTCAGAGTAGATCAGATGCACACCTTCTGGGGGAGGACTGACAGGCATGGCACGAAGCAATTCAGTTGCCGGTGCCTTATAGTGTGTGTTCTCTGTCATCCAGTCCAACACCCATGAGTTCACATCTTTAGCATTGCCTGTGATGTGCAGCATCGCACAGAATTGAAGAATGAGTTCTTCATTCCAATTGCAGATGTCAGTGCAGAAATTGAGCAGGACAGCATCATGAATGGCAGCGAGGACTGGCGTGAAGAGGGGCAGTGATTCCATATCCAAGTGAGGAATATGCTCATGATTAAAGACTTTGTCCTTGTTGAAGAGCACCGAAGAATAAAAAAATTGCTTGGCTGGCAGTCCATAATTGTTTCCTCCTTAAACGAGCAGAATCATATGGATTGTAGTCAGTGAAGAATACATGCTCATTGAAGAAGGCATCAGCCTTGAACTTCAGAGTTTTGGAGAATGGATTCTTCAGCTGTGGCTGAGGAGTGTCAGTGATTTGAAGAATGACTTCTAGAATGTCAATCTCTGGAGCCGCGGGCTGAGGAATATCTGCTTCTGCTTCAGTAACAGCCTGGGCCTCCATTTCTTCAACAACTTGAGCATCAGCACTAGTGGTTGGAATCTCTTCATGAACTAAAGGGGTGGCACGAATTTCTTCAGAGCCCATCTGAACTTCAGTTGGAGCTGGGGACTGAGGAATTTTCTGTTGTGGGGTAAACAAAGGAGAGTTGGGGTGCTGACTCTCCCAAAAATCATCATTCATCACTAGAGTGGTGCTGCCAATATCCACATCCTCATCCACTTCCATTTCTTCAACGTCGGCTTCTTCAGCAGTAAACTAAGGCGTTGGCGATGATACATGGGGAGTTGAAGTGAAAGCTTCAACTTCAATTTCTTCATCCATCTGCTTTGTGGAAGCAGCGGAGGGATCTTCTTCAGCAGATTCATCTGGAATCTAATATTCTTCACCATAAGGAACAAGTTCCTTAGATGGCATGCTTGCAAGAGGAACAACATCAATGGAATTGTCCAATGAACTTGTCAAAATCTCCGCCTTCTTGGGGGCCAAAGATTCTGTGGCAGCTGATGCCTTCCTCTTCTTTAGAGCAGCACGCTCCGCAGCTTTGGTTTTCTTCACTTCCAGAGCAGAAGGAAGAACTGGGCTTGATGTTGGTGCATGCGGAGCAGTGGGGGTTGGATCAATTTCTTCAGGCACAACTGATGCAATTGGCCTGTCTTGAGCAGTTTCTTCAGGCGCAGCAGCAGAGTCTTCAGCTGGCCTGGCATATTCTCCAGGCACAACACTAGTGGTTGCCCTGGCAGTTTCTTCAGAGGCTGGAATTTCTTCAGCAGCCCTAGTGCTTGCAGATTCATCAGCAACCTGATTTTCATCAGCGGTGCTGGCAATACCTTCAGTGGCTTGAGCAGATGCTTCAGCCACTGACTTCAATGCGCATAGGAGCAGCATCACTTGAAGTGAATTTCTTCGTCAGCTTGACGAATCTGACCTTGCCGCCCTGCCATTCAGCCTTGTAGGCATCAAATTCTTAACTAAGCTTTTTGATTTCATCTTGCAGTGCAAGGAGATGCTCAGGCGAAAGACTGAGGACATTGTCCTTTAGGTAGTGCTGCTTCTTGTACTGCGCTTTCTTCATAGTCCTGGCTTGGTCATACTTCGATTTCTCTTCAGCAATGAATGCCGTCACAACGTGACTTTGTCCAGGAGTGAGGCCCAAATCTGGCATTGGAGCATTAGGATCTTTGTGCCAGAAATCGATGAAATCGAGGATCTTCTTCGGATCCAATAGAAGGGGCACAACACTTCTTTGGCTCTAGCGGCCCTCTGTTGTCTGTCCTTGATGATATCGGCTAGTTCATCATCAGCAGCCTCATCATCAGATGGAATTTGAAAGACCACCTGCTTCTTGTGAGGACTTGGTCTAGTGCCTCGTCCAGCAGTGGCCTTGTCTTCAGCAGAGTGGGACCGGTTGATGAAGGATGAGCTGAAGAACTTGCTGAAGCTCCTGAGGCAATTGATATGCTAGTGGTCCTTTGGCACGTGGCGAGATGCACAGGTGCTGAGTACTTTCTCGGAGGAGCTGAGGGTTTTGAAGCCCGAGGAATTTGTGCAGCTTGAGAAACTGGGGCATCTTGAGGAATTTGCCTTGGTGGCACTGAGGAGATTGGTCGTGAGGGAAATGAAGAAGAACTTGGCCGTGAAGGCATTGCTGAGGAAGGTGGTTTCTTGGCTGGCTTCTTAGGCATAGCCTTCTTGCTAGAAGAAGCCTCAGCAGCCGCAGCAGCAGCAGTAGAATCCTCATTGAATTTCTTCACTACTGCTTTGGCCTGCTTGGCCAACTTTGCTTGCCGCCTGGCCCATTCATCAGCATAATCCTCACCATGTTTAAGGCTTGTTGGATCAACTAGTTGGCCAGGTGCCAGAGGAGGTCTTTAGCACGGAGGGTTAAGAGCGAATTTCTTCATGTATTTGGGAGTAACATATCTGTACTCCCTCCACTCTCTTGCCCATCTTCTTTCGATCCTTTGAATGCGCACTTTGCGCTCAGTCTTCGTCTCCTTGCCATGAGTTGCCTCATCAGGCGTGCAGTACCCTGCATAGATTTCCGCAGGGATCTCAAAAGCAGTATTCACCTCAAGCTTCTTTCCTCCTTTCTGAGGCCTTTTACCATCTGCCATTTTCTTCAGCTGAGGAATTTGCACAATTGAGTTCTCTGAAGAAGTATGCAGCTTTTCTTCGATGAACGTTGCAAATGAGTTAAGTTGATGAGAACCTAGTGATTCAGCAACACACATGTGTACCTATGAACAGAGTATAGGTGCGAAGAATTTGGAGAGGTCATATGCGTTCTCAGAAGGTTTTGTATACATGAACAAGTTTGAGGAAATTGACCCGATGTGTCTTGAAGAATTTCACTAAGCGTTCTTTGTCTTAGGTTCCAGAGTTGTGCGGATCATGAGATTCACACAATTGAGGAATCATGAAGAAAAATGTCACTTAGAGAAACAGATCAAGAACTGAAGATTTGTGCTTGGTATTTAGAGTGTGGAGGTTGAAGAATAAACACCTTTTGACGATTTGATCAAAATCATTAATAGAATAAATGCGGTAAAAGTAAATTTTAATTACCCTTGATGAAGAACACGATGAACAAGAGGTGTAGATTCAGGAGTTCACCGGCTCAGATCTTCCACGCCCTAACTTGGCGGAGGAAGACGTCTATGGCGGCGGAGGAGGGAAGATTTCCGCGGCCGGCGAGAGTACGACGGCGACGAGGTCGAAGCAGTGAAGCTCTTCCTCACCAGCGACGATGGAGGTAGCGGTAGCGCTAGGGCTTGAGAAGCTTGAGCGAGGGAGTGAGATCGAGCAGAGTAAAAGTGAAATGAGGAAGGGAAGGGGGTATTTATAGCGGAGGTGAAAAATTGTTCACCCGAAGATTTTGGACGAACGTGCCCCTGATCCTTCTCATTCGCGCGACATGTGTCACCCACGTACTGAGAGGTGGAGATTGTGTAAGATCATGGGTGAATAGATAAGTATACCGTGTAATGCATAACGGTTCGAGCGGCAAAAGCCGAAAGTTCGGATAAGAATATTTTAAAGTTTCGTTCGCAATTTCTTCAGCTGACAAGGACACAATGAAGAATTTGAACGAGTTTCAAATAGAACGCACATGAAGAATTTGTGCGCAGACTGGGTTGAGTTTAGCATAGAGGGGGAAGGGTCCGATCACATTCACTTAGCAGAAAAGTCAACTTGAAGAATTAGCAATAAGTGAATGCTGTAGAGGACATAAACTCATATATATATAGTCAAATGAAGAACAACGACGGAAAGAGTGAAGACAATGCAAAGTTGAAGTATTTGAAAAAAACTGAGGAATTTCAAAAATGAAGAAAAACTCAAATTGAAGATTTTAAACTTTGGTTGGTGGCGTAACCCACCGTATAAGAAAGCTGATTTCAGACACCGTGTACAATTCTCGTAGGGTTCTGAGAATCAATTTCTTCATTAATTTCTTCACACTTAGAGGGTTAGTCTTCATTGATTGAAGAAAAACCTTACTTTGTGTGTTGCACATCTAAGTCATCAAGTCAGCATAAGTGTTAGGATGTGTGTCCTTTTCAAAGAACATTCGAAGATTCTAGGATATTTAGCTCACACCGCAACTTGCTAAATCTCTTCTCATCCAAGGGCTTAGTGAAGATATCGGCCACCTGGTCTTTAGTACTTGCATGGTCGATGGAGATGTCACTGAGGGAGTCCTGGATTAAGGGGTCCTCGGACAGCCGGACTATATACTTTGGCCGGACTGTTGGACTATGAAGATACAAGATTGAAGACTTTGTCCCGTATCCGGATGGGACTCTCCTTTGCGTGGAAGGCAAGCTTGGCAATTCGGATATGTAGATCTCCTTCTCTGTAACCGACTATGTAACCCTAGCCCCCTCCGGTGTCTATATAAACCGGAGGGTTTAGTCTGTAGGATAAAAACAATCATAATCATAGGCTAGCTTCTAGGGTTTAGCCTTTACGATCTCGTGGTAGATCAACTCTTGTAATACTAATATCATCAAGATCAATCAAGCAGGAAGTAGGGTATTACCTCCATCGAGAGGGCCCAAACCTGGGTAAAACATCGTGTCCCCTACCTCCAGTTACCATTAGCCTTAGACGCACAGTTCGGGCCCCCCTACCCGAGATCCGCCAGTTTTGACACCGACATTGGTGCTTTCATTGAGAGTTCCACTGTGCTATCGTGGTAAGGCTTGATGGCCCCCTCAATCATCTTCAACGATGCGGTCCATGGGGAGGTTTTCCTTCCCGGACAGATCTTCGTATTCGGCGGCTTCGTATTGCGGGCCAACTCACTTGGCCATCTGGAGCAGATCGACAGCTACACCCTTGGCCATCAGGTCAGGTTTGGAAGCTTGAACTATACTGCTGACATCCGCGAAGACTTGATCTTCGACGGATTCGAGCTCATGTCAGGCGCGCCAGACGGTCACGACGGGCATGACTTTGATCTACCATCGGACACTATTTGGGAGATCGCGCCTGCGGCGGCACCGGGAATCAAACCGGAGCAGATCATGCGCTCCGAGGACGAGTGGATGGACCCCGCCATGGAGGCCGTGCACCCATCAGCGCTGGAGTCGAACACTGATCCCACCTCCTGTGAGGATTGTGTCATCGGACCCTCGGACTCGTCTCCGGCTACAGGATCCGAACCGCATGCGTCCGTGCCTATCGAATCTGATTGGGCACCGGTCATGGAGTTCACCGCCTCGGACATTTTTCAGCACTCGCCCTTGGGTGACGTGCTAAACTCATTAAGGTCTCTTTCCTTGTTGGGAGATTCTTGGCCAAACTATGTCTGGCTCGAGTGGGAAGCGGACGACGAAGAAATTCGTTCCCCACCCACCACCCACTTCATAGCCACTGTCGATGACTTAACCGACATGCTCGATTTCGACTCCGAAGACATCGACGGTATTTACGACGACGCAGGAGAAGAACAGGAACCACCGCCCACTGGGCGCTGGACTGCCACCTCATCATATGATATATATATGGTGGACACACCAAAAGAAGGCGATGGTGACGATGCAACGAAGGATAATCCCCTCGATAAGCCACCAAAGCGGCGCCGTAGACGCTGCTCTAAATCCCGCCACAGTAAAAACAACGACAATAGCGCAAGAAATAATAATACCCCGGCTGACTCCAAAGGAAACGACGCCCTCATGGACCCAGCGATGGAGCAGGATGAACCAGGGGACGATGAACATAGTCCGGAGGCGACGTCAGATGAGCCGATCCCGAGGGTAAAATTCAACAACCTGTCTCTGGAGAGGAGAACAGCCCGGACGATGATGCACTCATCATCCCAGAAAAGCTCTTGGAACAAGAGAACCTCCATAGAAGGCTTATTGCCACCAGAAGGAGCCTAAAGAAGTAGAAGCAAAGGCTTAAGGCCGCGCAGGATACGCTCAACCGCAGGTGGAACAAAGTGCTCGACACAGAAGAAAAATACGGCGGCGATCGTCACACAAAGAGCTATCCAAAACGCAAGCTGCTGCCCGAATTCGACGACGAGGCCATAGAGCCCATTCAGCCGAAAGCAACCGATCAGCCAGACCGCCCGCCCCGTGGCCGTGGCAAGACGGCTAATGATGCCGCACACAAGACATCACACGATTTATGTGAGCTCCTGGACAAAAAGTCCGGTATGGCCATATCCATCTATGGATCTAGGAAGCGCGCTTCGGCACAGGATCAGAGCTACCGAAACGATCACATTGATCGAATACCAGCTAGGAATCAACACCAAACACAAGAACCGTCGACAGCATGCCACAACACGTCCAAATACAGGGGTGCCGCACACCCCCTGTGCTTCATCGATGAGGTGTTGGATCATGAATTTCCGGAAGGATTTAAACCCGTGAATATAGAGGCATACGATGGAATGACAGACACTGGGGTCTGGATTGAGGACTTTATCCTTCATATCCAAATGGCTCGCGGAGATGATCTCCACGCCATTAAATACCTACCCCTCAAATTGAAAGGACCAGCTCGGCACTGGTTGAAAAGCCTTGCTGAAAACTCCATTGGAAGTTGGGAAGAACTTAAGTATGCTTTTAGGGCCATTTTTAAGGGACCTATGTCCGACCTCCGGACGCAGACGACCTAAGTCACATAATTCAACAACCCGGAGAGTCAGCCCGAAAACTCTGGAACAGATTTCTTACTAAGAAGAATCAAATAGTCGATTGCCCTAACGCCGAAGCCTTAGCGGCCTTCAAACACAGTATCCAGGACGAATGGCTCGCCAGACACCTCGGCCAGGAAAAGCCGAGGACAATGTCAGCCTTAGCAAGCCTTATGACCCGCTTTTGCACGGGCGAGGACAGTTGGCTGGCTCGTAGCGGCACCAGCAACCCAGGCACATCCGGAGTCAGGGATGGCAACGGGAAGCTGCGATGCAACAAAAACAAGCGTCGAAACAATGATGACAGCCCAGAGAACACGACGGTCAACGCCGGATTTAGGGGCTCTCGACCCGATCACCGGAAGAAGCCATTTAAGGGCAACAGAGATGGACCGTCCAGCCTAAACAAGATTCTAGACAAATTATGTCAGATTCACGGCACCCCCGAAAAACATGCAAATCACACCCACAGAGAATGTTGGGTTTTCAAGCAGGCAGGCAAGCTAAATGCCGAACACAAGGGGAGGGAGACGCCAAGTGAATACGAGGATGAGCCTTGCTAGCCGAACACTGAAGGACAGAAAAAATTCCTACCAGAAGTCCAAACAGTGAATATGATTTACGCAACTCACATTCCAAAGAGTAGGCGAAAACGCGCACTCCGAGATGTATAAGCTGTGGAGCCTATCGCCCCCAAATTTAACCCCTGGTCGGCCTGCCCGATCACCTTTAATCGCAGGGATCATCCGACTAGTATCCGGCACGGAGGATCGGCTGGCTTGGTGCTCGACCCAATAATTGACGGATACCATCTCACACGAGTCCTTATGGATGGCGGCAGTAGTCTAAACCTGATATATCAGGACACTGTCCACAAAATCGGGATAGACCCTTCAAGAATCAGCCTAAGAACACTACCTTTAAAGGAGTGATACCAGGCGTCGAGGCCCACTATACGGGCTCTCTAGTACTAGAAGTTGTATTCGATTCTCCGGACAACTTCAGAAGCGGGGAACTAACCTTCGACATCGCTCCATTCTGAAGCGGCTACCACGCAGTACTCGGAAGAACGGCCTTTGCTCGTTTTAATGCAGTACTGCATTACGCCTACCTTAAACTTAAGATGCCTGGTCCACGCGGTGTCATCACAGTTAGCGGACACACAGAGCGTTCCTTACACGCAGAAGAATACGTGGTGGCTCTAGCAGCTGAACACTGAGCGGTCCCTCCAACCAGGATAAACGGTCGGTCGTCAAGACCACGGACGCGGTTAGATGAGTCCGGCGCTCCACCCAATGTAACAACCCAGTTGGGATTTCCCCATAAAAGATGCTAGGGGCTGCCCGCAAAAAGATCCCATAGTTTGGTTCGACCCTATCAATACAATAGCATATTGCATTTTCATGGTTCCCTCAGATTAACGAACTCCTCGCATGAAGTCTTTCACCTGGGTTTTTCCTTTTTACAGATGATTATCATGCTACACCCTTCCAGGATACGGCACAATGGAGATAAAGGCGCAGACGTGCAGCAGGGCCCCGCTAAAAGGTTTCTTTTTAGATTAAGACCCTGCGTAAATCTTTTTAATGTCTCTTGTTGCTTCTTCCCCTCTGGAAACTTTATACAACCGGGAGGGATCTGGCGTTTTCGGCATTTTTGTCACACCAAACTATTGCTCATACCTGGAAACTCAGGGCTTATTATCGAGGGCATTATTCAGCCCAGTATACATTATAAAGTCCGAATACCTTAGGGAGTCGCGAGTTTGGCCTTATATGCATCAGCTCCGAATCATGTCTTTGGTCAAATGTTGGGTTTGCCCGGCTCCTGTGTTTTGCTACCTTACGTTCCGCTCTATCGGCTAAGGCGGCACCTGGAGAACTACTGCGATTGTGCCCTGGTTCATCTGGATGAGCACCTTAGTAGAGTAAGCCGAAAACTGACTGTCATGATACAACGCGAGACTGGTCAACCACTCAATGACCCAGCGGAATCTTCTTGATTCCTCCGCATTAACAAAGGACCGGTTTCCCGGTCACGTACATACACATACCATATCCGAATGAACGCGAAAGTACCAGGGGCTATATAGTAGCTCCACCGTCAAACTCCTATGGCTAAGTGAAAGTGTTAACGCTATTTAGTCCGATTGCCTGGTTCGCCGCGCTATCACCTCCTTAACGGACGAAGACGTTGGATCAAGTGTGACTACGCGTTTTCTCGAACACCCCCGCATTATATGCGTGGGGGCTGAAGCCGACGACTGCAAACTTTCAGGTTATATACATACATAAACGGTCGCACATGAGGCATTATAATACTTTCGGGCAAAAGTATAACACAACCTTTATAATCAAAATAGCATTGTCTTTACAATCGAGATACATGTCATTCGAACATGGCACTCTTCGAGCACTGAGCCTCTATTAAACGGGCGCCTTCTAAGACTTCTTCAAAATAGTGCTCGGTCGGGTCCTGGCCTTCCACCGCACCCCGGGTCACAACAGTGGTGGTTTCCATCCCAGCCCAGTATGTTTTAAGACGGGCAAGAGCCATCCGCGCACCCTCTATGGACACCGACCTCTTCACAGCATCGATAGGCGACACAACACCAAGGAATTGTTCAACCAATCCAAAATAGCTGTCCGGCCTTGGTCCACGTGGCCAAAGATGATCCACGCCAGACCTCATAGCAAGTCCGGACAACCTGTGGAGTTCGGCCCAGGTGGCCATCTTTTCATTCAACGGCAGCGGACGCGTCGGGGTACTGAACTGCGACCAGAATAACCTTTCAGCCTTATGGTCTTTCTGATCTTTGAAAAACTCGGTCGCATCAACAGCACTCTTTGCCAGGTCCACATACATGTCCGCAGCACTCCACAACTGATCCAGAGGGGCATACTTCGGATCTCCGAATTTCATCCGCAACAAATAGGGCTTCCCACCCATGATGTCTCTGGCTTCACGAAGCTCCTCCCTTATCCCTCTCATTTCAGAGTGGGTTTCCTTGGCTGCCTCCAAGGCCTTCTTCAGGTCAGCCGCTTTTGCTTGATTTTACTTTTCAAGAAGCTCACGGTGGTTGGTGGCATCTTTCAGCTCGGTAGCCATCTGGGCTCTCTTTTCTTCGCTTTGGCAATGAGCAGCCTGTTCGGCTCTTAACTCTTCGACTGCCTTCAGGGCGGCTGCATCACTTCTTCGAGCTTGTTCCTTGGCTCGGGCAAGCTCCGCCCGAAGGGTCTCTATGGCAGCAGCCCCATCTGCAGTCACAATATATTATAAGATACTAGCATAATGCTCCTCTTACAATTTACTAACATGCCAAACATACATACCCTGGGCCTCGTCAAGCCGCTTGTTAACAAGCGCGATGTTGGCATCCGCCATGTCCAGCTCCCGCTTCAGTTCGGTGAAATCAGCAGTCCGGTCAGCCTCCAGACAATCAGCCGTCTGCACATAAAAAGCAGCGCGATTATTACCTGGGATTACGATCCTCTGTTTTCCACCTCTATGCGGCGACCAGAGTCTCAGGGGCTACTATCTATACAGAGCACACCTAGCATGTGTGGTACCGTCAGAAATACATATATTATTTTGCGTACCTCGAAGCCGCTCAGCAGACTTGTAAAGGCTTCATTCAATCCGCTTTCGGCGGATGAAATCCTCTCAATCACCGTACCCATTAAGGTACGATGTGTCTCTGAGATGGCCGCTCACCCCAGCAGACCCATCAGTGTGTCCGGCTGTCTGTCGGACAATCCCGGACTCCTCCTATCATTCTCCTTGGGAGCCGAATAACCCGAACCACGGGCAGCCGAAGTGTCAACTTCTGGCCTCGGCAGATCAGGAGAAATCCTCCGTGACGACACCTCGGGGTCGTCCGCCCCATGTGACGGGGAGGCAGGGGGAGGCGTTTCGCTCTCCATCATCTCCGGAGGAAGATCCCCCAAAGACAAACTCTATGGAGAAGGGCTACGAGCCGGACTGCAACAAATATGTTTTGGTTACTATCCTCAGAGACAAAACGGGATATGTTTACCAAAGTACTCTTTTACTTACGGCTCGGTGGAGGGCTGGCCCCCTTGTGGGTGCTGCTCGGTAAGGACGCCCCCTGGGGCAGGGCCCCTTGGCGAGGGTTTCTTCCCTCGTTTGGAAGCCTCCGTTTCCAAGTCTTCAGAGGCGGCCCTTTTCTTACCTTGAGGAGAAGGGATTTTAGATTCCCCTCCCCGATTATCCTCCTTCACGGAGGCACTTACTCCTCTGATTTGGATGTGTAGAATGTGAGGCCCACCTGTGGCTTCTCTATTCCTCCCCTCGCCTTATCCTGATGGCACCTGATACGGCGCGCGCTCAAGCATCCTGGTCAACAAAGGATCTGGCGAGCCTTCGGGAAGAGGGGCCGGACACCTAATCCTCTCCCCCTTCCTTAGCCAGTCCTAGCAGAGAGTAATTTTTTAGAATGATGTTATAATAAACATAAAGGATTGTGTGTTCGGTAGCAGAAGTACTTACCTGGGTATCCGGACGGTTGCAGTTGAGACCCGCGTCCTCGGTGGTGTCCGGACACTTTATTCGTGATCCGAAGAATGACCCGTACATCTCTTTGAGCATCATGCCGAAGAATTGTTGAACGGTTCGCGGTCCTTCCAGGTTAAACTCCCACATATGGAGAGGACGACGTTGGCAGCGCAAGACTCGATGAACAAGCATCACTTGCATTATCTTGACAAGACTGACATCCCTCTTGAGAAGGTCTCGGATGCGGCTTTGCAATGTCATCACGTCGTTAATCGGCCCCCAGTCCAGCCCCTTGTTGACCCATGACGCCAGTTGCGGCGGAGGGCCCGAGCGGAATGCTGGAGCAGCCACCCGCTTTGTACCTCGGGGAGTTGTGATGTAATACCACTCCCGCTGCCATAAACCAGAAGTTTCCGTGAAAGAACCCTTTGGCCATGGGGCGTCAGCGCCTTTGCTTATTATAGCGCCTCCTCACTCTGCGTGACGCCCGTCAATTTCCCTCAGCCTCACATTGAAGGTCTTGAGCCATAGGCCGAAGTGGGGGGTGATGCGGAGGAAGGCTTCACACACAATGATAAATGACGAGATGTGAAGGATGGAATCTGGAACTAGATCGTGGAAATCTAGTCCGTAGTAGAACATGAGCCCTCTCACGAAGGGATCAACACTAAAACCTAGACCTCGGAGAAAGTGGGAGATAAAAATGACACTCTCATTGGGTTCGGGAGTGGGGACGACCTGCCCTTGAGCAGGTAGCCTATGCGGAATCTCGTTGATGAGATACATGGCCTCCCTAAGTTTCTTGATGTCCTCCTCTGTGACGGAGGAGGCCATCCACCGGCCTTGAAGGTTGGATCCGGACATGGTTGAAGGTCCGAAGCTCTTAGCTTAAGCCTTGGGTGTTGGAACTCGAGGTTTGGGAGGGGAAGGATCAAGCGTGGGAAGAAAAGGACGGGTCTTGGCCCCTTTATAAAGAGGACGAATATCAAGCGTCCCCCGCGTGACTGTTTGGGACTTGCCTAAAATCAAGGAGTCATATGAAACAAACACGGTTGGGTTACCCACACCTGTATTGATCAGAATCCCGTGATAAGGGGGACACGATCTCTGCTTCGACAAGACGTGCCAATAGAACCGCCTTGCATTACGTGTAGTGGCTGGTTATGAAAAACGGTTCGAATAAAGATCGGGCCGTGGTGTGATGTCACGCTATGAAAAGTCGTCAGCAGATTAGATTTGTGGAATATTGTGCTGTCTACGGTGGTATGTGGAATTTTTTTGCAGAGCCGGACACGATCCTTGTGTTCAAAATCTTCTATGGAGTATTCGGAAAAGGAACCCGCCTTGCAATGCCGAAGACAATCTGCGCGCCGGACTCATCGTCATTGAAGCCTGGTTCAGGGGCTACTAAGGGAGTCTTGGATTAAGGGGTCCTCGGACAGCCGGACTATATACTTTGGCCGGACTGTTGGACTATGAAGATACAAGATTGAAGACTTTGTCCAGTGTCCGGATGGGACTCTCCTTTGCGTGGAAGGCAAGCTTGGCAATTCGGATATGTAGATCTCCTTCTCTGTAACCGACTATGTGTAACCCTAGCCCCCTCCGGTGTCTATATAAACCAGAGGGTTTAGTCCATAGGACAACAACAATCATAATCATAGGCTAGGTTCTAGGGTTTAGCCTTTACGTTCTCGTGGTAGATCAACTCTTGTAATACTCATATCATCAAGATCAATCAAGCAGGAAGTAGGGTATTACCTCCATCGAGAGGGCCCGAACCTCGGTAAAACATGTGCCTGGCGTTGACTTGCGGTCCACCCGATTGCCAGCATAGTCAGAGTCTGAATATCCAATGAGATCAAATGAAGAGCCCTTGGGATACCATAATCCAAGTGTTGGTGTGTGAGCTAAATATCGAAGAATATGCTTCACAGCCTTATGGTGTGATTCCTTCGGTGTAGCTTGCAATCGGGCACACATGCAAGCACTAAGCATAATATCCGGCCTAGATGCACATAGGTACAATAAAGAGCCAATCATGGAGTGGTATACCTTTTGATAGAAGTCTTTACCATTTTCATCAGTGCATAGATGGCCATTTGTGGGCATAGGAATTTTGACGCCTTTGCGATCTTGCATGCCGAATTTCCTCAACACACCCTTGAGGTATTTCTCCTGAGATATGAATATGCCACTGTTTGTTGACGAAACTGAAGACCTAAGAAGAATTTCAATTCTCCCATCATAGACATTTGATATTCTTCACTCATCATATAGGAAAATTCTGTTGGGTTCTACGGTAGGGTGCGTCGACTACAAATTAAAATTTTCCTACGCGCAGAACATCCAGGAACATGCTACGGGAGATGGATCACAGTTCGTTACCACTAGACGCGCAGTGTCGTGCAGCTGAAGAAGAGTTGGGGAAGCGCGTCCACGTGGATCATCTCCTCCTCGTTCGATCTCCCTCGAACAGCCGGTCGTCCGATCCCACGTACATGTTCGGCGGAGCGGCGCAAGTGCACCGCCTCTAACGGCATCCGCGCGTGCAAGAGGAACACCATGCGGCGGACTGCTAGGTCCGATCACACAGTCGGCGGCGAGTGGAGGTGGCTATTCGCAACACATGCAAACCCTAGTCGCGGCGCCGAAGGGATCAACTACCCGAGTGTGCTGCACCTCCACTTTATATAGGCGTCCGTCGCGGGCTAAACACTTGGGCCTCGCATGGACCCTAAAGCCCAAAGTCCAATCGGTCACGTTCCTAGTCCAGTTTGGATCACATCCGACCAGTGTCCTATGAACCGACCATGTAGGTTCCTTCCCTTAAGCGCGCGACCCCTTAGGTTCAAGCCGGCTTAGTCGCAGTTCGGATCACCTCTGGACTATATGGCTGGTAGCAGCCTCTAGCAAGGCGTGCCGACCACCAAGCAGACGATGAAGCTAGTTAGGCGAACGTGTACAACGTGTCACACTTCTGTTCCCTTTGCCGCACGATATATGTTGTCGGGCCCAAGGCGAGACTGTCATCCTTGTGCTAACCCGACCTCTTTCTCGTTCCAGTGATACCGACCACTATCCGGATTATCTCATAATCCTTGTCGCATGGCCATGCTGTTCCTGGTCGGATCACACGAGGGGCCCAGAGTATATCTCTCCTGATCGGAGGGGCAAATCCCATCTTGCTCGACCATGTCTCGCAGCATGGGACTGGACAAACCCGAAACCTACCTTTGTAACTACCCAGTCACGGAGTAGCGTTTGGTCGGCCCAAAGCAAGTCTGTCACCATCTCGAATACATGCGTCAGCTCAGGTCTTAGGACATAGAACGTATGTTGTACTAGAGACTCACAGATGACATATCGCTGCGTCTCATAGTTGGTTCTGTCCGACTCGGACCTTATCTCGACTCGGATCCGACTATGTTGAATCCGACCAGACCTTTCCAAGTCCATATTATCCGGTTAGCATCCAATGCTCCATGGCTAGTGAGACCGAGCCATCGACCGTGTCATATGCTAGTCTAGTCGGCTGCGCGTCCACACATCCCTTTAGACTGGGGACCTTTTAGGACAGTCATCATACAATGCATAGTCCCACAAACAAGTCACATACTTGCTAATACACATCATTGATAATGTCCAAGGACTATCTTTATTCATAAACACATAGGAAATATCATCATACATGATTGCCTCTAGGGCATATCTCCAACAGTCTCCCACTTGCACTAGAGTCAATCAAATAGACATTGAATGCCCATAGCTCTAACGTGCCCCTCATGCTTGGGTTGTGGAAGCGGCTTAGTCAACGGATCTGCAACATTTGCATCCGTGTGAATCTTGCATAACTCTACATCACCATTCTTTACGATATTTCGTATCAGGTGATATTTCCGGTCTATGTGTCTGACCCTGTGGTGATTCCTCGTCTCCTTGGCTTGTGTGATGGCACCAGAATTATCACAATAAAGGTCCAACGGTTTCACCGAGGCTGGGAAAATACCAAGATCATCTAGAAAATGCCGGATCCAAACACCTTCCTTTGCAGCTTCACAAGCCGCAATGTAATCGGCTTCTGTGGTAGAATCAGCCACCGTATCCTGCTTGGAACTCATCCAGTGCACTGCTCCTCCGTTCAGGACGTACACGAATCCGGACTGTGATCGGCAATCATCTCTATCAGTTTGGAAACTAGCATCGACGTAACCCCTTAAGACGAGCTCTTCCTCACCTCCATAAACTAGGAACATCTCTTTAGTCCTTTTCAGGTACTTCGAAATAGTCTTTACCGCTGCCCAGTGACTCTCACCTGGGTTTGCCTGGTATCTACTTGTTAGGCTTATTGCAAAAGCAACATCAGGCCTTGTACATATCATGGCATACATGATGGATCCGATTGCTGAGGCATACGGAATCCTACTCATCCTGCTTCGCTCATCAGGTGTCGAAGGACTCTGAGTCTCGCTTAGCCTTATACCATGTGAGAGCGGCAAGAACCCTTTCTTTGCCTCACTCATGTTGAACCGCTTCAACACTTTATCCATGTACGTGCTCTGGCTTAAGCCGAGCAGCCTCCTCGATCTATCTCTATAGATCTTAATGCCTAAAATATAGACTGCCTCACCAAGGTCCTTCATCGAAAACTTGCCATTCAATGATTCCTTTACCGAGTTTAGCATCGAAACATTATTTTCGATCAGTAGTATGTCGTTCACATACAAGATCAAAAACACTATCGAGCTCCCACTTAACTTCTTGTATAAACAAGAATCCTCTTCGCTTTTGATGAAACCGAGACCAGTGATGACCTCATCAAAATGAATGTTCCAACTCTGAGATGCTTGCTTCAACCCATAAATGGATCTCTTGAGCTTGCATACCTTACTAGTGCTAGTCGGATCGACAAAACCCTCGGGCTGCATCATATATACGTCCTCGGTTAAATTTCCGTGAAGGAAAGCTGTTTTGACATCCATCTGCCATATCTCGTAATCGAAATATGCAGCTATAGCTAGTATGATCCTCACCGATTTCAGCATCGCTACCGGCGAGTAAGTCTCGTCGTAGTCAATTCCTTGAACTTGTCCATAACCTTTAGCGACAAGCTGAGCTTTGTGGATCTGAACATTTCCATCCACATCAGTTTTCTTCTTAAAGACCCATTTGCAACCAATGACAGTTACGCCAGGTGGCGGATCAACCAAGTCCCAGACTTGATTCTCATCCATGGACTTTAACTCGGATCTCATGGCCTCCAGCCATGCCTCGGAATCTCGGCTCACCATCACTTCCGCATATGTGGACGGCTCGTCGCTTTCTAGCAACAATACATCACGCACTCTGCGCAATCTTTCCGACCTCTGTGGTTCCGGTGCTGCTTCCACTACAGGTTCCCTGACTGACTCCGGTATGATCTCATCACCAGCCGAGCCGTCCCCAAGTGGTCCTTGAATTTCTTCGAGTCGAACCGTCCTCCCACTGGCCTCCCGACTAAGAAATTCTTTCTCAAGGAAAACCCCGTTCCGAGCAACAAACACTTTGTTCTCTTCCCGGTTGTAGAAGCTATATCCCAAGGTTTCCCTCGGATATCCCACGAATATGCATTTATCCGACTTGGGTGTAAGCTTGTCTGACATAAGTCTCTTGACAAATGCTTCACAACCCCAAATATTTAGAAAAGACAAACTGGGACTCTTCCCGGTCCACATCTCATGTGGTGTCTTATCTACGGATTTTGATGGTACCCTGTTAAGTGTGAAAGCTGCAGTTTCTAGAGCATATCCCCAAAATGACAAGGGTAAATCCGATTTGCTCATCATAGACCGGACCATGTCCAACAAGGTCCTATTCCTCCATTCTGACACACCGTTTCTCTCTGGCGTACCCGGAGGTGTGAGCTGAGGTACTATACCTCGACTTTTCAGATGATCATCGAACTCTTGGCTCATGTACTCACCTCCACGATCAGATCGCAGAAGCTTTATAGTCTTGCCGAGCTGATTCTCAACCTCGTTCTGAAACTCTTTGAACTTTTCAAAAGTCTCCGACTTGTGCCTCATCAAATAGATATATCCATATCTACTCAAGTCGTCGGTAAAAGTCACGACGTACTGATAGCCACCTCTGGCAGTTGTGCTCATTGGACCACACACATCACTGTGTATAAGCTCCAACAACTTGGACGCCCTCTCGCAAATCTTTGCGAAAGGAGACTTAGTCATCTTGCCGAGCAAGCATGATTCACATGTCTCGAACGACCCGAAGTCGGACGAAGTTAGGAGCCCATCATCATGGAGCTTCTTCATGCGTTTTAGACTAATGTGTCCAAGCCGGCAATGCCAGAAGTATGTCGGATTTATCTCATTAGGCTTATGCCTCTTCACATTTACGTTATAGACCGGTTCCTATTCTAGATTCAATATAAATAACCCATCAACAATGGGTGCATAGCCATGGAACATACCATTCAAAAATATCGAACAACCATCGTCCTTTAAATTGAATTCATAACCCTGACTCATCAAACATGAGGCAGAAATAATGTTCCGACTAAGTGCAGGAATGTAATAACAATTATTCAATTCCAAAATAAATCCAGAAGGAAGCTGGAGCTGCATCGCGCCGACCTCCAACGCAGCAACTCTTGCTTTGTTGCCGACCCTGATGTCAATCTCCCCTTGTGCCACACGCCTAGTTCTTACCAGCCCCTGCATCGAGTTGCAAATATGAACAACCGATCCGGTATCAAATACCCAAGAGCTACTAGGTATGTCAGCAAGGTAAATTTCTATAACATATGCAACAAGTGTACCTTTGCCCGAAGAAGCATTTCCGGCCTTCTTGCCATGCTCTGCAAGCCACTTGCTACAATTTCTCTTCCTGTGACCAGTTTCCTTGCAATGATAGCAAACGGTCTTCGAGTCCGGTCCAGACTTTGGCGCAGCGGCAGAGGTTACCATCTCCGTGCCCTTTGCCTTAGCCTTCTTCTTAGACCAACTCTTCTTGAACTTAGCGATTTCTGCACCATCAACACTTGATGCATGCCTTTCTTAATATCCTGCTCTACCACTTTGAGCATCCCATGCAATTCAGTGAGCTTCTTATCCATGCCATGCATATGATAGTTCGAGATGAACGTCCCATAGCTGGGCGGAAGAGAACCCAGAACAGCATCAGTAGCCAGCTCATCCAAGAGCGGGAAGCCCAAACGATCCAAAGCTTGCACATATCCGATCATCTTGATCACATGTGGGCTCAGTGGATCACCTTCCTTCAGCTTGCAATCCATCAAGGATCGCCAGACATTGAACCTTTCGGTCCTAGCCTCTGTCTGAAACATGCTCTTGAGACTCTCGATCATATCGTAAGCCTCAACATTTTTGAAATGCTGTTGCAAATCAGGCTCCATACAAGCCAGCATCAGACAACTGATCTCCGTTGATTCATCAACGAGTTTCTGGTAGGCATTCTTAGTTGTGGCACTAGCATATCGGCAGGTTCCTCTGGAAGTGGATCCTCTAGAACATGTTCCTTTTTATCGTGCTTGAGAACAATTCAAAGATTTCTATACCAGGTGGTAAAGTTTGTTCCATTCAGTTTATCCTTTTCCAGAATTGATTTCAATGCAAAGTTGGGTTGAGCAGGTGGTGCCATTGATCTACAACAGAAAATATGCAATCACTAAGCAATGTGTTTATGTAGAGTAATTCTAGCCTAAAACAGAAATACTCCCACTGAAGTCAGCATCCCTCCGCAAACTCTCAGTGATTCAAGATCCGACTAGCGCATGCGACTAGTGAGCTTTAGCATCACTGCTAGCCAACATACCTATCCGGTAAGCAACTCCTTGCTAATCGTATCTCTATACGACTCCTGTCGGTCGGGAAGGTATCTCATACCCCGGCTCCCAACCTTCTTTGCCACAAGGCCCAAAACCGTTTTGATAGCCTTGTCAAGTTAACCTGATGCAGTGCATGTCCATGCCCGACACAAACACTTCAGTTCAAGGACAACTAGCAGCACCCCAATTTTATGAGTCCACTACTAGAAGTACTTGACGTGCGAAGGTGCAACACCGGGGATGGCAATTCGCTTGATATTCATGAGGGATCATTCTATCATTCTAACATGCATAGACACAAAGAAGCATAACAATCACAAATGAACACATATTGTGAAATAGTATGGCTCCTTCATGGACGTTCTTCCAGGTCGGATCCGACTCCGATGACCATCCAGGAACTCCATCTTGTTTGTCACGCCGGGACGCCAGGCCGCCAACCTGATCTCTATTATCCAACTACTACAACTAGTAATGAATTTACATAGAGTCACAAGTCGACATGCAGGTCGTTATACAATATAATGACATCACTTTGGCTCCTGCCGGCTGACAAACATGACACGCAGGCCACGTATAAATTACACACATGCATCACATACACATGAGCCATACTATTCACATCAAACCTGCAAAAAGAGTTATGCATAGAATCGCATTCTACCGGTTTTGTGTGTCGGGTACGAAATACACGGCGCTACGCATACGGCGGTCCCAGATCACCTCTGGACTCCGTTCACACCGAATTTTCTGATCTGACCAATCTCATCGATCATCGTGAATCCGATTCGGGTTTACGTTTCACTGTTAACCCCGAATACGGATGACCGACCGGTAGGGGTAGATCGTGTCACGACCTCATCGATCCCGATTGACAGAAAACATAGCCTCAATGATCCCCATGTGCAGTTGATCACATCAACTGTGCACATAGCCGATCTCTTCAAGGACAACAGATCTCATCCGCCGCCTCCACAAGTCTAATATGCATACGATCTGAATCCAAATCCTATAGCAGAGGCTCTGATACCACTGTTGGGTTCTACGGTAGGGTGCGTCGACTGCAAATTAAAATTTTCCTATGCGCAGAACATCCAGGAACATGCTACGGGAGATAGATCACAGTTTGTTACCACTAGACGCGCAGTGCCGTGCAGCGGAAGAAGAGTTGGGGCAGCGCGTCCGCATGGATCGTCTCCTCCTCGTTCGATCTCCCTCGAACAGCCGGTCGTCCGATCCCACATACAAGTTCGGCGGAGCGGCGCAAGTGCACCGCCTCTAATGGTATCCGCGCGTGCAGGAGGAACATCGTGCGGCGGACTGCTAGGTCCGATCACACAGTCGGCAGCGAGTGGAGGTGGCTATTCGCAACACATGCAAACCCTAGTCGCGGTGCCGAAGCGATCAACTACCCGAGTGTGCTGCACCTCCACTTTATATAGGCGTCCGTAGCGGGCTAAACACTTGGGCCTCACATGGACCCTAAAGCCCAAAGTCCACTCGGTCACGTTCCTAGTCCAGTTCAGATCATATCCGACCAGTGTCCTACGAACCGACCTCGTAGGTTCCTTCCCTTAAGCGCGCGACCCCTTAGGTTCAAGCCGGCTTAGTCGCAGTTCGGATCACCTCCGGACTATATGGCTGGTAGCGACCTCTAGCAAGGCGTGCCGACCACCAAGCAAACGATGAAGCTGGCTAGGTGAACCTGTACAACGTGTCACACTTCTGTTCCCTTTGCCGCATGATATATGTTTTTGGGCTCAAGGCGAGACTGTCATCCTTGTGCTAACCCGACCTCTTTCTCGTTCCAGTGATACCGACCACTATCCGGATTATCTCATAATCCTTGTCGCATGGCCATGCTGTTCCTGGTCGGATCACACGAGGGGCCCAGAGTATATCTCTCCTGATCGGAGGGGCAAGTCCCATCTTGCTCGACCATGTCTCGCAGCATGGGACTGGACAAACCCGAAACCTACCTTTGTAACTACCTAGTCACGGAGTAGCGTTTGGTCGGCCCAAAGCAAGTCTGTCACCATCTCGAATACATGCGTCAGCTCAGGTCTTAGTACATAGCGTATGTTGTACTAGAGACTCACAGATGACATATCGCTGCGTCTCATAGTTGGGTCTGTCCGACTCGGACCTTATCTCGACTCGGATCCGACTATGTTGAATCCGACCAGACCTTTCCAAGTCCATATTATCCGGTTAGCATCCAATGCTCCATGGCTAGTGAGACCGAGCCATCGACCGTGTCATATGCTAGTCTAGTCGGCTGCGCGTCCACACAGCCCTTTCGACTAGGGACCTTTTAGGACAGTCATCATACAATGCATAGTCCCACAAACAAGTCACGTACTTGCTGATACACATCATTGATAATGTCCAAGGACTATCTTTATTCATAAACACATAGGAAATATCATCATACATTATTGCCTCTAGGGCATATCTCCAACAAATTCATCACTATAACGTTGGTTAGTACAGCCAAAGATAATATCATCAACATATGTTTGGCACTCGAATAATTCATCATCATATGTTTTGGTGAAAAGAGTTGGGTCAAGTGAACCGGGTTTGAAGCCTTTCTTCATGAGGAATTCCTTCAGTGTGTCATACCACACCCGAGGTGCTTGATTGAGGCCATAGAGGGCCTTGTTGAGTCTGTAGACGTGATCTAGAAATTTTGGATCCTCAAAACCTGGTGGTTGAGCAACATATACTTCTTCCTCAAGCTTACCATTGAGGAATGCACTTTTCACATCCATTTGTTGTAAGATGATATTATGATGGTTAGCATAAGCAAGCAATATGCAATAGCCTCAAGTCTAGAAACAGGTGCAAAAATTTCATCGAAATCAATTCCTTGAACCTATTTGTAGCCTTGAGCTACAAGACGAGCCTTATTCCTCACCACGAGGCCATTTTCGTCTTGTTTCTTGCAGTAGATCCATTTGGTACTGATGATGTTGTGCTTGCGTGGGTCTAGTTGCTTGACAAGCTCCCACACATTGTTGAGCTTGAATTGATGCAAGTCATCTTGCATGGCTTGAATCCACTCAGATTCCATGAATGCTTCATCTACTTTAGTGGGCTCTATGATAGAGACAAATGCAAAATGCCCACAAAAGTTAGATAAATGTGAAGCTTTTGAGCGTGTGAGGGGACCTGATGCATGAATGTCATCGATGATCTTCTTGTCTTTCACTTCGTTTGCAATGCGAGGATGTGTGGGTTGTCGACTTTGCTTAGGCCCAATAGTTTCTTCAGCACCAGTTTCTTTAGTAGCACCAACATGATTTTCTTCACGATCAGGAATGATTTCTTCAGCAGATTCTTCAGTAGGGATGACATCCTCAGTAGCTTTGAACTTGATGGATTCCTCAGGTGACATTTCATCTAGCACAGGAGGTAGGTGCTCTCTTTGCGAGCCATTAGTTTCATCAAACCCCACATCTACAGTATCAATAACCTTGTGATGATTGATGTTGAAGACTCTGTAGGTGTGCGAGTCCTTTCCGTAACCAAGCATAAAACATTCATGTGCTTTCGGTGCCAATTTAGAGTGATGGTGAGGATCTCTAATCCAGCATTTAGCACCGAAGACTTTGAAATAACTTACATTGGGTTTCTTGTCAATGAGGAGTTCATATGAGGTCTTTTTGAAGAGTTTGTGAAGATATACCATGTTGATGATGTGGCACGCAGTATCAATTGCTTCAGGCCAGAAGCGCTCAGCTGTCTTGTATTCATCAAGCTTAGTCCAGGCCATCTCAACAAGAGTCCCGTTCTTGCACTCCATGATGCCATTCTGCTGAGGAATATAAGGAGCAGACAATTCATGAGTAATACCAAGCATATCGAGATATTCATCGAGGCCAGTGTTCTTGAATTCGGTTCCATTATCACTCCTGATATGCTTGATCTTCACACCGAAGTTAGTGGAAGACCTTGAGGAAAATCGTCTGAAGACTTCCTGCACTTCATTTTGTAAGTGATGATATGCACCCATGTGTAACGAGAATAGTCATCAACTATGACAAAGCCATATAAAGATGCAGAACTAATGAACGTGGCATAATGAGTAGGGCCAAATAGATCATATGAAGTAATTCAAAGGGAAGAGAAGTGGTCATGATAGTCTTCGCGGGATGCTTGGCTCTGGTGATCTTTCCAGCCTCACAAGCCCCACAAAGATGATCTTTGAGGAATTCGACACCCTCGATGCCAATGACGTGCTTCTTCTTCACGAGTGTATGCAAGTTCCTCATCCCAGCATGACCAAGTCGTCGATGCCATAACCAGCATTCTGAAGCTTTTGCAAGTAGACATGTGGTAGGTTGTGGTCCTGTAGAGAAATCAACAATATACAAGTCTCCTTTCCTAAAGCCTTCAAAGACTTTGGAGTTGTCAGATTCCATTAGCACAAGGCAACAAAATTTGCCAAAGACAACAACCATATCAAGATCACAAAGCATTGAGACTGACATATCATTGAATCCTAAGGACTCAACAAGCATGACCTTGTCCATGTGTTTATCCTTTGAGATTGCAACCTTACCTAGACCCAATACCTTGCTTTTGCCTTTGTCAGCGTAGGTGATATGCTTCAGATGAGATGGTGACAAATCAGTGTCCATCAACAAGCTTCTGTCACCAATCATGTGATCTGTACATCCATTGTCGAGGACCCACTCAGTAGCTTTGGGTTATTCATCCTGCAGATGAATTAGGGCAACTTACGAACCCATATACTTCATCATTGACGAATATGATATCAATTTCATCAACGGTAACAAATATAGCAATATGAGGAAGTGAGAAATGAATGATTCATTTCTTCATGATTAGCTTGCGTCCTTTCAAGCACATTCAGGTCTCCAGCAAATTCTTCAGACGAGTAAGTTTGTCTGGAGACCTGACCCTGCATAGGAGATTAGTTCTTTTTCTTCACCACCCACATCTGGAGGGGTGGCAAAGAGTTCATCATTCTGCGAGCTCCATAAGAAAATGATGGCATAGAAGCCAGTGCACTTCGTTTCACAGAAGAGTGGTTAGGATAAGCATGTGAATAAGCAGAGAAATTCTTCGAGGACTTATGAACATAATGGTTTGAAGAATAATGCACATATTCATAGCCCTTTGACTTTCCCTGCAAAACAGAAGTGTTAGCACGATGATGTTCATATGAGGATTTTGATCCTTGTGAGGAATTTGATCCACGTGAGGAATTTGGTCCATATGAGGACTTGGATCCATATGAAGAATTTGGTCCATATGAAGAATTTGATCTAGGGTTCCTATTCTTCATAGGTGGTGTCATGATGACATTCACCTGAAGATTTTCAAGGCATCTTTTAGGAAGGGAAAATTTTGTTTTTGCCACTCTAGATTTTGCCAATTTTCCTTATACCACTCTACATTTTGACATTTCACTTTTACCACTCTTAGTTTTGGACAATTATCACAATTGCCATTCTGTGGCAAAAGCAAAATATTTTTATTTCATTATTTCCACCCTTAGGTTTTGACAATTATCACAATTGCCACATTGAAAATTTTGCTTTTGCCATGGGAATGGCAATTGTGATAATTGTCAAAAACTAAGAGTGGCAAAAGTAAAATGTCAAAAGCTAGAGTGGCATAAGGAAAATTGGCAAAAACATGGAGTGGCAAAAACAAAAATTTCCCTTTTAGGAACCCAGATTTTCTTCATAGGGGGACCGTTCCTGCAGTTAGTTCCAACATATCGAGCAAGTACTTCACCGTTCTGATTCTTGAACAGTTTATAGTTGGAGTCAATTGACTCATCAGAGGAATATGAAGAATTAGAGGTAAAGCCAGATAAAGTGCATGGATCTACAGGAGGTCCTTTCGCAGCAACCCATGAGGTTTTGGGATACTGCTCAGGTTTCATAGTAGGTCCCATCAGCATTGAGTTTCCTCTCAAAGGAAATACCCTCTTTCCTAGGGTTCCTGTTCAAAATCTGCTTTTTGAGCACATCACATAGAGTCTGATGCCCTTTGAGGCTTTTGTAAATGCCTGTCACATACAATTCCTTCAGCCCTGCATTATCGTCAGTGATACATGTGCTATCCTCAGATGAGGAATTTGTCACCATAGAGATAGTTGAAGAATTTGTGGCAATAGAAGCATTTGAACATTTAGGTGATGAATTAGCAGATTCACGCTCAGTGCATTAAGACATGCTGGAATAAATTCTTCCTGAACGGAACTGATCTGTTGAGCAAGCAATGAATCGTTTTCCTTTTGAAGATCTTCATAGCTCTCTTTTAACTTCTCAAGATCCTACTTCTCTGAATAAATTCATAAGAAAGCATCTCGTGATCAGTTAAGAGATTGTTATGATGATTTTGGAGGTTGTCAAACCGAGTTTGAAGTCTTTGAAGATTATCTGTCAGAGTCTTAGTTCGATTCAATTCCTCACCCAACAGGTCATCGGTTCTGTCTAGTTGATTTTGAATCTTTTCTAAAGCCTTCTGTTGTTTAACAACAATTTTTGCAACTTTTGAATAGCTAGGCTTAAGATTGTCATCAGATTCATCCTCACTAGAGTCAGAGGGGGAATGTTTGAGTACCTTGGCACCTTTTGTCATGAAGCAATAGGTGGGAGCATAGTCATCGTTACCCTTGTCAGCAGAGTCAGGGAAGTCATTTTCTTCAGTATTGAAGATGGACTTGCTAACATAAGCAGTAGCGAGGGCAAGGCTAGCCACACTAGAGTCAGACTCCTCATATTCCTCCTCTTCCACATTATCCTCAGATTCCGCTTCAAAGTCCATTTCCTTGCCAATGAATGCCGGGCTTTCTTGGAACTGCTCTTCTTGTGAGATGAAGACTTTGAGGATTTTGATGATGAAGACTTTGAAGATTTCTTCTTCTTCTTTGACTCATCAGAATTGTCATCTTTGTACTTCTTCTTCTTTGATTCCTTTCCCCACAGAGGAAAATCAGACATGTACTGACCAGGTTTCTTGCATTTGTGGCAAGTTCTCTTCTTGTAGTCACGGGATGAGGAATCATCATTTCTTGAAGACTTTCCAAAGCGACCGCGGCGAGAGAACTTTTGGAATTTCCTCACAAGCATTGCTAGCTCCTGGCTCAATTCTTCAGGATCACCAAGACTACTACCAGAATCCTCAGCTTCGGACTCAGATACTGCCTTGGCCTTTAGTGCATGTGATCTTTCGTAGCTCGATCCATAGAGATCTCTCTTTTCAGCAAGCTGGAACTCATGGGTGTTTAGCCTCTCGAGGATCTCATCGGGATCAAGTGACTTGTAATCAGCTCGTTCTTGAATCATCAGTGCAAGGGTATCAAATGAGGTGTCAAGTGATCTCAGCAATTTCTTCACCACCTCATGATTGGTGATATCAGTGGCACCGAGTGCTTGAAGCTCATTTGAGATGTCAGTGAGGCGATCGAAGTTTTGCTGAACATTTTCGTTGTCGAGTCTTTTGAAGCGGTTGAAGAGATTGCGAAGAACATCAACTCGGGAGTCACGTTGAGTTGAGACTCCTTCGTTGACCTTGGACAACCTGTCCCAAATCAGCTTAGCAGTTTCCAATGCACTCACTCTACCGTACTGACCTTTGCTCAGATGGCCACATACGATATTCTTCGCTTGAGAATCGAGTTGCTTGAATATCTTCACATTAGTAGCATTCAAAGATGGAGTGACTGAGGGAACGTCATTTTGCACAATGTACCAGAGATTGTTATCAATTGCCTCAAGATGCATGCACATCTTGTTCTTCCAGTAGGGGTAGTCTGTCCCATCAAAGGTAGGACACCCAGCCGAGACCTTGATCATACCTGCAGTAGACATAACTAAAACTCTAGGTGGTTAAACCAAAATCACACAGAACAAGGGAGTACCTTGCTCTGATACCAATTGAAAGTGCGTTATGTCGACTAGAGGGGGAGTGAATAGGCAATTTTTATGAATTCTTCACTGAGGAATTTCAGGGTGAGGAAATTCCTAAGCGAAGAACTACTTGCAGCGGAATAAGTACTCAGGTATAAGCAAAACAGAGTAACAATGTAGTCATCATGATGAAATGAAAGACAAACACATAGTATAGAAAACGTAAACACAGGATAAGCAGGATGAAGACAAACAGACAGAGGAAATAGGATGGAGGAATTAGAGAAAGTCTTCAGTCAATGTCTTCAAACAGTAATGATCAGGCACATCAACACATAACTATGGAAATGAAAGGGTTGAGGAAATAGGACCAGTTGGCTTGGTGAAGATAATGATTTGGTAGACCAGTCCCAACTGCTTTAACAGTTGTACATCTGGTTGGAGCGGCTGAGTATTTAAACTCAAGGACACACAGTCCCGGACACACAGTCCTCACTGTATTATCCTTGTGATAAGATCACATAGACCTCTCCCAACATTAGTGGTAAGTCTTCACAGGTGACTTCCAAACCTTCATAGACTTGGTCACTCGGCAATCCACAATTCCTCTTGGATGCTCAGACCATGACGCCTAACCGTCTGGAGCATACACAGTCCTCAAAGGTAACCAACATCGGTTCCACACAGGAACAATCTCTTTAGTGATGCTCAATCACTTTGGGGTTTGTAGGTTTGGGTTTGGGATTTGGGTTTTGCTCACTTGATGATTTTCGCTCAAAGTCCTCGGAGGATGGGATGCTCTCAAATGAAAAGTGTCAGTTTCTCTTGGAGCAGCCAACCAGCTCGTGGTTGTAGGGGGCAACTATTTATAGCCTAGGGAGTAGCCCGACATGATAAGGCATAAACGTCCTTGGCAGATATGACCGTTAGGTGGTAGGATATTTTGGGACAGCTGGCACGCGACACAGCAACGATCGGATTTGAGGTTCAAATTCCTCAAGGCTATCATGTTCCTCACTATGTAGGCAATCCGCACTGGCGAATTCCTAACTCCTTAGTCAGAACAAATTCCTCAGAGACCAGAAGATCTTCATCTCTGTCAGTGAAGAAATTGACTAAACTGATATGAGATTTCCAATGGCTTCACTCGAAGGATTGGGTAGGTGTAGGATTTTGATATGAGCATCACTTGGAAATCTGTTTCCTTAGTATTACCTCGACCCCCTTTAACAGTACGGTGTTTCCTATGACTCGAGAAAGAGAAACTGAAACTATGAAAACAAAAGTCTTCACGCTTCAGATTCCTCGCATAAATATCGAAGTCTTCAAGTTCACACCAATTTCTTCACTTTCAAAGTCTTCAGGAGAACCAAAATCTTCAACCCAAGACATTCATTTTTAGGGGTCGACTTTCACTCTAAATATCAAACTCCTCATTGACTTATAGAGCCTGTGTACACTCACAAACATATTAGCACCTTAACCTATAAGTCTTCAATACACCAAAATCACTAAGGGGCACTAAATGCACTTACACTTTCTCTTTCGGTCTATTAGGGTACATGGACACACTCTCCCCGCTTGTTGCTATGCATCTCCAAGATGGATCTTGCGTGATCGTAGGTAAATTTTTTGAAATACTGCGTTCCCAGACAGTGGCATCCGAGCCAGGTCTATGCGTAGATGTTATATGCACGAGTAGAACACAATGGGTTGTGGCCGATAATAAAGTTGCACAAGTAGAACACAACGAGTAGAACACACGAGTAGAACATACTGCTTACCAGCAACTTCCTACTTTGATTCAGCGGTATTGTTGGATGAAGCGGCCCGGACCGACATTACATGACCGCGTTCATGAGATTGGTTCTACCGACGTGCTTCCCACATAGGTGGCTAGTGGATGTCTGTTTCTCCAGCTTTAGTTGAATCAAGTTTGACTATGCCCGGTCCTTGTTGAAGGTTAAAACAACACACTTGACAAAAAATCGTTGTGGTTTTGATGTGTAGGTTAGAATGGTTCTTGCTAGAAGCCCGTAGCAGCCACGTAAAACTTGCAACAACAAAGTAGAGGATGTCTAACATGTTTTTCCAGGGCTTGTTGTGATGTGATATGGTCAAGACATGATGATATATAAATTGTTGTATGAGATGATCATGTTTTGTAGAAGTTATCGACAACTGGTAGGAGCCATATGATTGTCGCCTTATTGTATGAAATGCAATCGCCATGTAATTGCTTTACTTTATCACTAAGCGGCAGCGATAGTCGTAGAAGCAATAGTTAGTGAAATGACAATGATGCTACGATGGAGATCAAGGTGTCAAGCCGGTGACGATGGTGATCATGACGGTGCTTTGGAGATAGAGATCAAAGGCACAAGATGATGATGGCCATATTATATCACTTATTTTGATTGCATGTGATGTTTATACTTTGTGCATCTTATTTTGCTTAGTACGGCGGTAGCAGTATAAGATGATCTCTCACTAAATTTCAAGGTACAAGTGGTCTCCCTGAGTATGCACCGTTGCTACAGTTCGTCGTGCCGAGACACCATGTGATGATCGGGTGTGATAAGCTCTACGTTCACATACAATGGGTGCAAGCCAGTTTTGCACACGAAGAATACTCGGGTTAAACTTGACGAGCCTAGCATATGCAGATATGGCCTCGGAACACTGAGACCGAAAGGTCGAACGTGAATCATATAGTAGATATGATCAACATAGTGATGTTCACCATTGAAAGCTACTCCATCTCACATGATGATCGGACATGTTTTAGTTGATATGGATCATGTGATCATTTAGATGACTACAGGGATGTCTATCTAAGTGGGAGTTCTTAAGTAATATGATTAATTGAACTTTAACTTATCATGAACTTAGTAACTGATAGTATTTTGCATGTCTATGTTGTTGTAGATAAATGGCCCGTGCTACTTTTCCTTTGAATTTTAATGCGTTCCTAGAGAAAGCTAAGTTGAAAGATGATGGTAGCAACTACACGGGCTGGGTTCGTAACTTGAGGATTATCCTCATTGCTGCATAGAAGAATTATGTCCTGGAAGCACCGTTAGGTGCAAGACCCGCTTCAGGAGCAACTCCGGACGTTATGAACATCTGGTAGAGCAAAGCTGATGACTACTCGATAGTTCAGTGTGCCATGCTTTACGCCTTAGAATCGGGACATCAACGACATTTTGAACATAATGGAGCATATGAGATGTTCCAGGAGTTGAAGTTAATATTTCAAGCAAATGCCTGAATTGAGAGATATGAAGTCTCCAATAAGTTATATAGCTGCAAGATGGAGGAGAATAGTTCTGTCAGTGAACATATACTCAGAATGTCTGGGTACCACAACAACTTGACTCAACTGGGAGTTAATCTTCCTAATGATAGTGTCATAGAAAGAGTTCTTCAATCACTGCCACCAAGCTACAAAAGCTTCATGATGAACTATAATATGCAAGGGGTGGATAAGACAATTCCCGAGCTCTTCGCGATGCTAAAGGCTGCGAAGGTGGAAATCAAGAAAGAGCATCAAGTGTTTATGGTTAACAAGACCACTAGTTTCAAGAAGAAGGGCAAAGGGAAGAAGGGGAATTTCAAGAAGAACGGCAAGCAAGTTGCTGCTCGAGTGAAGAAGCCCAAGTCTGGACCTAAGCCTGAGACTGAGTGCTTCTACTGCAAAGGGACTGGTCACTCGAAGCGGAAATGACCCAAGTATTTGGCGGATAAGAAGGATGGCGAAGTGAAAGGTATATTTGATATACATGTTATTGATGTGTACCTTACTAATGCTCGTAGTAGCGCCTGGGTATTTGATACTGGTTCTGTTGCTCATATTTGCAACTCGAAACAGGGGCTAAGGATTAAGAGAAGATTGGCTAAGGATGAGGTGACGATGCGCGTGGGAAATGGTTCCAAACACGATGTGATCGCGGTCGGCACGCTACCTCTACATCTACCTTCGGGATTAGTTTTAGACCTGAATAATTGTTATTTGGTGCCAGCTTTAAGCATGAACATTATATCTGTATCTTGTTTGATGCGAGATGGTTACTCATTTAAATCAGAGAATAATGGTTGTTCTATTTTTATGAATAATATCTTTTATGGTCATGCACCCTTGATGAGTGGTCTATTTTTATTGAATCTCGATAGTAGTGATACACATATTCATAGTATTGAAGCCAAAAGATACAAGTTTAATAATGATAGTGCGACTTATTTGTGGCACTGCCGTTTAGGTTATATTGGTGTAAAGCGCATGAAGAAACTCCATGCCGATGGGCTTTTGGAATCACTTGATTCTGAATCACTTGATGCTTGCGAACCATGCCTCATGGGCAAGATGACTAAGACTCCATTCTCTGGAACAATGGAGCGAGCAACATACTTATTGGAAATAATACATACTGATGTATGTGCTCCAATGAGTGTTGATGCTCGCGGCGGGTATCATTATTTTCTGACCTTCACAACTGATTTGAGAAGATATGGGTATATCTACTTGATGAAACATAAGTCTGAAACATTTGAAAAGTTCAAAGAATTTCAGAGTGAAGTGGAAAATCATCGTAACAAGAAAATAAAGTTTCTACGATCTGATCGTGGAGGTGAATATTTGAGTTATGAGTTTGGTCTTCATTTGAAACAATGCGGAATAGTTTCGCAACTCACGCCACCTGGAACACCATAGTGTAAATGGTGTGTCCGAACGTCGTAATCGCACTTTATTAGATATGGTGCGATCTATGATGTCTCTTATTGATTTACCGCTATCATTTTGGGGTTATGCTTTAGATACGGCTGCATTCATGTTAAATACGGCACCATCTAAATCCATTGAGACAACACCATATGAACTACGGTTTGGCAAGAAACCCAAGTTGTTGTTTCTTAAAGTTTGGGGCTGCGATGCTTATGTGAAAAAGCTTCAACCTGATAAGCTCGAACCCAAATCGGAGAAATGTGTCTTCATAGGATCCCAAGGGAAATTATTGGGTACACCTTCTATCACAGATCCGAAGGCAAGATATTCGTTGCTAAGAATGGATCCTTTCAAGAGAAGGAGTTTCTCTCGAAAGAGGTGAGTGGGAGGAAAGTAGAACTTGATGAGGCAATTGTACCTTCTCCCGAATTGGAAAGTAGTCCATCACAGAAATTAGTTCCAGTGATTCCTACACCAATTAGTGAGGAAGCTAATGATGATAATCAATCATGAAACTTTGGATCAAGTTACTACTGAACCTCATAGGTCAACGAGAGTAAGATCCACACCAGAGTGGTAAGGTAATCCTGTTCTGGAAGTCATGTTACTTGACCATGACGAACCTACGAACTATGAGGAAGCGATGATGAGCCCCAATTCTGCAAAATTGCTTAAGGCCATGAAATCATAGATGGAATCCATGTATGAGAAGAAAGTGTGGACTTTGGTTGACTTGCTCGATGATCGGCAAGCCATAGAGAATAAATACATCTTCAAGAAGAAGACTAACGCTGACGGTAATGTTACTATCTACAAAGCTCAACTTGTGGCAAAAGGTTTTTGACAAGTTCAAGGAGTTGACTACGATGAGACTTTCTCACCTGTAGCGATGCTTAAGTCTGTCCGAATGATGTTAGCAATTGCCGCATTTTATGATTATGAAATTTGGCAAATGGATGTCAAAACTGTATTCCTTAATGGATATCTTAATGAATAGTTGTATATGATGCAACCAGAAGGTTTTTTCGATCCAAAAGGTGCTAACAAAGTGTGCAAGCTCCAGCGATCCACTTATGGACTGGTGCAAGCCTCTCGGAGTTGGAATATACGCTTTGATAGTGTGATCAAAGCATATGGTTTTATACAAACTTTTGGAGAAGCCTGTATTTGTAAGAAAGTGAGTGGGAGCTCTGTAGCATTTCTGATATTATATGTGGATGACATATTGTTGATCGGAAATGATACTGAATTTCTGAACATCATAAAAGGATACTTGAATAAGAATTTTTCAATGAAAGACCTCGGTGAAGCTGCTTATATATTAGGCATCAAGATCTATAGAGATAGATCAAGACGCTTATGTTGTTATGCAGTTTGACCAATAAGATCTTCATAGAATATGTAGGAATCAATATGAGCATCCAGGTTCCGCTATTGGTTATTGACCAGAGATGTGTCTCGATCATGTCTACATAGTTCTCGAACCCGTAGGGTCCGCACGCTTAACGTTCGATGACGATTTGTATTATGAGTTATGTCATTTGATGACCGAAGTTTGTTTGGAGTCCCGGATGAGATCACGGACATGACGAGGAGTCTCGAAATGGTTGATTGCTGGAGGGTTATCGGAACCCCCCAGGGGAACTAATAGGCCTTCATGGGCCTTAGTCGGAAGAGAGGAAGGGCCACATGGGGCTAGCTGCGCGCCCCCCTTGGGTCCGAATTGGACTAGGGGAAGGGGGTGGCGCCCCCTTTCCTTCCCTTCCCTCTCTTCCTTCCTTCTTCCCCCTCTTCCTTAGGTGGAAACCTACTAGGACTTGGAGCCCTAGTAGGATTCCCCTCTCCTGGTGCACCCTAGGAGGGCCGACCGGCCTCCCCTCCCCTCCTTTATATACGGGGGCAGGGGGCACCTTAGAACACACAAGTTTCTCTTCACCGTGTGCGTTGCCCCCTCCATAGTTACACACCTCAGTCATATCGTCGTAGTGCTTAGGCGAAGCCCTGCGCCGGTAACTTCATCATCACTAACTCTACCTCATCCTCAACTGGATCAAGAGTTCGAGGGACGTCATCGAGCTGAATGTGTGCTGATCGCGGAGGTGCCGTACATTCGATACTTGGATCGGTTGGATCATGAAGACGTTCAACTACATCAACCACATTACTAAACGCTTCCGCTTTTGGTCTACGAGGGTACGTGGACACACTCTCCCCACTCGTTTCTATGCATCTCCTAGATGGATCTTGCGTGATCATAGGTAATTTTTTTGAAATATTGCATTCCCCAACACTATGGACCCGTAGGTCTGTAGTAAACTACTCACGCTTCATCGGAGAGGCATGGTGTTGATGTAGAAGCCCTCCATGATTGATTCCCGCTTCGGCAAGATGCCGAAAAAGTCCCCAAGATGGGATCTCACGGGTACAGAAGGTTGCGTCGGTGGAAAAGTGGTTTCGTGGCTCCCCTAGATGTTGTTGTGGTATAAGAGTATATATAAGCGAAAGAATTAGGTCATGGGAGCTACGAGGGGCCCACAAGGCCAGAGGGCACGCCCTCCACCGTTGTGGCCGCCACGAGGCTCCACTAACTTGCACTCCAAGTCTCCTGGGTGTCTTCTTGTCCAAGAAAAATCATGGCGAAAGTTTTATTCCATTTGGACTCCGTTTGGTATTCCTTTTCTCCGAAACTCAAAAACAAGGAAAAAACAAAAACCGGCATTGGGCTCTAGGTTAATAGGTTAGTCCCAAAAATAATATAAAATAGCATATTAATGCATATAAAACATCTAAAGCAGATAATATAATAGCATGGAACCATAAAAAATTATAGATACGTTGGAGATGTATCAACCATCCCCAAGCTTAATTCCTGCTCGTCCTCGAGTAGGTAAATGATAAAAACAAAGTTTTTGATGTGGAATGCTACCAATCATATTTGCCCATGTAATTCTCTTTATTGTGGCATGAATGTTCAGATCCGTAAGCACTACAAAAAAAAGACACATTCGTGACATTTTGTGCTGAGAGAAAAAAATTATGTCATACTTATGACACTTCTATGACGATAATTGTGACAAAACCCGGTATCATCATAGATGTTGTGGGGTCCTACTTCTATGACAAAAAATCATGACAGAAAATGGGCTTTTCGTCCTGGGCGGGCTGGATACGCAGCTGCATGACATTCTTTGGGCCGTCCATGACGGAAAAATTTGTAGTAGAAGCGAGGGCGAGGGAAATTTCGGGGAGTTCCCTGTTACGGTGGGTGGTTGGGGGCCAAGTGATGCACGTTTCTCTCGTACGTACGCGCGTGTGTTCGAGGCGTTAGGCTCTAACTGAACCCGAGCGAGGCGTTGGGCTGTAACTGAACCCGAGCGATTGCACTACAGGCTATGCGTTAACTGAACCTGATCGAGCGATTCCTTCGCTACTGCTGCTAACTGAAGCCGATCGATGCTGCCTCTGGATGAACAGTGAGCATTGTGGGGGGTTTGGATGAACAATTCCTGGTGGGGGTTGGATAAACGGGAACCCGTGGTTGTAGAGGCCGTTGCCGCTGGATGAACAGTACCCCGATCGATCGAGTCGGTGGATGAACAGGACCCCATGGAGGGCTGGATGAACAGGACCCCGTGGAGGACTGGATGAACAGGACCCCGTGGAGGACTAGTTGAACAGTAGATGGTGGAGGGCTGGATGAACAGTAGCCCGTGGAGGGGTGGTTCAACAGGACCCCATGGAGAGGGCTAGCTGAACAGTAGCCGGTGGAGGAGCGGTGGAGGCTGGATGAACAGGAGCCCGTGGATGAACAGTCGCAGGTGGAGGCTGGAGGAGGTCGACGGTGGATGAACAGTAGCCCGTGGAGGCTGGAGGAGGTTGACGGTGGAGATGAATGGTATCCAATGGAGTCCCATTTTGCGGTACGCCACACCCCTCCCAATGAACAGGACCCCTGTTTTGACCGTAGCGCTCAAACACAAGTCCGTTTCCTCTGTTTTGCGGCACGCCACACCCCTCCAGATCAATAGGACCCCGTTTCGACCGTAGGAGGTCCATTTCCTCCGTTTTGTGGTACGCTAGACCCCTCCCGATGAACAGGATCCCGTTTCCACCATGGCCGGTCGAACACAAGGCCGTTTCCTCCATTCTACGGTATGCCAGGCCTCCTTTCCATCGGTTGTTCCGTCCAAGCCAGTTGGCTCCCGATGAACAGCACACGTCTGTTGCCTCCCGATGAACAAGACGCATTCCGTTGCGTCCCCATGAACACGATGACGGCGCAGCTTCTCAGTTCCGACCCAACCATGTACACGAGCCCGGGCCGTACATATGCGCGAGTAGGCGTTCGAGACCCCGCCCGTATGTACGTATGTGGTCGTATTTTCTTTCTTGCACCCTGGCCGTTGTACGTACGTGTACATGCTACATGTGTGCCTCTACTACGACACGTGCGCGCCTCTACATCGACCAGTATGTACATAAACGTTCACGACCAGAATGACAAAGCTACGTAGGCTTCGACCAGGTGGGTCCCGATTGTCAGAAACTTCCTTGCGTGCGAAGATGTAGCTGGTGGGTCCCAGCAGTCAGGGGGGTGAATAATTTTTTTGCCCGTAATATGGACACACTTCCTTGCATGCGAAGATGTAGCTGGTGGGTCCTAGCAGTCAGGGGGAAACAATTTTTCGTGAAATACGGTGGCCCGTCCGGTGGGTCCCTGTTGTCAGGTGGAGGGATAATTATTTTGCACGTAATAAGGAGGCACTTACTTGCTGCGGCTGTGGACCTAGCTATTAGCCTCTCCACGTACAGTACTCTTCCGACGGTAGTCGTTCATTGACCACATTGACCACGCCGCACCGAGAGCACCTGGGCGGTGAACGACGGTGAGACGTAGGAAGGGACGACGCGGAGCCAGGGAAGATGCGGTAGTGGATCCCCACGTGGAGGGGAGTACGTGGGTTGACTGCTTCAGCTGCAGTGTGAGGCCGCCGTCACCGGAGAATTACAGGAGGTGTGGGTGAGTATAGAGGGATGGCATGGCCAGTGGTGGAAGCACAGCCGGACACGGGAGGCAGGAGCAGGCGGCATGGCCGACGCTTGTTTGGGCAGCTGGAGCAAGAAGACCAGAGGTTGAAGAAGCACTACGGCCGTTGGATGGACATCGTACGGTCACTAGAGCTACAATCGTTCATATTGACTAAGTTGACAAAGCCCTCCGTCCCCGTCATCTTAGTAGGCCCACAAGTCAGCCTCCCACTATGGTGGGTCCCAGCTAGCAGAGGGTATTCGTTGTTTTGTGCATAATAACGAGGCACTTCCTTGCTGCGAAGATATAGCTGATGGGTCTGACCTATCAGCGGGGGAATGTTTTTTTTGTGAAATACAGAGGCCCTTCTAGTAGGTCCCAGCTGTCAGGTGGAGGAATCATTATTTTGCGTGTAATAAGGAGGCATTTCCTGGCATGCGGCCGTGGACCCAGCTGCCAGCCTCTCCACGTACAGTCCGCTTCCGATGCATGTCGTTCGTTCACCACGTTGACCACGCCGCGCCGAGAGCACAAGGGCGATGGACGACAGCGAGGCCTAGGAAGGGAATGACACGGAGCCAGGGAAAACTCGACAGTTGTTTCCCACGTGCAGGGGACTGTGAGGGTTTACTGGTTCGTCTGCCGCCGCCGGAGAATAACAACAGGTGTGGGTGGGTAGAGGGATGGCTAGGACAGCGATGGGAGAACGATGTGGTGGTGAGGCCTGCGCGGTGATATGTCTCTGTCATATCTATAATTTTTGATTGTTCCATGCCAATATTCTACAACTTTCATATACTTTTGGCAACTTTCTATATTATTTTTGGGACTAACATATTGATCCAGTGCCCAGTGCCAGTTCCTGTCTGTTGCATGTTTTTTGTTTCACAGAAACCCAATATCAAACGGAGTCCAAACGGGATAAAAACGGGCGGAGAAATATTTTGGAACATTTATGATTTTTGGGAGGAAGAATCAACGCGAAATGCTGCCCGAGGTGGCCACGAGAGTGGCCCACGCCACCACTCTAGGTGGACGCGCCCTACCCTCTCGTGGGCCACCCGTAAGGCGGTTGATGCCCTTCTTTGGCCGCAAGAAAGCTAATTTTTGGAAAACGATCTTGGCGAAGGTTTCAGTCCAATCGGAGTTACGGGTCTCTAGATATAAAGGAAATGGTGCCAGGGCAGAATTCGAGAACGCAGAAAGAGAGAGATAGATCCAATCTCGGAGGAGCTCTCGCCCCTCCCACGCCATGGGAGCCAAGTACCAGAGGGAAAACCCTTCTCCCATCTAGGGAGTGGTCAAGGAAGAAGACGAAGAAGGGGGGCTGTCTTCCCCTTGCTTTTGGTGGCGCTGGAACACCGCCGGGGGCCATCATCATCACCGCGATCTTCACCAACACCGCCGTCATCTTCACCAACATCTTCATCACCTTCCCCCATCTATATCCAGCGGTCCACTCTCCCACAACCCGCTGTACCCTCTACTTGAACATGGTGCTTTATGCTTCATATTATTTTCCAATGATGTGTTGCCATCCTATGATGGCTGAGTAGATTTTCGTTGTCCTATGGGTGATTGACGAATTGCTATGATTGGTTTGAGTTGCATGTTTTATTACTGGTGCTGTCCTATTATGCCCTCTGTGTCGCGCAAGTGTGAGGGTTTCCCGCTGTAGGGTTTCCAATATGTTTATGATTTGCTTATGGTGGGTGGCGTGAGTGACAGAAGAACAAACCCGAGCAAGTAGGTTGTTTGTGTATGGGATAAAGGGGACTTGATACTTTAATGCTATGGTTGGGTTTTACCTTAATGAATCTTTAGTAGTTGCAGATGCTATCTAGAGTTCCAATCATAAGTGCATATGATCCAAGTAGAGAAAGTATGTTAGCTTATGCCTCTCCCTCAAATAGAATTGCAATAGTGATTACCGGTCTAGTAACGTAGTCAATTTCTTAGGGACAATTTCACAACTCCTACCACCACTTTTCCACACACGCTATATTTACTTTATTGCTTCTTTATCTAAACAGCCCCTACTTTTTATTTACGCTTCTTTATTATCTTGCAAACCTATCCAACAACACCTACAAAGTACTTCTAGTTTCATACTTGTACTAGGTAAAGTGAACGTCAAGCGTGCGTAGAGTCATATCAGTGGCCGATAGGACTTGAGAGAGTATTTGTTCTACCTTTAGCTCCTCGTTGGGTTCGACACTCTTACTTATCGAAAGAGGCTATAACTATCCCGTATACTTGCGCGTTATCAAGACCTTTTTCTGGCGCCGTTGCCGGGGAGTCATAGCGTGGGGTGAATATTTTCGTGTGTGCTTGTTTGCTTTATCACTAAGTAATTTTTATTTGCTGTTCTTAGTTGTTTTCTATCTTTAGTTATGGGTAGGAGACGTAAAATACCAAAAAAAATAGGTGTACTTGCTACTCATGGAGATGGGGTAACTCCTAAAACCCTCGATTCACATTATGTGAGAGATATTATGTACTACTTTGGTAATCCTGAGAAATCCCCATTCAACTTTATAATGGGAGACACGTTGGATCAACGTGAATACTTTAGGGATTATCGCTCGACACAAAAAGGGAAACTATTATGGGACCAATTTATTATGTTGCCTTGGTATGCCCGGGATCTATGCTTGAGATATGATATTACTTGTTGCTCTAGGATGGAGGCTCCACACCTTCCCTTTTCATGCAAATTTAATGATAATAAAACCTTAGCTTCTTATGCTAATGGTATATATGATTACTATGATGTTGAACAAATAGAAGAATTTGCTTTTAAGGCTGCTTATGAAATAGAATCTTTGTTTGAAAAGTATGAAGCTTTTGATGATGATGCTATTTATAGACCTGAAAATCTTGCTATACTTAGATGTTGCTATGAAAATTATGAATACAATTACTATATTAATGCATTTATTGATAAAGTCTCCACTGTCCAAGAAGAGACTAATATTTTGCAGGAAGCTATGGAAGAAGAAATTGATGAAACTGTGAGCTCATTGGATGAAAAAGATGATGAGGAGAGCGAAGAACAAAAGGAGGAAGAGCGGATTGATCACCCGTGCCCACCTTCTAATGAGAGTAACTCTTCAACTCATACATTGTTTAATTCCCCTTCATGCTTACCGAAGGATGATTGCTATGATCCTGTTGATTCCCTTGAAATATCCCTTTTTGCTAATGCTTGCTATGCTTGTGGCCAAGATGCCAATATGAATTATGCTTATGGAGATGAACTTGCTATAGTTCCTTATGTTAAACATGAAATTGTTGCTATTGCACCCACGCATGATAGTCCTATTATCTTTTTGAATTCTCCCGACTACCCTATATCGGAGAAGTTTGTGCTTATTAAGGATTATATTGATGGGTTGCCTTTTACCATTGCACATGATGATTTTGATGAATTTAATATGCATGTGCTTTCTGCTCCTACTTGCAATTATTATGAGAGAGGAACTATGTCTCCACCTCTCTATGTTTCCAATAAGATAAAATTGCAAGAAACTGCTTATACTATGCATTGTCCTTTACTATGTGTGCATGAATTGTTCTTTTATGACATGCTGATGCATAGGAAGAGAGTTAGACTTTGTTGTTACATGATATATGTTACTTGGTGCTCACTACTAAATTACAAATCATTGTTAATTAAAACTGGCTTTGATATACCTTGGGATCCTGGTGGATTCATTACTTGAGCACTAAATGCCTAGCTTAATTGCTTTAAAGAAAGCGCTGCTAGGGAGACAACCCGGAAGTTTTAGAGAGTCATTTATTTATGTTGAGTTCTTTCATATAGTTTAAAAACAAAAAAATAAAGAGGGGAACCTAAAACTTTTCAAAAAAGGAAAGTGGAAGTGAGAAACACAAACATTGTTAAAGTGGGAGAGCTCCTTGAACTTTGTTCATGCTCACGGAAACATTGTGAATCTTGATTACAGAAACTTTTCATCAAAAATAATTATCCCCTTGTACAATTCCATTGTATTATAAAAATAATGTGCCAAGGTTTGCCTTTAGGATGTTTACAATGCTTGTTGGTTTGTACGGTGCAGGACAGAAACTTTGGCTGTAGTGCGTGATTTTACATTTTTAACTGGAACATCAAATAGTTCTGATTCCTTTTGCACTGTCTTGTTGTACAACTTGTTTATTTTTCGTAATTTTGGTAGATTTTTTGGGGTAAATAAGTATGGTGGATGTTCAGATTGCTACAGACTGTTCTGTTTTGACAGATTCTGTTTTTGATGCATAGTTTGCTTGTTTTGATGAAACTATCAATTTATATTAGTGGATTATAAGCCATGGAAAAGTTATATTATAGTAGACACAATGCAAAAAAATATATGAATTGGGTTGCAACAGTACTTAGAGTGGTGATTTGCTTTATTATACTAACATATCTTACCGAGTTTTCTGTTGAAGTTTTGTGTGGATGAAGTGTCTAAACGAGGAGGTCTCGATATGAGGAAAAGGAAGAGAGGCAAAAGCTTAAGCTTGGGGATGCCCAAGGCACCCCAAGTAAATATTCAAGGAGACTCAAGCGTCTAAGCTTGGGGATGCCTCGGAAGGCATCCCCTCTTTCTTCAACTAGTATCGGTATGTTTTCGTATTCGTTTCGTTTATGCATTATGTGCAAGTCTTGGAGCGTCCTTTGCATTTAGTTTTCATTTTTATTTTATGAACCATGCTGGTATGAGATGTCTTTGGTTGATTTATAGAATTCTCATTGCACTTCACTTAAATCTTTTGAGTATTGCTTTATAGAATGCTTCATGTGCTTCACTTATATCATTTGAAGTCTGGATTGCATGTTTCTCTTCACATAGAAAACCACCATTTGTAGATTGTTCTTTTGCTTCACTTATATTTGTTAGAGAGTGGGCATATCTTTTGTAGAAAGAATTAAACTCTCTTGCTTCACTTATATCAATTTAGAGAGATGACAGGAATTGGTCATTCACACGGTTAGTCATAAAATCCTACATAAACTTGTAGATCGCTGAATATGATATGTTTGATTCCTTGCAATAGTTTTGCGATATAAAGATGGTGATATTAGAGTAATGCTAGTAGGTGGTTGTGGATTGTAGAGACACTTGTGTTGAGGTTTGCACGTCCCGTAGCATGCACGTATGGTAACCGTTGTGTGACAAATTTGAAGCATGGGGTGTTTCTTTAATTGTCTTCCATATGAATGGCAGTCCGGGACGAGCGACGGTCCTTTCCTACCAATCTATCTCCCTAGGGGCATGTGTAGTAGTACTTTGCTTTGAGGGCTAATAAACTTTTGCAATAAGTATATGAGTTCTTTATGACTAATGTGAGTCCATGGATTATACGCACTTTTACCTTTCCATCATTGCTAGCCTCTTCGGTACCGTGCATTGCCCTTTCTCACCTCGAGAGTTGGTGCAAACTTCGCCGGTGCATCCAAACCCCGTGATATGATACACTCTATCACACATAAACCTCATTATATCTTCCTCAAAACTGCCCTCAGGTCTAGCTCTGTTCCTGACATAGTCCTTGAAAGTGCCTAGCCGCCTTTCAATAGGGTACATCCAGCCATACTGTACTGGACCTCTAAGTAGTGCCTCATCAGGTAGATGAAACATCGAAATGCACCATCACATCAAAGAAGGCAGGAGGATATATCTTCTCAAGGTCGCATAGGATAGTTGGTATCTTGTCTCTAAGACGCTCCAAAGCATCTATCCTGATATTTCTACTGTAGAGTTCCCTGAAGAATTGTCCCAACTTTGCAATTGCACTGTATAAGTCAGGGTTGCCCAATCCTCTAAGGATAACAGGTAAAACCCTTTGAAGTAGGATGTGGCAGTCATGAGTTTTCAACCCTTGTACCTTGTTTCCATCTACACTGACTCTCCTTTCAGGGTTGGAAGCAAATCCATGTGGGAGTCTCACACGTGACAGGACCTCGCAGAATTCTTTTCTTTTTACCTTGTCCAAGACGTACACAACTGGTGCCATATCCCGTGGTTTACCTTCATCTTGCACCTGCAAATCCTTTCTGATACCCAGATGTGTCAAATCAATCCTAGATTTTAAGGTATCTTTCGTCTTGCCTTCAATATTAAGAAGTGTGCCGACAATGCTGTCACATATATTTTTCTTGATGTGCATGCGTTGGTTTTCCCTTGAAAAGGAAAGGGTGATGCAGCAAAGTAGCGTAAGTATTTCCCTCAGTTTTTGAGAACCAAGGTATCAATCCAGTAGGAGGCTACACTCAAATCCCACATACCTTCACAAACAAATAAGAACCTTGCAACCCACACGATAAAGGGGTTGTCAATCCCTTCACGGCCACTTGCAAAAGTGAGATCTGATAGAGATAATGAGATAAATATTTTTGGTATTTTTATGATATAGATTGGAAAGTAAAGATTGCAAAATAAAATAGATCGGAAACTTATATGATGGAAAATAGACCCGGGGGCCATAGGTTTCACTAGTGGCTTCTCTCAAGATAGCATAAGTCCTATGGTGGGTGAACAAATTACTGTCGAGAAATTCATAGAAAAGTGCATAGTTATGAGACTATCTAGGCATGCTCATGTATATAGGCATCACGTCCGCGACAAGTAGATCGAAACGATTCTGCATCTACTACTATTACTCCACACATCGACTGCTATCCAGCATCCATCTAGAGTATTAAGTTCATAAGAACAGAGTAACACATTAGGCAAGATGACATGATGTAGAGGGATAAACTCAAGCAATATGATATAAAATCCATATTTTTATCCTCGATGGAAACAATACAATGCGTGCCTTGCTGCCCCTACTGTCACTGGAAAGGACACCGCAAGATTGAACCCAAAGCTAAGCACTTCTCCCATTGCAAGAAAGATCAATCTAGTTGGCCAAACCAAATTGATAATTCGAAGAGACTTGCAAAGATAACAAATCATACATAAAAGTATTCAGAGGAGATTCAAATATTGTTCATAGATAATCTTGATCATAAACCAACAATTCATCAGATCTCGACAAACACACCGCAAAAAGAATTACATCAAATAGATCTCTAAGAAGATCGAGGAGAACTTTGTATTGAGATCCAAAGAGAGAGAAGAAGCCATCTAGCTAATAACTATGGACCCGAAGGTCTGAGATAAACTACTCACACCTCATCGAAGAGGCTATGGTGTTGATGTAGAAGCCCTCCATGATTGATTCCCCCTTTGGTGGAGCACCAAAAAAGGCCCCAAGATGGGATCTCACGGGTACAGAAGGTTGGGGCGGTGGAAATAGGGTTTCGTGGTGCTCTCGGATGTTTTCAGGGTATATGAGTATATATATGTGAAAGAAGTCGGTCAGGGGAGCCACGAGGGGCCCACAAGGGTGGGGGCGCCCCTACCCCCTGGGCGCGCCTCCCTGCCTTGTGGCCGCCTCGTTGCTTCCTTGACGTCCACTCCAAGTCTCATGGACTGCGTTTGTTCCAAAAACGACTCTCCCAAAGGTTTCATTCTGTTTGGACTCCTTTTCTGCGAAACACTAAAATAGGCAAAAAAATAGCAAGTTGGACTGGGCCTCTGGTTAATAGGTTAGTCCCAAAAATAGTATAAAAGTGTATAATAAAGCCCATTAAACATCCAAAATAGATAATATAATAGCATGGAACAATCAAAAATTATAGTTACATTGGAGATGTATCAAGCATCCCCAAGCTTAATTCCTGCTCGTCCTCGATTAGGTAAATGATAAAAACAGAATTTTTGATGTGGAATGCTACCTAGCATAATTCTCAATGTAATTTTTTTATTGTGGCATGAATGTTCAGATCCGAAAGATTCAAGAAAAAAGTTTAATATTAACATAAGAGTAATAATACTTTAAGCATACTAACAAAGTAATCATGTCTTCTCAATATAACATGTCCAAAGAAAGTTATACCTACAAAATCATATAGTCTGTCTATGCTCTATCTTCATCACACAAAATATTTAAATCATGCACAACCCTTGTTTTAGCAAAGCAATTGTTTCATACTTTAGTATTCACAAACTTTTTCAATCTTCACGCAATACGTGAGCGTGAGCCATGGACATAGCACTATAGGTGGAATAGGATGGTGGTTGTGGAGAAGACAAAGAAAAGAAGATAGTCTCACATCAACTAGGCGTATCAACGGGCTATGGAGATGCCCGTTAATAGATATCAATGTGAGTGAGTAGGGATTGCCATTCAACGGATGCACTAGAGCAATGAAAGCTCATCAAAAGAAACTAAGTGGGTGTGCATCCAACTTGCTTGCTCATGAAGACCTAGGGCAATTTGTGGAAACCCATGATTGGAATATACAAGCCAAGTTCTATAATGAAAAATTCCCACTAGCATATGAAGGTGACAACATAGGAGACTCTCTATCATGAACATCATGGTGCTACTTTGAAGCACAAGTGTGGTAAAAGGATAGTAACATTTTTCCTTCTCTCTTTTTCTCTCATTTTTTTCTTTTTTTTGTGTGGGCTTCTTTGGCCTCTTTTTTTATTTGGGCTTCTTTGGCCTCTTTTATTTTTCATAGAGTCCGGAGACTCATACCTACCTGTGAGGGAATCATTGCTTCCATCATCCTTTCCTCACATGGGACAATGCTCTAATAATGAAGATCATCACACTTTTATCCACTTACAACTCAAGAATCTTAGAACAAAATATGACTCTATGTGGATGCCTCCGGCGGTGTACCGGGATAATGAATCAAGAGTGACATGTATGAAAGAATTATGAATGGTGGCTTTGCCACAAATACGATGTCAACTACATGATCATGCAAAGCAATATGACAATGGTGGAGCGTGTCATAATAAACATAACGGTGGAAAGTTGCATGGCAATATATCTCGGAATGGCTATGGAAATGCCATAATAGGTAGGTATGGTGGCTGTTTTGAGGAAGGTATATGGTGGGTGTATGATACCGGCGAAAGTTGCGCGGCACAAGAGAGGCTAGCAATGGTGGAAGGATGAGAGTGTGTATAATCCATGGACTCAACATTAGTCATGAAGAACTCACATACTTATTGCAAAAATCTACAATTTATCAAAACAAATTACTACACGCATGCTCCTAGGGGAAGGGTTGGTAGGAGTTAACCATCGCGCGATCCCGACCTCCACACATAAGGAAGACAATCAATAAATAAATCATGCTCCAACTTCATCACATAACGGTTCACCATACGTGCATGCTATGGGAATCACAAACTTTTAACACAAGTATTCCTCAAATTCACAACTACTCAACTAGCACGACCCTAATATTACCATCCTCATATCTCAAAACAATCATCAAGTATCAAACTTCTCATAGTATTAAATGCACTTTATATGATAGTTTTTATTATACCTATCTTGGATGCTCATTATATTAGGACTAACATTTTAACCAAAGCAATTACCATGTTGTTCTAAAGGACTCTCAAAATAATATAACTGAAGCATGATAGATTAATAATTTCTATAAAATAAAACCACCGCCGTGCTCTAAAAAGATATAAGTGAAGTACTAGAGCAAAATTATCTAGCTCAAAAGATATAAGTGAAGCACATAGATTATTCTAATAGATTACAATTCATGTGTGTCTTTCCCAAAAGGTGTGTACATAAAGGAAGATTGTGGTAAACTAAAAAGCAAAGACTCAAATCATACAAGACGCTCCAAGCAAAACACATATCATGTGGTGAATAAAAATATAGCTCCAAGTAAAGTTACCGATGAACAAAGACGAAAGAGGGGATGCCATCCGGGGCATCCCCAAGCTTAGGCTCTTGGTTGGCCTTGAATTTTACCTTGGGGTGCCTTGGGGATCCACAAGCTTAGGCCCTTGCCACTCCTTATTCCATAATCCATCAAATCTTTACCCAAAAACTTGAAAACTTCACAACACAAAACTCAACAGAAAATCTCATGAGCTCCGTTAGCGAAATAAAACAAAACACCACTTCAAGGTACTGTAATGAACTCATTATTTATTTATATTGGTGTTAAACATACTATATTCCAACTTCTTTGTGGTTCATACCCCCCGATACTAGCCATAGATTCATCAAAATAAGCAAACAACACATATAAAATAGAATCTGTCAAAAACAGAACACTCTGTAGTAATCTGTAACTTTCGAATACTTATGGAACCCCAAAACTTCTACCAAAATAGGAACTCCTAGATAATTTTTTTATTAATCTTCTTCAAAAAGAATCAACTCAAACTCACGTTTCAGTGATTTATGAAAATTATTCTCGTGCGCGCAAAAGTTTCTGTTTTTCAGCAAGATCAAATTAACTATCAACCAAGAATATCCTATAGGTTTTACTTGGCACAAACACTAATTAAAACATAAAACCACATCTAACCAGAGGCTAGATGAATTATTTATTACTAAACAGGAACAAAAAGCAAGGAACAAAAATAAAATTGCATTGCCTCCCAACAAGCGCTATCGTTTAACACCCCTAGCTAGGCATAAAAGCGAGAATAGATCTAACTATTACCATCTTTGGTATTCAATTCATAGGTGGCTCTCATAATAGATTCATAAGGTAATTTGAATTTCTTCCTAGGAAAGTGTTCCATACCTTTCCTTATTGGAAATTGGAATATAATATTTCCTTCTTTCATATCAATAAATTGCACCAATCGTTCTAAGGATAGGTCTACCAACAATAATAGGACATGAAGGATTGCAATCTATATCAAGAACAATAAAATCTACGGGCACATAATTCCTATTTGCAACAATAAGAAAATCATTAATCCTTCCCATAGGTTTCTTAATGGTGGAATCCGCAAGGTGCAAGTTTAAAGAGAAATCATCAAATTCACGGAAACCTAACACATCACACAAAGTTTTTGGAATCGTGGAAACACTAGCACCCAAATCGCACAAAGCATAGCATTCATGATCTTTATTTTAATTTTAATAGTAGGTTCCCACTCATCATAAAGTTTTATAGGGATAGAAACTTCTAATTCAAGTTTTTCTTCATAAGATTGCATTAAAGCATCAATGATATGTTTAGTAAAAGCTTTATTTTGACTATAAGCATGAGGAGAATTTAACACGGATTGCAACAAGGAAATACACTCTATTAAATAACAATTATCATAATTAAATTCCTTGAAATCCAAAATAGTGGGTTCATTGCTATGTGAGTTTTGACCTCTTCAATCCCACTTTTACCAATTTTTGCATCAAGATCTAAAAACTCCGAATCATTGGGATGCCTCTTAACTAAAGTGACTCATATCTAGTCCTATCATTATCAAGATTCATATTTCAAAACAAAGATTTAATAGGATACACATCAATCACTTTTAGATCTTCATCCCTATTATTATGAAAACTAGAAGAACTCAGTTTTACAAAGCAATCTTTTTTTGCACGCATTCTAGCGGTTCTTTTTTTGCACCCATCAATGGAAATTCTCATGGCTTTGAGGGACTCATTGATATCATGCTTAGGTGGAATAGATATAAGTTTCAAAGAATCAACATCAAGAGAAATTCTATCCATGTTCCTAGCCAACTCACCAATCTTAGGCAATTTTTCTTCAAGCAAAGCATTGAAATTCTTTTGAGAAATCATAAACTCTTTAACACTAATCTCAAAATCAGAGGGCAACTTATTAAAATTTCCATAAGAGTTGTTGTACAAATTACCATAATTATTAGAGGAATTACTAGGGAACGACCTAGGATTAAAGTTTCCTCTATAAGCGTTGTTACCAAAATTCACATCCATAGATTCATTATGATTCTTAATCAAAGTGGGTAAAGGCATATCATTAGGATCAGAGGAAACACTCTTATTAGGAAACAATTTCATAAGTTCATCCATCTTTCCACTCAAAACATTAATCTCTTCTATCGCATGAACCTTTTTACTAGTAGATCTTTCAGTGTGGCATTGAGAATAATTAATCATAATATTATCTAGGAGTTTAGTAGCTTCTCCTAAAGTGATTTCCATAAAGGTGCCTCCTGCAGCGAATCTAAAAGATTTCTAGAAGCAAAATTCAATCTGGCATAAATTTTTTGTATAATCATCCATAAATTCAAACCATGTGTAGGGCAATTACATATCATTAATTTCATTCTCTCTGAAGCTTGTGCAACATGTTCATAATCAAGTTGCTTAAAATTCATAATATCGTTTCTGAGAGAGATGATCTTAGCGGGAGGAAAATACTTAGAGATAAAAGCATCTTTGCACTTATTGCATGAACCAAACTATTTTTAGGCAAAGACGAAAACCAAGTTTTAGCACGATCTCTAAGGGAAAACGGAAATAGCTTCAATCTAGCAATATCATTATCCGCATCTCTCTTCTTCTGCATATCGCATAAATCAACAAAGTTGTTTAGATGTGTAGCGGCATCTTCACTAGGAAGGCCAGAGAATTGATCTTTCATGACAAGATTCAACAAAGCAGCATTAATTTCGCAAAATTCAGCATCGGTAATAGCAGCAATCGGAGTGCCAAGAAAATCATTGTTGTTGTTATTGGAAAAATCACATAATTTAGTATTATCTTGAGCCATCGTGACAAACAATCAAACACACAAGCACACAAGAGGCAAGCGAAAAAAAGGCGAACGGGAAAAAGAGGGCGAATAAAATAGTAAGGGTGAAGTGGGGGAGAGGAAAATGAGAGGCAAATGGCAAATAATGTAATGCGAGGGATAAGAGTTTGTGATGGGTACTTGGTATGTCTTGACTTGTGCGTAGACTCCCCGGCAACGGCGCCAGAAATCCTTCTTGCTACCTCTTGAGCATGCGTTGGTTTTCCCTTGAAGAGGAAAGGGTGATGCAACAAAGTAGCATAAGTATTTCCCTTAGTTTTTGAGAACCAAGGTATCAATCGAGTAGGAGGCTACACTCAAATACCTTGTACGTGCACAAACAAATAAGAACCTTGCAACCAACGTGATAAAGGGGTTGTCAATCCCTTCACGACCACTTGCAAAAGTGAGATCTGATAGAGATAATGAGATAAATATTTTTGGTATTTTTATGATATAGATTGGACAGTAAAGATTGCAAAATAAAATAGATCAGAAACATATATGATGGAAAATAGACCCCGGGGCCATAGGTTTCACTACTGGCTTCTCTCAACATAGCATAAGTATTACGGTGGGTGAACAAATTACTGTCGAGCAATTGATAGAAAAGTGCATAGTTATGAGAATATCTAGGCATGATCATGTATATAGGCATCACGTCTGCGACAAGTAGATCGAAATGATTCTGCATCTACTACTATTACTACACACATCGACCGCTATCCAACATGCATCTAGAGTATTAAGTTCATAAGAACAGAGTAACGCATTAGGCAAGATGACATGATGTAGAGGGATAAACTCAAGCAATATGATATAAACCCCATCATTTTATCCTCAATGGCAACAATACAATACGTGCCTTGCTGCCCCGGCTATCACTGGAAAGGACACTACAAGATTGAACCCAAAGCTAAGCACTTCTCCCATTGCAAGAAAGATCAATCTAGTAGGCCAAATCAAACTGATAATTCGAAGAGACTTGCAAAGATAACAAATCATACATAAAAGAATTCAGAGGAGATTCAAATATTGTTCATAGATAATCTTGATCATAAACCCACAATTCATTGGATCTCGACAAACACACCGCAAAAAGAATTACATCGAATAGATCTTCAAGAAGATCAAGGAGAACTTTGTATTGAGATCCAAAGAGAGAGAAGAAGCCATCTAGCTAATAACTATGGACCCGAAGGTCTCTGGTAAACTACTCACACCTCATCAGTGAGGCTATGGTGTTGATGTAGAAGCCCTTCGTGATCGATTCCCCCTCCGGTGGAGCGCCGGAAAAGGCCCCAAGATGGGATCTCACGGGTATAGAAGGTTGCAGCGGTGGAAATAGGGTTTTGTGGTGCTCTCGGATGTTTTCATGGTATATGAGTATATATAGGCGAAAGAAGTCGGTCGGGGGAGCCACGAGGGGCCCATGAGGGTGGGGGCGCGCCAACCCCCCTAGGTGCTCCTCCCTGTGTCGTGGCCGCCTCGTTGCTTCCTTCAAATCCACTCCAAGTCTCCTAGATTGCATTTGTTCCAAAAACTACTCTCCCGAAGGTTTCATTCCGTTTGGACTCCATTTGATATTCCTTTTCTATGATACACTGAAATTGGCAAAAAAACAGCAATTTGGACTGGGCCTCCGGTTAACAGGTAAGTCCCAAAAATAGTATAAAAGTGTATAATAAAGCCCATTAAACATCTAAAACAGATAATATAATAGCATGGAACAATCAAAAATTATCGATACGTTGGAGACGTATCAATCCAAATCTTTCCATACTTCAAGTCCCACAAAGTGGACCTGCGAGTAAACAATAATCTCTCTTCTGCCTTGCCACGCTTCCTTTTCCCGCTACCATTACCAAGATGGTTTCCTGGTGTAATATGCCTGACCTTCTCTAATTCCACTTGCAACTCATCGGCGGTGAGCCTCTTTGGTGCATCACGGTTTTCATGCTTTGCATTGAACTCATGTCTTCGGTATTTTGTAGGACGCGGCTTGTCCTTGGCAAGGAAACGACGGTATCCAATGTAATAGATCTTGCTAAGTATTGCATATGACAGCGGATTCCTGTCACAGTGAACACATGCATTGTAACCATGTGTCGTTCACCCTGACATAGTGCCCAAAGCCGGATAATCATGGATGCACCAAATTACAGCAGCACGCAAAAAGAAATCAGCTGGTGGGCTGCTATATAGGTCTTGATCAGGACACCCTTCCATAGTTGTTGAAGTTCATCCACAAGAGGCTCCATGAATAAATCAAAATCCTTTCCAGGACTTTTTGGACCTGGGATGAGAAAGGCCATCATGTAGTTTGATTCTTTGGTGCAGACATTTGGAGGCATGTTGTAAGGGATATCAAGCACTAGCCACATGCTATATGTGGCGCTCTTGTGGTCCATCTGAAGCTAAGCCAAGTCTAATGTTTCTCGGGTTAACAGCAAACTTTTTGTGTTTCTGATTGAAGCTTTGCCACTCACTACCATGAGACGGACGGCTCATTACATTCTGATCTCTGTACTCCTGGTTCCTAGAATGCCACAGTACATCCTCTCTTGTTTCAGCATCATGAAACAACCTCTGCAATCTTGGTGTAATTGGAAAATGTCTCAGAACATTATGAGGAACCCTCTTCACAGCATCGCCATCTTTCCATCTTGATGATTTTCATTTCGGACATTCACTTAAGTTGGCATAATCCTTTCGGAATAGAACACAATTATTCGTACAAACATGGATCATATCATATCCAATTCCAACTACACGAAGGAAATTCTTCATTTTACTGTAGGTGTGTGGTAGCTCAGATGCATCTGGGAAAGATTTGCGGAAAGCAGCCAACATCACATCGAATGATTTGTTGGTCATCCGCTCAGATGTCTTCACCTAAAGAAAGATGACCATAGCTGAGAATACTGACAGCTTATTTCCTGGGGTGACAGCCACGTTGCGTTGTTCCAACATGCGGGCCCACCATTTTTCTTCTGCAGGTGAAAGTTCACGAAATGCACGAGCATTTCATAGCATTGTTTCAATGTTGGTCAAACTCACTGGCTCCGCCACCACCACCTCCTCCTCCTCTTCCACCTGAGCATCAAGCAAATCAAGATGGTGATCTGCTGCTTCCACATAGTCAGTAACATTGACGTTCACAGCTTCACCATGATGAACCCACCTAGTATATGTGACCGACATCCCATACAAGTGTAGATGATTTTGCATAGTTGACTGGGGTCTTCTAACTGAATTCATACAACTGCTACACGGGCAGAGCACATCTGATTTCGGACCACCGTACTCAGCTCTGATAAAGTTCATGAAGTTTTCAACCCCCTCGACATATGCAGCGGAGAATCTTCGAGCAGAAGTTATCCAAGTCCTGTCCATCTGTTAGACATAAAAATTAGTTCTTCTACTAGATATTACAGGAAAAACATATATTCTTTTTTATGAAGTCCAGAAAAAAATACCTTGCTCGATGTCTAAAGCTATGGCAAGATATTTGGACGAGTAGATCTAAGTAACAAGATATATGTAAAGCTAATTCAAAAAACAGATTTGAGTGCTAAATTATGGCAGGCTTTTTCAGCAGTCAATGAGGCCGAGCACATAGCCATCAAACTATCGAAGGCCATCACAGTAAGAAAGATCGAGTATAAAACAGTGTACAGCTATTTCACCTAACAGATTGGCTACTAGACCATGGCAATCTACGTCACAATAAATATATGGAAGTATATTTTAGCAACTAATCGGGCTTGGCATGCCATCTCAGCTAAGCAGATCGAGTGCAGAACAGGGCAAGGAAGCTTCTTAAGCAGAGCATATTGACTGTAAACTACTTCGCCAAACAATGAGATTAACAGCATCTATTAGCTAACATTCAGCGCTACACCGACATGCACGCGGCCTCATTCTAGAATGCGCATACCGTGGGAGAAGCTGACCGCTGTGTGTCTCCACACGAACATTGCCAGCGGTGGCGGCGCTGACCGTCGTGCGCCTCCACAAGAATGTCACCACTGGTGGCGGCGTGGCTAGAGCACGGCAGTCTACGAGAGAGTACTGTGGGAGCGAGAGGATCTCCGTGTGTCCCCTCGATGAACCGCGGTGCCGACGTATCGATGCAGCATGGAGGGCGGCTTTGGTGGAGCGAATGGAGTGG
>NC_041381.1:220795423-220818155 GCF_002162155.2 Triticum dicoccoides | reverse complement strand
GGGGGGAGTTTGGCGCATGGTTGGTTTCTCTAAGTGCAGTCCCACGTGTCAGTGAAGAGAAAGATGAAGCACGTTTCGTTTGCGTGAGCCGTGTGCAGGACCGAACGTGTGTGGGGTGCAATGCGACCGCGACAGGGGTGCTGTTAGTGTACCACCTTTTTTCCTTTTAATAAACTAGGTGCTTCGGCCCCTAAATAAAAAAAACTTAGTGCTTCACGCGATCCATCGATACTACTACTAGTAATCTGGTAATCTCGACTAAAATGGCGCGGCCGGGTCTTTTCCCACGCGATATGCTGGGAGGTTGGCTTAGTTGGGTTTTTAGGACTAGTAATGCTACACCTACGTAATCCAAGTTACATAATTAACATAATGTGAAACGTGTGAGCTGTTGATTGTAGATTGGGGGGAGGGAGGGGCCCACCACCACGAAAATCAAGGAGGAGAGAGAGAGGCAATTTACATTAACCCTTTTGTAGGTTCCCGTAGATGTAGAAAGATGTGAAATGCGTGAATGTGTAGTGGACGTACTATTGGAGTGCCTAAGATAAATTGTATATGTAGACTATATGTTTATTTTACTTTGCATGTTAGCTTTGTCTCGGTTCAATAAAAAGCAGAGTTGGTGATGTTGGTGTGCCTGCCATCCTGCAACATAGGTCGTCCGATCTATATCTAACAGATAGGAAGGAAACTATGACAATTTACCCGCGCTCCTCTCCACATTTGCAGATAAGGCCTTCCCTTGTTCATCCTTTTCTCCCACAAGATCTTGATGTTCCGTGCAACGCACGGGCATCTTGCTAGTACTCCTACAATATACCATATTGTTGTGAAAGTACATATACACTGGCCGAGATTAATGCAAACATGGCAGATTTTCATTACATTTCGAACTTTTATAGGACAGAAAAATAAAAGAAACCCGACCCTAAACCTATTCTACGGTGGCGACCGACATCCTCCATCTGCGATCTCCATGTACGGAGGCGGGGTTCAAGACCCGTGAAGTGAAGGTGCGGTCTCCGGCGAGGAAGAGTAGAACATGGGAGATGGACCGGCCAGTTGGCACACCATGCCCTGCCGCCTCCCATGCCCTACTCATCCTCGGAGGAGTCCCCAACATCGGCGGTGCTGGACGTTGGACGGCGGCAAGTAGGACGCGTGGCTGACTGTGCTTCCATCATCGGCCGCCAGCGTGGCCACCGCTTATGCAGCGACTTGAGAGAGGGTGGTGACCTCAAGCTTCATCCCCGAAGACAAAGTCTCCCGCAGAGCGTTCGCGCTCGCGGTCATGGCGGATGTGGTTCCAGGTAGCCGGACGATGTGCTATGGTGTGGAGGTTAGCTGGGCGTTGCCGCTTTAAGGAGCGCATTCTAGTGAGGCCAAGCGTCCGGGTGCGTCGTTAATTCGCCGGAGTTGGTTCCTCAAACACCGAGCCTCTTAACAACGGCATACGGACGGACGACATGAATGCGGGCAGCTGGTGCCGGCTGGGAATGCACCGCGCGGGCAGCGTGAGGGACGAGGGTTTTTGGTGTGACAGGGTAGTCAGCTACGGTCGTGGCAACGTTGGAGATGACCTTTGGTCACATGAGACCCCACATGTCATCGAAAAAGCAAGACGACCTGGCATGGCCTCGGGTCCTGGGGATGCAGTTGGCCGCGCTACACCACTCCGTGGACGCGTCATGGTGCGCGCGCACTTCGACGCCCCGTGCATCCTCGACGAGCCGGGTGTTGATCTGCTGGTCGTGCCACAGCGCTAACGCCACCCTCAGCACACTGAAAACCACCGTGTAAAGCGACGATGAGCGTGTCGCTCCCGCATGCCTCATTTGAACATTCCGCCGAGTATCATTCGCATGTGGGCCTAGACCATGCTTGTATTTCCAATGTTGTAATTTTTCCGACATGCATACAAACAAATGGTTCATTTAAAGTTTCACTTTTCCTCCACTATGTGTTGCTTCCCGTCTTAGTTTTGACATCCCATTCGGTTCATGCCCCGACACATCTTGACGAGATGGATTGATGTTGAGAGATCAATTTGCGTGTCGTGCAAGGAGATAAAGGTTTGGTTTGTTTCTATGATAGAAATGACCAATGGGGGGGTCTGTGGGGATCAGAGGGAGTATATTGTACGTTCATAAGCGAAACAAATGTATTGTACCCATCCTAGTCCTCTTTCAATCGATCTCCGGACCTCGAGATGAAATCGAGAGAGAACGAGTGGGTGCATGTGTGATACGTAAGGTGGATTCAAAATTTTGAACCGGTGATCGTAGCATCCAAAAATCATATATAAAGGGTATTCAATGTTTGTTTCACTGCTGAACGTACAATATACTGCCTCTGATCCTTTCTAGTAGTTTACATATAAGTTTTATGTGTAGTTAAAGTATCTCTACTTTGATCAAACTTACAGAAGAAAGTATCAACATTCAACAACGCCCAATCAATATTGTTAGATTAATACGCACTCCTAGATTCGTATTCAAACAGACATGGTTTCCAATTTGTTTTCAACCACGTGAATTTGCTTGTTCTCGCGCATGCTCTTCCTACTAGGATTTCGCCACATATAGCTAGTCCAATAGTAACTTTTTTTAAGATCCCTGTCTGGCGAGTACCTTTGGACCCCAAAGAGTTGTATAAGTTGGAAAATGGAGATTTTCCTGTGGCATTGGCCGTTGGGCAGCTAGATATTGCATTTGAAGGCTCCATAGAAAGAACCCGCAGGTACTATTACGACAGGTGGCTTCGAGTCCAGTTTGTTAGTCGTTTGCATCTCGATTAACAAAAATAAGCTTGAATCCCTCCATTTGTAGATCAATCAGCTAAAGTTGTTAAAACAATAGTACTAGTGGAGTACTGACAATATCTATAATAGAGTATGCAGTGCTCACAGTACTCCCTCCTTCCATTTATATAAGGCCTATGTGGAGGAGAGAGATGTGAAAAAGTAAAGGGAGTGATCTCTCATGCAAGATCCTAGCTATATACCCATTCCTAGTTAAATACAATAAATATGAAGAAAGAGATAGAGAGGAGATGGAAAAATGTACTAATACAATAGCCAACCTTATATTTTTTTTGCGGGAAATAGCCCACACTACTGTATGAGTGCATATAGATGATGGCTATAGATGACATGGCAGTTCCTTATATCCATCGGCTGGCTATATTATTAACCATGCTCTAATGCGTTTTTCAAACCCGCCTTTGACTATTGGCAAGATTAATAGTACATGAGATGTATAATGTGAAAATTATATCATTGGAAGCTCCTTTCACATACGAATTTGACCGTATGCTTTCTGTAAGTTGCATGTCATATATTATTACTCTAACATTTGGTCAAAGTTAGCCTCGAAAAACACATTAGGCCCTATAGATGGAAGGAGGGAGTAGTAGTGTAAGTGGATCCTCTAACGTAGGTATCCCTGCCTTACCCTCCCTTTCATTCACTTACTGGGGGACCCCATGCTTGCTAGGCCCCGCATGTTAGTTACTCAATGGGTTCGGCCACGTCATGGGATCCTCATCCATAGTATACTCCCTCTATTTTTATTTACTCTGCATAAAACGGAGGGAGTGGTAGTATAAATGACGCGGGCGGGGGAGGGGGAGGGACATCGGTTTCCTCTCAATTGTGGTCCCACAAGCGAGAGAAAACGCAAGATGAAGCGCGTTCCATTCGGTGAGCGATGTGGAGGGTCTAGCGTGCCGGGTGCAACGCGAACGCGAAAAGAGCAATGTACAGTCAAAACCGATTGACCGGTCGTCACCAGAACCACTATTCGCACCAGAACCTTCGCTGCTCGGCATACGCCAGCCACTGCCCCAAAACCACACCTCCACTCTAGCCCACCCCCCACCTTTCGATCCCCTAGCCCGCATCAAGCATCCCCTAGTTTGCCAGAAAGCCATGGTGTGCCGCAAGATCACGTACTACAAGATGCTGACCCTGGAGCGCCGCGTAGAAATCACGGCGGCGGTCAGCGCCACAGCCTCCGTTCCTAAGCTCGCTTTGCGGCGGGTCAATCCCCGTGTTCTCTGGAGCCAAGCTACGAGGAGGAGGAAGCTGATCCAATGTTCATGGAGGAGGTCACGACGCAGAAAGCCCCCGCTGGGTATGAGACGATGGGCGTCGACTTCGTGCTGGCGTCCGGGTCCGCCATGGTGCAGGTGGACCAACGGTTCAACCTGGCGATACTAAAGGAGGACCGGGAGGCAGAAGGCTCAACTCAATGTGGAGCGCGCGCATGCCGCTGCCATTGAGGCTCCCCTGCAGGCGGAACCGGATGTTGTGGATGTGAACCGGGCGGCAGAGGCTCAACTTGAGGCGGAGCGCACGGATGCCAATGCCATCAAGGCCCTCCTGTAGGCGGAACTGGACGTCCTCGACTTGAACCGGGCGGCGGAGGCTCAACACAACGCAGAGCACGCGGATGCCCTATCAACCTTGTCTCTGGCATAGTCCGAGTCAGAGTAGCCAACAAGACCGAAAGAGGCCCTCTTAGGATACCAAATGCCAAAATTTGGTGTATGGATTAAGTATCTCACTATCCTTTTCACAGCCTTAAGATGACATTCTTTAGGAGCAGCTTGATATCGTGCACACATGCACACACTTAGCATGATATCGGGACGTGAAGCACATAGATATAACAATGAACGAATCATAGAGCGATAAACCTTTTGATCAACCGGTTCACCATCTTTGGTCAAATCAATATGTCCACTCGTAGGCATGGGTGTAGTCATACCTTTGCATTCTTGCATATTGAACTTCTTGAATAAGTCCTTGGTGTACTTCATTTGACAGATAAAAGTACCTTCCTTAGTTTGCTTGATTTGCAAACCAAGAAAGAATTTGAGTTCACTCATCATAGACATCTCAAACTTCTCCGACATTAGCTTCCCAAACTTTTCACTAAAATGAGGGTTAGTTGAACCAAATATAATATCATCAACATAGATTTGGCACACAAATAGTTCTCCATTAACCCTTTTAGTAAAAAGAGTAGAATCAATTTTCCCAATTTCAAAGCCTTTTTCAATAAGGAACTTGGTCAAGCATTTATACCACGCTCTAGGAGCTTTTTTAAGACCATAAAGAGCTTTGTGAAGTTTGTAAACATGATTGGGTTTCTTAGGATTGACAAAGCCGGGAGGTTGCTAACATAAACTTCCTCCTCAATTTCACCATTTAGAAAAGCACTTTTAATATCATAAAAAAAGCACTTTTAATGTCCATTTGGTACAAGGTGATATCATGGTGATTAGCATAGGCAAGTAAGATGCGAATGGACTCAAGTCTAGCAACGGGAGCATAAGTATCACCATAGTCCATACCTTCGACTTGTGTGTAGCCTTGGGCGACGAGACGTGCTTTGTTGCGAACTACTTGTCCATCTTCATCTTGCTTGTTGCGAAACACCCATTTGGTACCGATGATGTTGTGGTTGTTGTCGGGCTTCTCAACCAATGTCCAAACTTGGTTTCTCTCAAAGTTGTGTAGCTCTTCATGCATGGCATTTATCCAATCCGGATCTTCCAATGCTTCTTTGACCTTCATAGGTTCAATGCTAGAGATGAAAGAATAGTTTTCACAAAAGATAGCTAAACGAGTTTTAGAGCGAGTGATTCTCCTGGTTTGAATATCATTGTAGATTTGCTCGACGGGATGATCTTTAGCAATTCTTGCTCGAACTTGTGAAAGCTTTTGCTTGGTTCTTGGTTGAACTTCTTCTTCATCTTGTTCTTCTTCTTGGCCTTCTTCATTGTTGGCGTTGTCGTTCTCTTGTCGTGGTGGAGAAGGAGGTTGTTGACATTCATCTTGATGCACTTCCTCATTTTCTTCATCTTGGTGTGTTCCACTTGTGGATGCTTCCGTATCAATTCTTGGCTCACCTTGTCGTGAAGTAGAAGCTTCCACTTGGACGGATGAGGTACTCTCCTTCCCCTCTGTTGGACGGACCTTGCCAATAGACACGTCTTGGATTGCTTCTGAAGGATCTTTGTATCCTACATCAATTGGCAATTGCTCTACTTGCGAGCCGTTAGATTCATCAAACTTCACATCTACCGTCTCTTCAACCTTTCGGGTGAAATTGTTGTAGACACGGTAAGTGTGAGAGTTTGAGCCATAACCTAGTAGGAAACCTTGATGAGACTTAGGAGAAAATTTAGAACGACGATGCTTATCAAGAATGTAGCACTTTGAGCTGAATACTCGAAAGTATCCAACTTGGGGTTTGTTACCGGTGAGGAGCTCATATGCTGTCTTGCCGATTAGCTTGTGAAGATACAAGCGATTTGTTGCATGACAAGCTGTCTCAACCGCTTCTGCCCAAAAGTGCTTCGGTGTCTTGTACTCATCAAGCATCGTTCTCGCCATTTCGATGAGCGTCCGGTTCTTCCTCTCAACAACTCCGTTTTGTTGAGGTGTGTACGTAGCCGAGAACTCGTGTGAAATCCCTTCTTCGTCAAGAAAGGTGTACACATTTGCGTTCTTGAACTCCGTTCCGTTGTCGCTGCGAACCTTCTTGATCTTCACTTCAAATTGATTTTGGGCCTTCCTAGCGAAGTTTTTGAAGATCCTTTGGACCTGCGATTTATCATCGACAAAGAACACCCACGTAAATCTTGAAAAATCATCAACTATAACTAGACCAAAATAATTTCCACCGAGACTCTTGTAAGAGTTGGGACCAAAAAGATCCATGTGAAGTAGCTCGAGTGGCCTCCTTGTGGTCATAATGTTCTTCACGGGATGCCTTCCTCCAACCTGCTTACCTGCTTGACAAGCGCTGCAAAGTCTATCCTTATCAAATATGACATCGTTAACACCAAGGATATGATTTCCTTTAATAAGCTTCTCAAGGTTTCGCATACCAACATGACCTAATCGTCTATGCCACAACCAACCTTTTGAGGATTTAGCAATGAAGCAAGTTTTAGGTTGAGCCTTTTTAGTGAAATCAACAATGTATAGATCACCTCTACGCACACTGGTAAAGACCATTTTATGATTGTCTCGACGAAATACTTGGCAATCTACTTTAGTAAATAGGACATTGAAACCGAAATCAGCAAGTCTAGATACTGAAAGTAAGTTGTATCCAAGAGATTCAGCGAGCATGACATTTTGTATGGAGCTATCATGTGATATGGCCACCTTACCGAGGCCAACCACCTTACCCTTTGAGTTGTCACCGAAAGTGACATACTTTCGAGGACTATCATTTTCAGCAAGCTCACGAAACATGTCTTTATCTCCGGTCATGTGATCGGTACATCCACTATCAAGAACGCATTCCTTTCCTCCTGACATATATCCCCGAAGATTTTCCATAAGACCAAAGTGTCTCATTGCATCATCAAGATCAAAGTCACTATCATCATCCTCATCATAGTATCCATGTTCAACATCGTCATGTGGTGGATCAAATCCTAGAGAGGGTGATTCGTTAGAGTGAGTTTGACAATGATCTTGCTTATGAATTTTTATAGCTTCGGAAATGATATCACTAATAATTCCAACATCTCCTTTGGCACGCATAAGGTTAGTAAGTTCAAATAGACGATCACCAAACATAGGATCACTAATATTCATCTTACTCAAGGCAATAGACTTATGGAGAATTTCATCTAGATTTTTCAAGGAATAATTTGGAAATCGTTCCTCAAGAAATTTCGATATAGTGTAGGCACACTCAAGAGTAGGCAGGTTTATAATCAAGTTTCTAGGCAAGCCTCTAGTGATAAGATTAATAGTTCTAAGATTCCTAATCATGTCAATTGACTCATCAAGAGTAGGATGCATAGGATCAACATGAGGTGCATAAGGGCTAGCAATGTACTTGTTCAAATGATATTGATTGAAAATTACAAGCATCTCATTTTTCCACTCATGAAAATACTCTCCATCAAGAATAGGCACTCTATGTATAAGACTCCCCAAAGTAGACTCATACATCTTCCTCCAATGGTGATTAAACCAAGGCAATGGAGACCAATGCTCTGATACCACTTGTAGGACCTTGAGAAGAGGTGTCTAGAGGGGGGGTGATTAGACACTAAGTACCAAAGTTGCAGTTTTTAAGATCTTTAAGTTTAAGTGGAGTTTAGGCACAAGTTTAACATTCACAATACATAACAAGCAAGCACGCAAAGAGTATATGAGCAGCGGAAAGTAAAGCATGCAACTTGCAAGAATGTAAAGGGAAGGGTTTTGGAGGATTCAAACGCAATTGGAGACACGGATGTTTTTGGCGTGGTTCCGATAGGTGGTGCTATCGTACATCCACGTTGATGGAGACTTCAACCCACGAAGGGTAACGGTTGTGCGAGTCCACGGAGGGCTCCACCCACAAAGGGTCCACGAAGAAGAAACCTTGTCTATCCCACCATGGTCGTCGCCCACGAAGAACTTGCCTCACTAGCGGTAGATGATCACGAAGTAGGCGATCTCCTTGCCCTTAAAAACTCCTTGGTTCAACTCCACAATCTTTTCGGAGGCTCCCAAGTGACACCTAGCCAATCTAGGAGACACCACTCTCCAAGAAGTAACAAATGGTGCGTTGATGATGAACTCCTTGCTCTTGTGCTTCAAATGATAGTCTCCCCAACACTCAACTCTCTCTCATAGGATTTGGATCTGGTGGAAAGAAGATTTGAGTGGAAAGCAGCTTGGGGAAGGCTAGAGATCAAGATTCATATGGTAGGAATGGAATATCTTGGACTCAACACATGAGTAGGTAGTTCTCTCTCAGAAATTGTATGCTGGAAGTGTAGGTTCGTTCTGATGGCTCTCTCCACGAATGAAGAGGAGGTGGAGGGGTATATATAGCCTCCACACAAAATCTAACTGTTACACACAACTTGCCAAACTCGGCGGGACCGAATTGATAAACTTGGTCGGACCAATTGATAAACTTGGTCGGACCAATTGATAAATTTGGTCGGACCGACTTGCCAAACTCGGTGGGACCGATATGCAACTCAGTAGGACCGATATGGTTAGGGTTACGGCATAACGTAATCTCGGTGACACCGATTAAACAAACTCGGTGAGACCGATTTTGGTAATTAGCTAACCAGAGAGTTGGTCAGGTAAACTCGGTGGGACCGATTACTCAAACTCGGTGGAACTGATTTTGGTAATAAGTTAACCAGAGAGTTTGCATTGTAATCTCGGTAGTACCGATTGCTCAAACTCGGTGAGACCGATTGTGGTAATGGACATACACAGAGAGATTACAATTCCATCTCGGTGAGACCGAGATCCCTATCGGTGAGACCGATTTTCCTAGGGTTTTTGGCAATGGCTATGTCATCTGAACTCGGTGGCGCCGGATAGAAAGAATGGGTGGGGCCGAGTTTGACTTTAGGTTTAGGACATATGTGTGGAAGTGGGAAAGTAGTTGAGGGTTTTGGAGCATATCACTAAGCACTGTGGAGCAAGAAACTCATTAAGCAACACCTCATCCCTCCTTGATAGTATTGGCTTTTCCTATAGACTCAATGTGATCTTGGATCACTAAAATGTAAAATGAAGAGTCTTGAGCTTGAAGCTTGAGCCAATCCTTTGTACTTAGCATCTTGAAAGAGTTCCCACATCCTTTAGTCCATGTCACTCCATTGTTGAACTTATCTGAAACATACTAGATAAAAGTGTTAGTCCAACAAAAGATATGTTGACATTAATTACCAAAACCACCTAGGGAGCACTTGTGCTTTCAATTCCAAAAGCTATTTTCACATTTGGCTACACATTGTGGATGCCCTTAACCGTACCACTTGGTTTTGCTCCTGTGTGCTATCTATACAAATCTCAATTATATTGATCTAAAAAATTATAGAATCAAGTTTAGTAAAAAGGAGGTGATTTTGCCGCGCGGATGGCGGGGGAGGTTTCTTATTTTTAAAGGACGTTGGCCTGGCGGTTTGCTAACATGCGGTCCCATGTGTCAGTGCATTACCAAGCCGATCTGCGTCCCACATGAGGCAGAACAACGGCATAAGCAACACGTGGTTAACTTGAAGATCTTATAAAAAAACTTGAAGAAGATGAGGGAAAAGCGGATTCAGCAATGAGTGAAATGATGGTTGCTTCGTCCCTCCAACTTCTTTTTTTAGCATTATTACTTCGTCCCTCCAACTTAACTGCGGGAAAGGTGCAACTTTGTGATTTGCTGCCTCATTGCTCATTACTACGCCGGCGCCATGACTGGGGTGCTTCACCCCTGTTGCTCTGCACTGTATTTCGGTATGGCACGTGGACCCGGTAGCATGATGTCCCACATGTCGGCGAACGGGACTAGAACATTTATGAAAGTGAGCGCTCCACTCTTACGACGGAGGAGTACATGACACGGCGGCCCCATGAACTGTCACTTGTACTATATAGTACTGTAGTTTTGTTGTTTCGCATGATCCATCGATACAAAACCGATTAAACAGGAAAGGGCGGGATTTTTCCCGCGCGGTAGATGATACTGGCCATACATTTCAAAGGCAATTTTAATGTATGCAAACTGAATAATTAAGTAACAATATGATATCTAGTAAAACTAAAAACACATATGATTTATTGTGTTAGAGTGTAGTAGTAGTGTTGTATTGCATAGTTTTTAGATGTAACATGTGAGAACATGTAGAGATGTAGTTTTAGAGGGCCTACAGAGAGAAAAGCATAATACGGTCACCGAACTTCAGAATACGCTCATTACGGTCATTATATACGTTTTGTGGTGATTATACGGTCACTTGCTCACCGTTCAACATCATATTGCACTCTGTTGACCGGCCAAATAGTCTCCGTGGCACCATGTTGACTAGCTAAACTGACCCTGTTCCATGTGGGTCCCACATGTCAGTTCACATAGGAAAAAGGTCAGGTAAACACAAATTTACCCAGGCGCGACAAGACTCCAACCCATGCACGGGAATCACCTGGTTGTATATGTGTCTGTCAGGGCCTAGTTTGTGTGCATGCACGTGTAGGTTGAGCACTTGAGCGTGAGAGTGTGTGTTGGCGTGTGGTGTGTGCATGCATGCGTCCATGTGTAAGTGTGAGCGTTGCGTGCATGCGTGGCTGCGTGTGTACATGTGAGTGTTGCGTGTGTGCGTGACTGCATATGTTCGTGTGAGTGTTGCGTGCATGCAGTTTGTGTGCATGTGTGCGTGTGTGTATAATCACCACAACATCTCCTGTGTGTTAAAACAGTCGGCTCAGCATCCCAATACAAGGCCACCTTGTCCGTTGTGCCTGCGGTCATGACTTCGAACCACCGTCCAATATTTTTTTGTCGTTTGTTTTCATTCTTACTAGCAAGATGCCCGTGCGTTGCACGTAACATCAAGATGCGTTTGCATGACTAGTTTATCTTGTGAGAGAAAAGGATGAACGAGGGAAGGCCTTATTTGCAAATGTGGAGAGGTGTGTGGGTACATTTTTGCAAAATTGCCATAGTTTCCTTCCTATCCGTCAGATATAAATCAGACGGCCTATGTTGCAGGATGGCATGCACACCATCATCACCAACTCTATTTTTTATAAGAGTGTAGAAGAGTAGATACAAGACGACAGGTGGGCTCAATGGTAGTGAGATAATGTGATGCAACACTAGAGGTGCAACGTGGAGCGTTTAACTGGTCAACTAGTCGTGTCTTGAGCAAATACAGAGTTGTACGGTGAGCCCGTGACTATATAATAACCACAAAACGTAAATGGTGACCGTAATGAGTGAATTCTGAAGTCCAATGTACGTATTGTGCTTTCTCTCCAAATGCAATGATCATCACTGTATATATCGTGAGAGAAAGATGAAACATGTGTGAATGTGCTGGGGGCTTACTTTTAGAGGACCTGGAGATAGTTTGTGTGCATAAATGAAAGGGGAGTAGAGGGGTGTATGCGATGGGGAGAGAGATGCTCTTCGTTTCTCTTTATTATGACTAACTTTATATATAGTATAAAAATATAAAAAATCACAGTGCGGAATAAATATCATTGTGGGCACCATGCAATGCAAGTTAACGTTCATACTCCTCCATATAGCTTTGTAATGTTGTATATATGTAGAAATTCTAAAATAATTTTTTGGCCACACTTTATTCAAAAGGAATGTTGTATGCGAAATAAACGTGAAGGGATGGATTTTTAGATCAATGGGGTACGTGATGTAACAAGTGTGAATGTGTAGTTGATGTATTTGGCAGGGCCTAGAGAGGTATGTATGTGTATTATGTATTCGAGAGAGGCATGGATACAAGGGCCGGCGGGGGGAGGGGGCATGGGAAAGATAGCACGAGAAATGAGAGAGGTCTAGAGATAAAGAGACTAATATATGATGTCACGGCGAGAGATTACCTTGAGTGTGTATATGCAAGGGGGGAGGGTATAGAGGCACGAGGAGATTTTTTTGTGTGGTGTCTGTGTTGGTATGTGTGGGTCTGAGAAGATAACGAGACCTGGGGGCAGAGGTGAGGCCCTTGGTTCGGTTCTGTCCTGCGCCACATTGGTTGGCCCGTGACGCATTTAGGGAGACCCATGGATGACTTGTCGTACAAGACAACGATAGCAGAATTGTGAAGGACTCTGTATCCACTGACAAAGCTGGCTAGGATTTGTAACCCTGGGTTATCGGACTAAGGTAACCCGTTATCTCTGATATTACTATTCATCCAACCTAAATTTAAGGGGCATCCTACAGAATGCTCTGCTAGAATCATACTCGTCGATTAGGAAGAGAGGTGTGAGACAATGCGTGAGAGATAGGCCTAAAGATAATGTGCGTACATGAGACACGTAGGCAGGTATATGTATATAGAAAGGGTCGATGGGGATTGTGCGTGTGTATGCTTGTGAGAGGAAGAGTGCTTGTGATAAAGGTTAGTGAACACAGTCGTAAATGGTTACGAGAGGGAGGGAGGGTTATATCGAGAGCATGTCTGCGAGAAAGACACCTCGGGAGAGAGTGTGTGAGCATGTGTGAGAGACCACCGATGGAGAGTGAAACTACATGTAATAGACTGATGTACACATTGATTAAAGATATAAATTGTATCCAAATATTAGGATGGGATCATGATATTTGCAATTTGCGTAAGGAATGGTCATTGATCCATCAGACATCTAGATTCTATTGAATTTGAGCATGTCTATGTTATTATTCAACATAATTGATCCACGTAGTTAGTATTTTGAGCTCCAGACAATGCATCCCTTTAGCAATCGAATATAAACGTGAGTATAGTTCATGTTGTGTGTGTAAAGCACATTATACATACAAAAGTTACACAATGAACATTATAAATAGCTAGCTATAAACTAGCATACATTTGAATTCAACTTAAGGTGGATTAAAAAAATCGAATTCAACATGTAGTCCATTCAATTATTTGAATTCGATATCATGGCATTTGTAAATCATACCTAAGTTATGGGGACACCAATCTTTGCTCTGATTTTGTACATAATAGCATATATAGTCGTGTACAAAATAGATTCAAATTTAGCTCCACCATTCCAAAATAATTGTAGTTAGAGGATTTTCAAGTTTCAAAATTTCAAAAAGAAGCAGATAATTTAATGAGGTTTTCAAACATACAAGGTGAAATTTAACATTGTCTATTTAGGTCAATCCTCAAAGTTCAAGAGTACTCTAAACGTGAATCCTTTTGTTTGAAAATTTCGAACGAAGCGCCAAAAGAGCATCTACTCGCCCGAAACCGCATGAGACCGTTTGGTAGTAGAAGGAAATTACTTTTGTAACTCCGACCCGTGAAACCTACCGGCCCGACGTCCAAAGGTCTAAACCGGGGTAGGTTTGTAGCTTCATCTGGACGCCACGCAACCGCCTCTGAAAAGCATTCATACACAATGGCTGCCTAAGCACACATGCGTGCGGCCGAAATCACTCCCGCCCATTATTTGGGACACCTAGGATTACCATCCTACCCCGACCCGCAGTAGGTCCGAAATTTAAGAGGGGGTAAAGTTTGTACTTTCCCCAAATTTCAAACAAGAGCGTCCCATCTGTTCAAAAAAGCCAAAAACAAGTGCGTCCTAGACCGAAACATGGTTCTCCCTTAGCTCCCCCCGCCCCTCGTCCTATTCCCCATTCGTACTCCGTGGGCGCCAAAACTACCTCTCCACGAGCCACGAAACCCCGACGTCCTCCGTCCACCACCCCATCCCACCCATCAACAGCCGCCCTCCTCCATCACGCCGGAGCCGATACCCCGACGTCGTCGTCCACCACAACCTCAACCGCAACGCCCTCCACGGCTAGTAGTTGAAGCCGAGGCTGACCCATCCGTACTCGAGCCAGTTCAACCACGTCGTCATGTGCCTCACTGCTGCCGCTCCAACTTCGCCACTATCCACCGCACCGGAGTTGTTCCTGATACGCCGTCCTTCGCCGCCTCGGATCTGCTTCCCCTCCGCCGACATACGGCCATGGCAACACATTCAACAATTTGTCCATGGGTTCGTCCAAGCCTGCACCCTCCTCCAGAACATCGGTTTCCCCTGCAAAAAGAAGAAGATTAGCGTGACATGTGGAGGCGACCACACCGATAACCGAAAATGGTACTCCTCTTCCCTTATTCGTGCAAATCTTACGTGTCTGCTTGCACGGTATTCATCCCACAAAAGACACTAGTTGACCGCTTCTTCTTGATACTAGATGTTCCTAGTTACTTGCGATGCACAAGGTTTCTCCTCATATACTATTTCACCTTAGCTAGAGGTCCTTCGCCCCCTAGATTTCAATTCTTGGTCAGTTGATTCCCAATTAATGGAAGCATTCCCCGGTGTAACAGGCGCAAGTCCACCTATTACGTCGAGGAAGCAGCGCCTTGGTGTTTATCTTAGGGGCGTGTGGGGCCTAGAGCTGCTGGCACCCGATCTGGAGGTCAACCGGGATTAAAGGGATGGCCTGGGGGCGCTGCCAAGCACGACAGTGGTGTGAGGTCGAGGGGAGGGTGGGGCGGCGGAGGCAGGGGTCTGGGCAGGTGGTCGCTGGAGGTTCCAGAAAGATCGTCAACAGTGACTGGCGGGAGGTAGACGAAGGCTATCTGACCGTTCCTTATAGATCGGACGGTTCATAACAAAATTGACCGACCTATTTATTTTCAATCGACTGCTATCTTGATAGGACCACATGTGGTTGTGTGCTGGAGGAGTACTTGCATTTCCTGTGCTCATATATTGCAAAATCATACGGAGTAGAATCTAATTTTGTTTGCCATGCAATGTTGTAGAGCTATCATATCTCTCCTGTCATTTATTTTTCAGCCACCTGCTATCTGCTACTTTTATAGTGCATTAGTTCTCTACACACTTCACCCATACTCTCACTATTGTGTTTTTATGCAAGGGTATTTTAGACCCTGCCTTGACAAAAGCAGAAAAGAGAAGAGAGAAGTTGCTACAGCGTGGTATGCGGCTAGGCCAGACACGTTTCAAGACTTTAAAGGGTGTAGTGTCAGTAGATGGAGACGGGGAACGTAGCTCTGGAGTTGATGATCTCGCTCGCCGTGAACCACCATCCCAGGTGCTTGCTTTATCTTCACGGTGTCATATGTCGTTGCATGTTGCATATGGTGTCTAGCTTGTATTCGAAAGGCCGAAGTCGGTCTTTATCAAGATAAGCAAAGATATTTTTTACATGAACCACCATCCCGGGAGCACTAGAAGACAAATAGCTAGCCAGGGCACTGACTGAGCCAGTGACAAGCCCAGCACATACATGCATCACCTGGAAGCCAACTAAAAAGCCACGATGGTGGCGAAGCAGCCCGCCTCCCACCAGGCTCTTAGGTCCTAGATGATCATGCTCACCACTCCAGCCGGATGTCTAGCTTGTATTGCTTCCAATGTGGTTAAATTGCATCTGCTTAGCTTACACACTATACCTTTGAATATACACGCCTTCCTGTTTTTGGTACATACTAGTACATCTGTCTATTAACCATGTTCTTACATCACACTAATGTTCTTGTGTATCCCTCATCAATCACTTATGATGAGGCAGACAGGCAAGTGGACTACTGTGATAAAAGATCCTCATTTAATGAATGCACCGTCAGCCTCCCCACATGATTCTCAAGAAACAGCAAGGCTAGATGAAGATAGTGAACGTAGCTCTATAGTTGATTACCGCATTTCCCCTACACTAGCATCGCAGGTGCTTGCTCTAACTTGGCAGCATGATATGTGGTTGCATGTTGCATATGGTGTCTAGATTGTAATTCTTCCAATCTGGTTAAATTGCATGTGCTATTCTGGTTAGTTTATACATTATACCTGTTAATGTGACATGCCTTCCTATTTTTAGTACATAGTACATCTGTCTATTAACCATGTTCTTACATCAAACTAATATTCTTGTGTATCCCTAATCAATCACTTATGATGAGGAAGTCAAGCCAGTGGACTACTGTGATAAAAGATCCTCATTTAAACAATGCAGTGTCAGCCTCCCCGCATGATTCTCACGAAACAACAAGGCTAGATGAAGATAGTGAATGTAGCTCTATAGTTGATTACCGCATTTCCCCTACACTAGCATCGCAGGTGCTTACTCTAACTTGGCAGCATGATATGTAGTTGCATGTGGCATATGGTGTATAGATTGTAATTCTTCTAATATGGTTAAATTGCATGTGCTATTCTTCTTAGTTTATACAGTATACCTGTTAATGTGACATGCCTTCCTGTTTTTAGTACATAGTACATCTGTCTTTTAGGCATGTCCTCACATAAAACTATTGTTTTTTTGTATCCCGCATAAATCAATATGACCAGACACCATGAGTATATGCAATGTGATATTAGTTGCATCTTTCATATGATTTATATCATGCGCTGCTTCTAATTTGTTGAAATGCCATTTATGATGGGACACTTTTCACCTGGCAGAGTCATATTGGTTGCATCTTTCATGTGGTGTCTAGCTTGCATTGCTTCTTATTTGTTGAAATGGTTTCTTCTTAGTTTACACAAACAGTTGTGAATATGCCATGCCGTCCTGTTTTTCGTATTATTCCATCCTGGAATCATGTGTTTGCCTTACATCAAAGTAGTGATTGTTAGTATCATGCAGGAATGAGTTCTGAAGAGTGAATTTTTTTGCTTTTTTTGTCGGTTTTACTTGACAATTCAAAATCAATAAAGTGGAAGGAAGTTAGCAAGGCAGCGGATGAAGGTGCTCCTTCGAAACGGAGGGCCTCTACAAATTCTACTCCTCCATCCCCCCAAGATGATTTCCAAGACAACACATGCATAGACACTCAACGTAGTTGTGTTGGTGATGAGCACATCTCCCCTAGTGCACCATCACGGGTACTCCCTCTAACTTGGCTCTTTTATATGTGGTTGCATGTTATGTATGATGTCTATCTTGTATTGCTTCTAATTTTGTTGAATTTCATCTGCTTACTTTACACATTATACTTGTGACTAAGACACGTGTTCCTGTTTCTAGAACATACAATATTTGTCTATCACACCATGTTCTTACATCAAAGTACATTTGTTCTGAAGAACTAAATTGTTATTCGTTTTTCTTGTCGGCTTGACTTAACATGGCACAGAGAAAGAGGAGGCAAGATAGAACGACAGGGAAAGGGAAGCGAAACAATCCTGCAGATTCTGCTGGTACTGATGGTGCAATAGAAGGTCAAAGTCCAGCAGAAAATTGTACCAACAGGGTATCCTGAGCTACATGAGCTACAGAACAAGCCAAACAGAAACAAATAGCTGCCACCAAACAAGCAGAGACAACCCTAATTGTTGCAACACCTTCCACAGTACCACCAGCTGCACGATTTACTCGTTGGTTAACTCAGCAAGCAGCACGTTCCCAAGCTCCCTTGCCACCTGACACTACTTCCGAAGCACTCTTGACACAAGATGAGTTGGCAAGATCAGATGAACTTTGTGAGCTTCAACAGCAAGAAGGTAGTTGCTGGAGTCAAGTTACAGTTGCATGCTTCTTTATATGTAGTCTCACAGTTTGATGTACACTAACACTTCCTATTTTCGTTGTTGGACTAGCATCTAGGTGCAAGAGGAAACAAACATCAGGGATAATGCTCGATAGGTTAACAAAATCTAGAGGAGGGAGAATGGAGATCCATTTTGAGGCAGGTTTAAAAAGGCCACGTGATGCTACAGAGTCAACCAAGTTAGTATCAGAGGCAGCGGTTGCCGTTAGGTGTCATGTACGTATCCTCCCAACATGGATTCAGTACAGGAATGACAAAGACGAAACCTAGTTCAACACCTTCCTCGACCAATCATCTGTAAGTATGGTTATGTATGGAACTAGTAATATCGTCTTGCTCTGTCCAATACTTTCTAGGTTGCTGATAATGAGACTCCCATAATTTTCAACAGATGAGGTTCAAGTTGGATAGCCAAGATGATGCAACCAGACAAGCTTGCACCCATGTTTTCAAGTCTGCTCTATGACAGTGTCGTTATAACTTGAGGAAAACTCACTTTGAAGGCAAGGCTAACAGTGAACTTGCCCAAACATCTCCAGTGGAAAATATATCGGATGAAGACTGGAGAGGCCTCGTTAAACATTGGTCTGATCCGAACTATCAGGTACATTATATATATGTGATCAGATCACATGTTGAAGTCCTATTTACGCATGTGCCACACAAATCTATCTTCTTGTAGGTGAACTGTTCAAAGAACAAGGCCAACCGTACGAACGTGAAATTCCAACAGACGACAGGATCTCGTGTAGCGACCAGACCTCAAACAGTCTAGTCTCTATGCATCAGTGTCATCCCTGGATCGGTAATGCTGACACGCACAGTACTTGAGGATTTATAACAGAGTTTCAATCACACACTTATTACATTGCATGTCTCAAAAGAGAACTTATTATAATAATATGGCCTAAGGCCATCTAAATAAGATAACAGCGAAAGGCTTGGAAGATAAACTGAGTCCATCAACTCCAACGGCATAGATGAGTGAAAGACAACGACCTATGGCACCTTACTCGTCGTCTGAAAAGCTGCAACATGATATGTTGTAGCCTGAAACGGGTCAGCACATGGAATATGCTGGCAACGTAACACAAAGAGTAATGAACATAATAAATTCTACCACTACATGCATATATGGCTAGTGGAAAACTCTATGGTTAAAGTTTTGCATAAAGCCAATTTTCCCTACATCAAAGGAATAAATTTTATTTAACTATCATGTTGGTTGTTAAACATTGAGAAGGTTCCTCCAACTCAATCCCAATTAAGCAATATCAATTAAACCCAATCAAATTAATTTAGAGTGGTGAGATCAACAGGATAATCCAAGAACCAGATACTCAAGATGTCCATAACCGGGGACACAGCTAACCATGACTAGTTTGTGCACTCTGTAGAGGTTTGCGCACTTTTCCCCACAAGAATCGATCTCCTCCGTTAGATTTATCGCACTACATGGTGTTTGAGAAACGGATGACCGAGACACAGTCTTTCAGAAACATTATCTCTTTATTCTGGATGGACAGTTACACCTACTTTCCCCTACATCTGCTAGCCCACCACTGAAAGAGGTCATGCAACATACTCAACTATGCTAGAGCCCATAATAGCTTGTGGCTGCACATGGAAGTCTCTAGCATGAATAATCTTATGATCCCTTTGATCCTGGGTGGCGAACTGTACAATGATCACACGGGTACTCCGAGATATCCTAGGACAACACTGGATTCTCCAAGTGCCCTAACAACCACTGGGTACTCCAGGGTGCCTCAACCAATCCACCCAGATGTGTATTTAAGTAACCACCTTAAGTTAACCATTAATTAACAATACTAACATCTATCATCAATACACTCACCCAATCCACGCCTACGAGTATAGCATAGCAATCCTGAGCATAACGTAGAAGTAACTCCCAAAGGTTTGATAATAAAAGGACAATAGGTTCTACCTCATCATCTACTTCCCAAACCCACTTGTTATTCAGATCCTAACCATGCAATGTTTGAGGATTGAAACTAATGCATAAAAACTGGGTAATCAAGGGTATGATCAAAGTGTTACTTGCCTTGTTGATGATCGGCGGAACCTAGAGACTCGTAGTAGCACGCTTCGCACTCCGGGAATTCTATCACAAACAAACAATAGCATACATAAGCACTCAAAACATAAGCATCGGTAAAACTCAAATAAGAAGATCTAACCAGAAAGTTCAACTAAAGAACTCTGGTTTGCAAAAAGAATCAAATCAAACGGAGCAACGAAACTGAAATTACGAAAGAAACAAGACTCGTTTACTAATCTGGATTAAAGTCAAATTTTATAGTACCAAAATCATGTTCAAGTTGGTTAAACAGAAAGAGGGCTTCGAGACGAAGATCTAGGCACTTGTTTCATGTAATTTGAATAAACGAGCGAAAAGATATACTAGATCGGAGATCAAGGCAGAAATCACGATCGAAAATAATCGCGAAAAAACCCTGGAAAATGAAACGAGACGAACAAGCTAACGAACGAACGTTCGCTGTCTGCGACTATCTGATGAACAACGTTCGTTAAAACGAACGTACGGATGAGCGTCCGGTAATTAACTAAATTGAAAAAAACCGAACCGATCTATTCTAAAAAAACTGATCTAGGTGGTGGCGGCGGCGGCGACATCTACCTCCAGCGAGGCGGGGCGGCGCCGGGGGGCGGGGGGGCTCCGGGTGGCGGCGAGGCTCCGGCGGCGGCGACGGGAGGCGGCGCGGCGTTAGCGGCGAAGCAGCACGACAGCGGCTTCCGGCAGGGGGGTGCGGTGCGGGGCGAGGCGAGGGCTTTGGCGAGGCGGCGCGAAGCTTGGGGAAGGGGGCGCCGGGTCGGGGTTGGCCTCGGGAGGCATGCCCCGGCTAGACTCGGTCGCGGCGGCAGCGGGGTCTCCCTCCCGCACGGGGAGGCGGTGGCAGCGCAGGCACGGCCCGGCTCGGCTGGGCTTCGGCCCAGTCGGGCGGCGGAGATTTTTTTTACATAATTCTGCCAAAACTGAAAATCCTAATAAAATATAAAAAATCCTTAAAATGCCAATAACAATTTTCACCATCTAAATAGAATATTTAGAACAAAGTGAACTTTTTTCTGGCCTAAAAATGCAATTTTGAAAACATGCACATTTTTCTAATTCAGATAAAATATCGATAAGAGTCCAAATAAAATAAATATTTGATTTTAACATTTTTCCTCCAATATTTCTTTTATTTTGGAGAAGTCATTGTATCCCCTCTCTTTTATTTTGACATTGGAAATATTTGGAGAGAAAATGATTAAAACCAAAATGATCCTTTTTTCCAATATTTGAGAAAACTCAAATATGAAAATAATTGAAATCCCCAACTCTCCCCGTGGGTCCTTGAGTTGCTTAGAATTTCTAGGATCAACCAAAATGTAATAAAAATATGATATGCAATGATGACCTATGTATAACATGCCAAATTGGAAATTTGGGATGTTACAAACCTACCCCCCCCCTTAAGATGAATCTCGCCCTCGAGATTCGGGTTGGCTAGAAAATAGGTGCGGGTGGTCCTTCCGTAGGTCTTCCTCTCGTTCCCAGGTGGCTTCCTCCTCGGTATGGTGGCTCCACTGAACTTTGCAAAACTTGATAACCTTGATGCATGTGACTCGGCTGGCAAACTCGAGAATCTTCACTGGTTTCTCCTAGTAAGTCAAATCGCTATCCAGCTGAATCGCTTCTAGTAGCACTGTATCTCTCAAAGGTTTATTGGCCATCTCTATGTGGCACTTATTCAACTGGGAAACGTGAAACACATTGTGAACTCCTGACAATCCTTCTGGCAATTCCAGCTTGTAAGCAACTTCTCCCATACATTTCAAAACTTTGTATGGTCCCACAAAATGTGGTGCTAACTTTCCCTTTACTCCAAAACGCTTAACTCCTCGAAGTGGGGACACACGAAGGTATACTCTGTCTCCGACTTCGTAAGCTGTCTCCTTGCATTTAGAATCCGCATGCTCTTCTGCCTGGACTGGGCTACCTTGAGTCTATCGCGAATCATTTTAACTTTCTCTTCAGACTCCTTAATCAAATCTGGTCCAAACAACTGATGGTCTCCAACTTCATCCCACAACAACGGTGTCCTGCACCTCCTTCCGTACAAAGCTTCGAAAGGGGCCATCTTCAAACTGGCTTGGTAGCTGTTGTTATAAGAGAATTCTGCATATGGTAAGTAGTCATCCCAACTAGATCCATAATCTAGCACACAAGCTCTCAACATGTCCTCCAGAATCTGATTGACTCTCTTGGTATGTCCATCTCTCTGTGGATGAAAGGCTGTACTAAACTCTAGCCTGGTACCCAAAGTCTCATGCAACTGATTCCAGAACTTTGAGGTAAATTGGGTTCCTCTATCTGATACAATGGTCCTCGGAACTCCATGCAGAATATATATATATATATATATATATATATATATATATATATATATATATATAGGGAAAATCCATCCTACCACCCGGTGGTAGTTACCCCACATATCTCATATACTACCATGTGGTACTATATATACTATTTTATTATTTTAAATATGTTCATATATTATATCTAAGATATTTCAAACCAAGTTACATGAAAAAATTGCATATGAGCCCATAGTTTTTGTTATATTTGTGAAATACATACACATTTGTACGTAAAAAAGAGCTTACT
>NC_041381.1:220782043-220794589 GCF_002162155.2 Triticum dicoccoides | reverse complement strand
CCCCGGCGCCGTCCCAAACCCTGACTGAAGCAGCCGTCACTGCTCTCCCCAAATCGCGCCGCCACCGCCGTCACCGGATCGCGCCGCCACCGCCGTCGCCCTACACAGATCATCGCCAACCGCCGACACACTCCACGGTCAAATCGCCACCGCCGCTCACTCCCCAAATTGCGCCACCACTGCCACCTCATGCCTCATCCTTTATACTATGCCCCTGCTCGTCGACCATCGACGACGACGCGCATCCATCCTCTTCTGCCCTGACGACCTTCCTCCTCTGCCCCCACGACCTTCCTCCTCTCCTGCTGCGGCCTTCCTCCTCTCCCGCCGCCGGCGTGAGAGCTGCCCACGCAGGAGCGCTGCTCCAAATCTGCGTCAGAGTCATGGCGTCCTCTGTCGCCTGGTCGTCCCGCCCTTGCAATCAGCTGAGGCTACTGTCTTTTCTTCACACATAGATGCAAGCTAGCCATGGATCTCCATCCTTGGAGCCTGACCTGCACAGGCATCTCTTCCCGACCTTCAATAGCGCCTGTCATCGACCTTCCCTCGACATCTCTAACTGCAGCCGCGCATGGCACTCCGTGGCTTCACTGACCATGGGTCAACCGCCCGCTCATCTCCTATCTTCCGGATGTGTGTCAGGAGCACGAGCACGTGAGCGCCTGCTACCAGCAAACTGCATCGCTTCCCGTCGGCCGAAGCGCCTCACATGTGGAGAAGAGCTTGAACTTCCGTACCTAGAAAAGAGAGAGAAAACTGCTCTGTGTGTCATTTCCCCTTGATGGTGTAAGAACAGAACAAATACTACCTGTTTGAGGCCAGTGAGCCTATGCAGTCCGACGGCACATGCGCCCTTCTGTCCAGTTCGCGTCCACATGGAGTGTGGTGTTGGCGTGCACAAGACAGCCACATGTGGTGTGAGGAGAATCCAAGTTAGAAGCACAAAACACTACCTTCACACTTGCACGCAAGAGAGACAGACTGTTTTGACAACTGCTATTTACAAAGAAAGAAGATGACATTTTTGTACAGGTTCGCCCACCAAAACTCCATCGGTTACAGGTTCGCCCACCAAAAACTCCATCAGTTATGTGCATGCCTGCGTTATGTTCCTGTTGTGTGTGTCATGTGTGACTGAAGAAAAGTTTCAGATTTGTAGCCAGCTAGTGTGCACCGCATGTGTTTGTGCTTTTGCCTCAAAAGAGAATATCATTTTAATTACAAGCAAGAAAAAATAATACACATACACATTATCCCATGTATGTGCATAAGATACCAGTTGCCATGTATTCTCGTGGTCCACAAAATGCAAAAAAAGTGCCCCAAGAATGTCAAGAAGAGCACTAGAGTAACAAAAATTGATACGGTCAGATAAGTTCTTCCTCTTCGCGTGTGATAGTTCAATCAATTGGTTCATCAAAAAGTGCTTGTGGTGCGCGTTGTCGTTCCACACCTTTGGTAGCTTGACAATAAAATAGTCAGTGAAGTTCATGTATTACTATCGCTGAAAAAATTCAGTGAAATAGAAGAATGAGGAGTTCATAAAACCAGGGGTATTCTTCAAAAACTGAAGTTCATAAAAGGTACACTACCAAAGGTTTAAAAAATCAACTATTAGTTTAGAAGTTCAAAAACTTCTAGGTTGGACTATTTTCTAGAATTTTGGTTTGAAGGCGTTCTGTGGCAAGAGAGCCACATCTTCCTTTTCTTTCTTGTGAAAAATTCAACTATTATTGCAGAAGTTCAAAATCATTGGCAAAATAAAAGTTCATAGTTCTTGCCCCGAGTTATTTCTACACATTTCCTACAAAAATATGTACAAAGAATTTCAGTACTTTCTAGAGAGTTCGCGTATTACTATCAAGTGTGCACGTATAATTTCTATGTGTACTTGTTTTTACGCCATGGGCACGCTATGTTCTTATTCCGTAGGTTCCAAAAGAATAAAAAACAAGTAATATATATGTAAGTCCAAAAGAATTAAAAAAATCAACAAACAAACCCACCGGTATTGCAAAAGAAAAACTTTGAGTTAACATGACGAGAAACGAAAAGTTCATGGATGAAACCTTGGGAGGTTCAGAAAAGTTAGAAATGGTTTGATATTTATTGTAAAACTATGATTTTCCCCGTTACTAAAGAATAAACAAGTAATTCAAATTAAGAAATACAGCAAATCAAATTACAAAACAGTGATGTTCAAATTGAAATAACGCAGTGGTTTGATGTTTATTACAACCTAGGATTTTTCATGTTACAAATGATTAACACCAAGAAGTCCAAATTAAAAAAACCAAGAAGTTCAATTTTTCAAAAGTGGAGTAGTTCAATGTATATGAAATTTTCAGGTTTTCCTCGTTACTAAAAAATAAACCAAGAAGTTCAATTTTAAAAAATGGACTAGTTTGATATCTATTACAAAAACTTGATTTTTTTCATTACTAACGAATAAACCAAGAAGTTCAATTCGAAATAACGAAGAAGTTCGACATTTACTAAAAAAACTCTAACTTTTGCGATTTCTAAAAATACGCTAAGAGGTACAAAAATTGAAATGGCAAAAAATGACGTTCGTCCTTCAATTGCGTGTAATTCGACATACACACAAAAATGTGACAGAAGTTCATAGTGAAAACAATGAGAAGTTCAAGTTCTGCAAGGAATGCATTTGAGGTGAGAATAAAAGTATAGAAAAATTAAAAGCTTAAAAGGTTTGTTGAAAGAAGTTCAAGTGCTCTGTCTGGGGAAGTTCAAAAATTCTTGCGAGAGAGGGTCATCTTGTATTTCCATGTTCAATTTTTTCCGTATAAAAATCGAATACAATTCTTTACTAAAAATATAAAAAGGTAAAGTTCAAATTAAAATAACACAGAAGTTTGGAGTTTATTAAAACCTAGAATTTACCTTTTCAAAAAATAAAAAGCATTACGCCATTTTTTCCACTTTTGAAAACAATCTCATAAACGTAAAAATGGTTGCTAGACGTTAAGTGCTCGGCGAAGGAAAGTTCAAAAATTCTTGTGAGAGAGGTTCACCGTGTATTTAGATGTCCAAAATACATAAAAAAATATGTTGTTTTTTGTGTTTTAAAATAATTCTCTCAAACCAGAGAGAAGTTCAAAGTGATAACAACCGGAAGTTCACGTACTACAGGGTGTGTATTTCATATAAGAAAAATACAATAAAGTGAAACAAAGTGAAGTTAAAACAGACATGCCCCAGAAGTTCAACTACTTCACGCAGTGCAAAAAAAAGCACGTCAAAAAACAGCGCGTCAAAAACAGAGTGAAGTTCAAACAGACATGCCCCAGAAGTTCAACTGTTTCACGCAGTGCATTTCCATTCGCGATGAACGCAGAAATCATGATCCCGCCATTTTCTAATTTACTTCAAAACGGCAGGAATATCATTTGTGTTGTTCAAGTCCTTGGTCGGAGAAAGTTAAAAAAATATTGTGAGAGAGGTTTGTACAAAAAGAATATCATTTATGTAATGCTGACGAAAATGGGTGGGAAAATTACAAACAAAAATATGTCACAGAAGTCCAACGTGAAAACAGCAAGAAGTTCAACTACTACAGTAAATGAATTTCACAAGAAAAACTTTTAAAACCGTCGCGAGTATGAAAAATGATCAACACGGAAAAGTTGCGTGTTTATAACAGCTTTCCATCGGTATATCACTTGCTTAATTCCGGTGAGTGAATGAAGAGCCACGAGCAAAAAAAAAGCACGTGTAAAACAGAGTGAAGTTCAAGCAGAACTGCCACAGAAGTTCAAGTACTTCACGCGATGCATTTTCGACGAATCTATTTCGCGATAAAGGCAGAACGAGTGATCTCGCCGTTTCTGTAATTTCTTGAGAATGGCTGGGATTCAGAGAAAACCATCAACATGAAAAAGTTTTGCATTTTTCATAGCTTTTCAACAGTATATTATTTGCCCTGTTCCGATTAAGTTTGTAGAAAGTACGGCAAAAATACGTTTTTACCATTTTCAAAATCAATGTATAACCGTAATGAATTAGGGGAAACAATATATACCAAAAAGTTTCGCATTCGTTCAGGATTTCCAACGTCATATGATTTGCTACATTCGGACGTATGATTAAAAAAATAGATCGAAACTACAAACTTGGTAGAACTTGTACCATTTTCTAAATTACTCTTAAACCATTCAAAATTAGAAAAAACTTTCAACATGAGAAACAAGCGCATTTTCATAAGCTTTCCAACACCATATCAGTTGTCTCAATTGGACTAGGCGTTTAGAAATGGCATCGAAAATATGAACTCGATTGTTCGATTTGCGAAATTTTACGATTTTCCACATTACTCTTTAACCATAGGGAATTAGAAAAAATTCCAGCATGTGGAAGGAGCGGTTTTACCGAAGCTTTCCAATGCCATATTATTTGCCTCATTCCGATAAACAGTTTAGAAATGCGATCGAAAATATGATTCACGTTTTTTGTATGAAGAAAAAATGGTTTTCAAAACTGCTCTTAAACCACTTACATTTTGCCAAAAATTGAAGTTGGGTAATGATACTGGTGTCCATAGCTTTCCAATGGTATATCGCAAGCCCCATTTGGGCAATGTTGACGGAAGTTCAACCTAGCACTAAGGGAAGTTCAGGTCGAACAAACCAGGCAGGAAAATTGCAAAAAACACAATTTCATCATGACCCGAGAGCAAAATCCGGCAGCGAGCGAGATTTCTATTTCAAACCGATATTTAGTTGCTAAAAAACTTTCTAGATTACACTAACATCATATAGAACACTACTAACTAGAATAATTCGCGGGGGTAGCCAATGTTGCAAAGATAGCCCGAAGGTTGGGTTCGTACAGAGGGAAGTTCAGGCGCGTGTACAAACAAAAATACATCACAGAAGTTCAACGTGAAACAACATGAAGTTCAACTACTACGCTGAATAAATTTCAGATGAAAAACTTTTAAAATCGTTGCGAGTATGAAAAAATGATCAACACGGGAAAGTTGTGTGTTTACAACAGCTTTCCATCGGTATATCATTTGCTCGATTCCGGTGAGTGGATGTAGATCTAGGAGCAGTGGATAGAGATATACGAGGAAAAAAAGCACGTGAAACACAGAGTGAAGTTCAAGGTTTCATACCGAGAAGTTCAGGTACTTCACGCGATGCATTTTTGACGAATCTGTTTCGTGATAGAGGCAGAACGAATGATCTCGCCATTTTTGAAATTACTTGAAAACGGCTTGGAATATGAGAAAACTATCAACATGAAAAAGTTTCGCATTTTCCATAGCTTTTCAGCGGTATATTATTTGCGCCATTCTGATAAAGTTTGTAGAAAATATGGTGAAAATATGGTTTTCGCCATTTTCAAAACTGACTTAAAACCATAAAGAATTAGGAGAAATAATACATACCAAAACGTTGCGCATTTGTTCAAGCTTTCCAATGCCATATCATTTGTTGCATTCAAACGCACGGTTAAAAAATTAGCTCGAAAATACGAACTCAGTAGGACATGTACCATTTTCTAAATTACTTTTAAACCGTTCAAAATTAGAAAACACATTTCCAAATGAAAGAGTAGCGAATTTTCGTAAGCTTTCCAATGCCATATCATATGCCTCAATTGGATTAGCCGTTTAGAAATGACGTCGAAAATACGAACTTGGCTGTTCGGTTTGTGAAATTTTACGTTTTTCCAAATTACTCTTTAACCATAGAGAATTAGAGAAAATTTTCAACATGTCGAAGTAGAGGTTTTGCAGCAGCTTTCCAATGCCATATTATATGCCTCATTCCGATAAACAGTTTAGAAATGCGATCGAAAATATGATTCACGTTTTTTGCGTGAAGAAAAAATGGTTTTCAAAACTGCTCTTAAACCGCTTACATTTTGCCAAAAATTTAAGTTGGGTCATGATACTGGTGTCCATAGCTTTCCAACGGTACATCGCAAGCCCCATTTGGACAATGTTGGCGGAAGTTCAATCTATTTCACAGGGAAGTTCAACGTACTACTAGCGGGGCAGGTCAGGTTCTGATCAGAATATTATTCTCATCCCGTGATCAGAATAGTGTTTATGTATATGTATATATATATATATATATATATATATATCTTTGCCAACTTAGCACTCGTATAGGTGGTCTTCACTAGGATGAAATGAGCTACTTTCATCAATCGATCGACTACCACCCATATCGGGTCATAGCCTGAACGAGTCCTGAGCAATCCCGTGATAAAATCCATGCCAAGCTTGTTCCATTCGGGTATCAGCAATGGCTGTAGCAATCCTGCTGGCTTCGGATGCTCGGCCTTAACTCTGTGACATTCATCACATACTACTACATACTCGGCAATATCCTTCTTCATTCCTGTCCATCGGAAACTTTCATTCAAATCTAGATACATCTTAGTGTTTCCTGGGTGAATTGAATACGACGAATCATGGGCCTCCTACAGAATCAACTTTCTGATCTCGGGGTCATTAGGCATGTATAGGCGATCCTCAAACCATAAGGTATCGTGCTCATCCTCACGAAATCCTTTGGCCTTTCCTTCATCTCGGCAATCTCCTTGTCGGTCTTCTGAGCTTCTCTGATCTTATCCATCAAAGTGGAATGGATTTCCAATGCTGCTACATAACCTCTCGGAACTATTTCCAAACATATCTCACGAATATCCTCTTCTAACTCCTTGGGTAAATCTCCGGTCATGAGCGTGTTGACATAACTCTTGCGACTCAACACATCTACTACTACATTAGCATTTCCGGGATGATAATGCAATTTCATATCATAATCCTTAATGAGCTCCAACCATCTTCTTTGCCTGAGATTCAACTCCTTCTGCGTGAAGATATATTTTAGACTCTTATGATCCGTGTACACTTCACAATGGTTTCCGATGAGAAAATGTCTCCATGTCTTCAACGCATGCACTACGGCTGCTAACTCCAAGCCATGAGTAGCATAATTCAGCTCGTGAGGTTTAAGCTGTCATGAGGCATATGAAACAACTCTTCCCCTGCATAAGCACTGCTCCAAGTCCTCGACGAGAAGTGTCGCAACACACTTGATAATCCTTTCGTTGATCTGGAAGAATCAACACTGGGGCTGTAACCAAACGTTTCTTCAACTCCTGGAAACTGGCTTCACACTCCTCAGTCCATTTGAACTTGGTGTCCTTCTTCAACAACTCTGTCATGGGCTTTGCAATCCTGGAGAAACTCTCTATGAACCTCCGATAATATCCCGCGAGTCAAAGAAAACTCTTGATCTCTCCAACTGACGTGGGTGCTACCCATTTAGTCACTGAAACAACCTTGGTGGGGTCTACAGCTATACCTACTCTGGACATAACATGTCCGAGAAATCCCACTTCCTTCAACCAAAACTCACACTTGCTGAACTTGGCATATAACTGATGTTCCCTGAGCTTCTCAATAACCAAACGCAAATGTTCCTTATGCTCCTCTTCGTTCTTCGAGTAGACCAATATATCATCAATGAACACCACGACGAACTTATCCAAAAACTCCATAAACACCTTGTTCATCATGTTCATGAAATAGGCAGGCGCGTTAGTTAGACCAAATGACATAACGGTATACTCATATAGCCCATACCTTGTGGTAAAAGCTGTCTTAGGTATATCCTACTCTCGAATCATCAGCTGGTGGTATCTTGATCGCATATCGATCTTGGAAAATACTTTAGCTCCTTGCAACTGGTCAAACAAATAATTGGTCATCGGCAGTGGGTACTTGTTCTTGATTGTCACTTCATTCAACGCACGATAATCAACAACCATCCTCAATGATCCATCCTTCTTCTCCACTAGAAGTACTGGGGCTCCCCAAGGTGATGAACTTGGTCGAATGTAACCTTTATCCAGTAACTCCTTAATCTGATTCTTAATCTCCTCCAAATCCTTTGTGGGCATCCAATACGGTCTCTTAGATATTGACCCTGTGCCTGGCAAAAGCTCAATCCAAAACTCAATGTCTCTATCCGGTGGCATGCCTGGCAACTCATCCGGAAATACGTCGGGGTAATCCTTCACCACTGTACTTCCTCCTGTACAACTCCTGATAAGGAATTCACTTGAGTCCTCTTCGGCACATGCCGGGATACATACTTGATCCTTCTTCCTTCTGGGGTGGTGAGCATAATTGACTTACTGGCGCAATCGATGTTCCTTCCATACATCGATAGCCAATCCATACCCAAAATCACATCCAATCCTTGCGACTCCAGAATTATCAGATCCGAGGGGAAAACATTCCTACCTATGATCAATGGCATCTGAAAACATCCTTGTCTTGCCATATGCTCTGCTCCTGGCGAGCTTACTAACATAGGTGTCCTAAGAACTTTGGTGGGCAACTTATATTTATCCACAAATCCCCTTGATATGTATGAATGCGATGCACTAGTATCAAAAAGAACGATTGTAGTAAATGACTTAACCAAAAACTTACCTATAACCGCATCTGGCTGCTCTTCAATCTCCTCCATGCTAACATGGTTCACTTGTCCCCTGTTGAAATGGTTGGGCTTCTTCCTAGAGCTTCCATTGCCATTTCCATTCTTTGCTTCAGAACACTCGGTGGCGTAATGTCCATTCTTCCGGCACTTGAAACAAGTAATGTGACATAGATCCTTCTTGGCGGGCGTTGCTGGGTTGGAACAGTTCTGGCTGTTGCTTCCTCCATTCCTATTCCCATTCTTGGGGCCACTATAGTTATGTGAACTTCCTCCATTGGAATTATGGCCTCCATGGTAATGGTGAATGTGTCCTCTCGAGTTTGGGGTAAAATGAGGTCTCTACTGAGCTCCTGAATTGTACTTCCCTTGTCCATACTTCCTCTTGCGACTGTCTATCTGCTGCTGCTTCCCTTCAATCATGAGAGCTCTATCAACCAACTCCTGGTGATTGTTGAAGGTTGCCACCATCAATTGCATGCTCAGCTCATCATCCAGTCCTTCCAAAAACTTCTCCTGCTTAGCAGCATCTGTAGCTACGTCATCAGGGGCATAACGTGCTAGCTTACTAAACTCATCCACACACTGGCCCACTACGCGTCCTCCTTGGCGCAAGTTGCAAAACTCGCACTTCTTCATGTTCATAGCTCCTGCTGAGACATGGGTAGTACGGAAAGCCTGCTGAAACTGGTCCCATGTAACAGTGTCAATGGGGTAAGTGGCTGTAAAATTCTCCCATCATGATGCTGTGGGTCCATCAAGCTGGTGTGAGGCAAAACACACTCTCTCTGCATCTGTGCATCCTGCACTGGTTAGCTCCCTTCCAATCTTGCAGAGCCAATCATCTACAACAATCGGCTCGGTGCTACTAGAGAACACCGGCGGATTCAACCTTAGGAAACGGGCTAAGTGATCAACAGGTGGTGGTGGTGGTGGGTTGTTGTTGTTGTTGTTGCCTTGGTTCTGATTCTGGACTAGTAGCTGCATCAAGGTATTCTGCTGCTGGATCAACTGGGTGAGCTCCGGTGGGAAAGAAATCCATTGTCATGTCTCGGAGGCATCTAATGGGTTTAGAAAAGGTGAGAAAACATAATAGAATGAGGTCTAGAGGGAAAACACTACCCATATGCACATGAGACAAACACAATCATATCACTTCAATCAATTCAAACAAGGGCATACAATCCGTCTAAGTATCATTACAAAAGTGCTCAGACTATACTATATACATGGGGGAATACTACTACTGATATGGTGGTCGACTAGAAGCTTTGATCGGTGGAAGACTCCATGATATCTGCTCCAGCTTCATCAACATAGTCATCATCGCCATCGTAGGGATCTGAATCGGTGTCATCAATGATGATGTAGTCCTCCGAACAAATGTCCTTGGAATGGTCGTCATCTCCTCCTGGCGTGGGGTCTCCCATGAATACTCCTAGCTTCCTCGTCAGGTCGTCAATCTTCTCCACTAGTATTGTCATTTCCTCCTCATATCCATCGCTGTAGACCCGAATTCCTCCTCTAGCTCTGTAATCCTGGTCATTGCCTTCTTCAAATCTATCATGCCTGCGCACATTTGGTTCTCCTGGCGATGAATGTGCTGGTTTAACTCCTGGATGAAAGCTGCAATGGACTTGTCCCTCCTGGTGTTGATCATCTCCCATTGCTTATCTCGGTGCCCACATATATGGTAGATAGTGTCCTTAAGATCCTTGTGATAAACTTCTCCAATGCGTCCCATGGCGATGTGGGCTGCCAAGCTCTTTCCTAGACTCCAGGTTGGTGCATCAAAGGAAAACTCTATGGGCTCAGTGACTGGCATGAACGTCCTTCCTAGAACTTGAACTCAAATCATCCAACGCTCCTCTTTTGGTAAAGTGGCGATGTAGGTCCCGGAGAAGCTTGGTATTCCGATGTTCAGGTACCTAGTAACTTCCTTCAAGTGTTGTCCAAAAGGTGTATCTTCATTCGGTTGTGTAAACTCGTTCCTTGAGTCTGCCATCCTATAGAGTAGAAAAGGGAGGGGTGTCAGAAATGAGTAGATAAGAGTGACCTATGGTTTTAGCTTAGTGGTCGTGTCCTATAGTCAGCGTGTGCTCTGATACCATCTTGTAGTGACCAGACCTCAAACAGTCTAGTCTCTATGCATCAGTGTCATCCCTGGATCGGTAATGCTGACACGCACAATACTTGAGGATTTATAACAGAGTTTCAATCACACACTTATTACATTGCATGTCTCAAAAGAGAACTTATTATAATAATATGGCCTAAGGCCATCTAAATAAGATAACAGCGAAAGGCTTGGAAGATAAACTGAGTCCATCAACTCCAACGGCATAGATGAGTGAAAGACAACGACCTATGGCACCTTACTCGTCGTCTGAAAAGTCTGCAACATGATATGTTGCAGCCCGAAATGGGTCAGCACATGGAATATGCTGGCAATGTAACACAAAGAGTAATGAACAGAATAAATGCTACCACTACATGCATATATGGCTGGTGGAAAACTCTATGGTTAAAGATTTGCATAAAGCCAATTTTTCCCTACATCAAAGGAATAAATTTTATTTAACTATCATGGTGGTTGTTAAACATTGAGAAGGTTCCTCCAACTCAATCCCAATTAAGCAATATCAATTAAACCCAATCAAATTAATTTAGAGTGATGAGATCAACAGGATAATCCATGTCCATAACCGGGGACACGGCTAACCATGATTAGTTTGTACACTCTGTAGAGGTTTGCGCACTTTTCCCCACAAGACTCGATCTCCTCCGTTAGATTTCTCGCACTACATGGTGTTTGAGAAAAGGATGACCGAGACATAGTCTTTCAGAAACATTAACTCTTTACTTTGGATGGACAGTTACACCTACTTTCCCCTACATCTGCTAGCCCACCACTAAAAGAGGTCATGCAACATACTCAACTATGCTAGAGCCCATAATAGCTTGTGGCTACACATAGAAGTTTCTAGCATGAATAATTTTATGATCCCTTTAAGCCTGGGTGGCGAACTGTAGGATGATCACACGGGTACTCCTGGATATCCTAGGACAACACTGGATTCTCTAGGTGCCCTGACAACCACTGGGTACTCCAGGGTGCCTCAACCAATCCACCCAGATGTGTATTTAAGTAACCACCTTAAGTTAACCATTAATTAAAGATACTCACATCTGTCATGGATACACTCACCCAATCCACGTCTACGAGCATAGCATAGCAATCCTGAGCATAACGTAGAAGTAACTCCCAAAGGTTTGATAATAAAAGGACAATAGGTTCTACTTCATCATCTAGTTTCAAAACCCACATGTTATTCAGATCCTAACCATGCAATATTTGAGGATTGAAACTAAGGCATAAAAACTGGGTAATAAAGGGTATGATCAAAGTGTTACTTGGCTTGCTGATGATCGGTGAAACCTAGAGACATGTAGTAGCATGCTTCGCACTCTGGGAATTCTATCGCAAACAAACAATAGCATACATAAGCACTCAAACTAGAAGCATGGGTAAAACTCAAATAAGAAGATCTAACCAGAAAGTTCAACTAAAGAACTCCGGTTTGCAAAAAGAATCAAATCAAACGGAGCAACGAAACTCAAATTACGAAAGAAACAAGAATCGTTTACTAATCTGGACTAAAGTCAAATTTTACAGTACCAAAATCATGTTCAAGTTGGTTATACAGAAAGAGGGCTTTGAGATGAAGATCTAGGTGCTTGTTTCATCTAATTTGGATAAACGAGCGAAAATATATACTAGATTGAAGATCAGGGCAGCAATCACGATCGAAAATAATCGCGAAAAAACCCTGGAAAAGAAATCGATACGAAAAGGGTAACGAACGAACGTTCACTGTCTGCGACTAACTGATGAACAACGTTTGTTAAAACGAACGTATGGACGAGCATCCGCTAATTAATTAAACAGAAAAAACTGAACCGATCTATTCTAAAAAAATAGATCTAGGTATCTAAAAAACCAAATGGTTTGTGGAAAAAAACTGAAACGGCGGCGGCGGCGGCATCTACCTCCGGCGAG
>NC_041381.1:220734703-220781360 GCF_002162155.2 Triticum dicoccoides | reverse complement strand
GCGGAGAGGATCTTGCGAGCGGCGGCGGGAGGCGGCGCGGCGTTGTCGGCGAAGCAGCGCGGCGGTGGCGGCGTTAGGCGGCGAGGGTGGCGGTGGGGTGTGGTGCGAGGCGAGGCGAGGGCTTCGGCGGGGCAGCGGCGGGGTATTTAAGGGGGGGCAGCGTGAAGCTTAGGGAAGGTGGCGCCGGGTTGGGGTCGGCCTCGGGAGGCGTGCCCAGTCGGACTCGGTCACAACAGCGGCGGGGTCTCCCTCCCGCACGGAGAGGCAGCGGCGGCGCAGGCGCGGCCCGGCTCGGCTGGGCCTTCGGCCCAGTCAGGCGGCGGAGATTTTTTTAAAAATAATTCCGCACAAACTGAAAAATCCTTATAAAATATTTAAAAAATCCTAAAAATGCCAAAAACAATTTTCACCGTCTAAATAGAATATTTAAAACAAAGTGGACATTTTTCTGGCCTAAAAATGCAATTTGGAAAACATACACATTTTTCTAATTCAAATAAAATAGCAATAAGAGTCCAAATAAAATAATTATTTGATTTTAACATTTTTCCTCCAATATTTCTTTTATTTTGGAGAAGTCATTTTATCCCCTTGCTTTTATTTTGACATTGGAAATATTTGGAGAGAAAATGATTAAAACCAAAATGATCCTTTTTTTCCAATATTTGAGTATGAAAATAATTGAAATCCCCAACTCTCTCCGTGGGTCCTTGAGTTGCTTAGAATTTCTAGGATCAACCAAAATGCAATAAAAATATGATATGCAATGATGACCTATGTATAACATTCCAAATTGGAAATTTGGGATGTTACATCTCGTAGCTATATTGCACACTGCGAGGCTCTTGTAATTAGCTGTTGTTTCACTCTTTTTGTTGTACCATATTATCAGATCTATATTGACTTGTTCCAAATGCAGAGGAAAGCCCACAAGGACCAAAAAGTACCTGAACCAAATGTTGTGGAAATCTTCAAGGACTGTCACACCAGCAAGACGAAGGGCATGACTACACCAGTCAAAGCCGTTGTTGTAAGTCCTTAATCCTCATGCCTTTTAACTACTATTTACTCTGACTTGTGCCTTGAACTGCATGGTTCGTAGCCAATGTCTATTACTCTTTTCAATTTTATACACAATTGTCTTATCGTATCATTGCACCTTACAAGGTTTAAAAAAGAGGAGTGATGTTCCTTTGATCTTGACCTGTAATCTAGTTCCGTGCTAGACTTGCCCACACAATGTTACAATTGCCTGTTTGTATGTTCTCAGTTGTTTTGTGATATGAATGATGTCATACTATGCTTACCATATTATAAACTTCATCTCTTTATCCTTAGCTATCAATACAATGTGAAGAAATAGACAATACACTAGCCATGGTACATGGTCATATGTTTGGAACCTGGTTTTATTATGTACTTTGCAGTAAAATACAAGTAATATTTTACATGGGTTCACCAGAATAAGTTGTGTATATAGACCAAAGCTATTTTGTTTGGTTTTGCTGCCTCCTTAATATCTTCTATTCAGGTGCTACTAATGTAAAAACTCAACTTTTCAGGAAGCTATGGAAAAAATGGTGGAACCGCCACCATCTAAAGGTGGCGAGGCAACTATAACCGCAATGTCAGCTCTTGTTGCAGTGGGTCAGTACCTGTCCACTAACAGTGCCAAAAGCACGTTCATGCGTAATACTGGGCTGGTTGTTAAGGCAATCTCGTCCAAATTGCCTCATGATCAAGATATGCAAGCTCAAAACAATGTTATATCTGCGCTCCAGACACAAGTCCGTTCCTTAACAGAGACCCTTTGTGAAACAAGGACGGACATTGTTCGATGTCATCAAGATATGCATGGTTTTGAAACCAGACTATCAGACATTTGCTATGTTGTTCAGGAGCCTATGAGAAATGAAGGCGAAGGTTATGGTGCTCCATCGGATAATACAGCATGAAAACGTAACAGTCAGGTCAAATGTACTGATCTTATGAATTTCTGGTGGTGCATTTATCTGCCAGACTGTTAACTTTTATGCCAACCTTCCTTTTGTTTTATAGTTGTAATTTGTTATGTTGCGATATAAAATTTGTTCTTAACGTCCAGCCACTGGCTAAAACAGCAAGCCATTTTTGTATAGTGTAGGGTGTTCCCTATATTTGCACTGGTGGCGATCTTTGATGCCCAGTGGATGTAATCTGTGCAATCGCCTTAATAGCCTAGCGTTAGTTTCGAGCTTATTTATTTCCTAGTTTTCTTTTTCCCTGGTTTGCTAGTGGCTGCAACAACCATGGGCCATATACGGACAATGGTAGCCTTGACCCTGCTACGGGCCGTAGGATCCATGGGCCTCCTACGGGCCGTCTTTAAATGGACCTCCAACACGGCCGTAAAATAGGTGGGCCTCGGGCAGTTGGATAAATGGGTCTACATGGGCCGTAAATGGGCATAATTGGTATCGGCCCAGCATGGTAACGGGCCGTTAACAGGCCGGAGGACAACAAAGGCTTAATTCTGTCACAGGCATAACGGGTCATTAATGGGCCAGAATACAGCGCAACGGGTTAACATGCTAGAAACGGGCCGACTCTTGCCACCGGCCTAATTTGGCCCATTAGGGGAATAGGCCAGTAACAGGCCGGAAGTAATCGAGGGCCGGAAAGGAGCCAAAGAACGTATGGGCCGTCAGTAGGCCGAAAGCTAACACGGGCTGGAAACGGCCCATATGAATCATGGGCCGTTAACGGGTACAAAGAAATTTACTGTTCATTACGGGCTAGAGTCACCGCGGGCCTCTAAACGGCCTAAACATACGAAGGTCTCATATGGGCTGAAAGACATCATGGGCCATAAATGGAACAAAAGTGAAACGGGCTAGTGTTATATTCGATGGCCCACATGACGTTGTTGGGCCGATTTCGTGCAGTCCCTGACGGGCCGTGAGTTACCGGGCCGTAAAATGGACTATTTGCGAAGAGACTGTTAATAGGCTTTTCATGGGCCAGCCAGCCATCTTTTGACCAAGTAAAACGGTCGGCCTTTGTAAGCTAAATGGGACAGCGATGGGCCATCACACGTGTCAACATATCATAGGCGCCTATCTGGCCCACTGACAAGCTGACACGTGTTTCTCCGGCCAATCAGAATTTTACACGTGGAAATTTCCCATTGGTCCGGGCTGTTCACGGGTTATCGAATCCAAAACCGGACCTGATAGCTTAATGGCGTCCCGTTACAGTGGATGCCACGTGTCGGTCACCCTTGACGAAAGCACTTCTATGACGCGCGATTTATCGTCATGGAAGTGGACACTTCCGTGATGATAATTTTGGTAATGTCATGGAACACTTCTACGACAACACAGGTATGACTATCTTGATTCTGTCATACATTTGCCATGGATGTACATGCATGACAGAAAACGTGACCTACTGTGACAAACACGTATCATCACGGAAGTGTATTTTTTTGTAGTGGATTCATGTGCTTCACTTATATCGTTTTAGTATGACCTTATAGAATGCTCTTTGTGCTTCACTTAAATCTTTTGAGTATGGTTCATGTGCTTCACTTATATATTTTGAGCTTGGATATTGGTTAGTCTATATTAATTGTAGAATGCTCCATGAACTTCACTTATATCTTTTGGAGTATGAATAATACTATAATCTAAAGTGGGGTTGGAAGAGTGTCGACTTTAGTTAGTAATGATTCCACTATTTCGGAAGAGGTTCCAATTGATTATGAGAACAAAGTTGCTATCTATGATGATTATTGTGATGACATGCATGCTATAAAGAATAATGGTAACCATGAAACTTGTCATCATGATTTTAATTTTCAATTGGATTATGCCTCACATGACAGTTATTTTGTTGAGTTTGCTCCCACTATTCCGAATGAGAAATTTTTTGCTTATGTGGAGAGTAGTAAAATTTCTATGCTTGTAGATCATAAAAATAATGCTTTTATGTGATAGTTATATTGTTGAACTCATTCATGATGCTACTGAAAATTATTATGAGGGAGGAATATATGCTCGTAGGAGTTGCAATAATATCAAGTTTCCTCTCTATGTGCTTAAAGTTTTGAAGTTATACTTGTTTTGCCTTCCTATGCTAGTTGATTCTTGTTCCTATAAATTTTGTTCTCACAAAATCCCTATGCATAGGAAGTGGGTTAGATTTAAATGTGCTAGTCATATTCTTCATGATGCTCTCTTTATGTTTCAATTCTTATCTTCTATGTGAGCATCATTGAAACAATCATGCCTAGCTAAAAGGCATTAAAGAAAAGCGCTTGTTGGGAGACAACCCAATATTTACCCTTACTGTTTTTGTGTGTTTAAATGATTAAGCTACTGTAGTGATCATGTTTTATAGCTTTTGTTTCAATAAAGTGCCAAAAAGACCTTTCGGAAGACTTGGGTGAAAGTTAATGTAATCTTGCTGTAAAAACAGAAACTTTGCACTCACGAGATTAGCTATCATTTTTTACAGGAGAGTGATTTTGAGTTGATTCTTTTTGAATAAGATTAATAGACAAATTCCTCACGTGCACCTATTTATCTCATAATTTTTGGAGTAGCAGAAGTATGGTTTCTGTTCAGATCATTACAGACTGTTCTGTTTTTGACAGATTCTGTTTTCATTGCATGGTTTGCTTGTTTTCTAGTTTCCATGGCTTATATTTCTTAATATAAATTGTAGAAATGATATGGTACAGTAGGAATTGTGTGAGAACAATTATTAACCTTGTCTTTGACAGTACCAAAGTGAATGGTTTACTCTTTATCATACTAACCTATCTCACGAAGTTCCGTTAAGTTTTGTGTGATTGAAGTTTTCAAGCTTCCGGTGATATATCGATATGAGGAGAATAGGGAGTGGAAAGACCCTAAGCTTTGGGATACCCAAGGCACCCCAAGGTAATATTCCAGGAAGACTCAAGCGCCTAAGCTTGGGGATGCCCCTTAAGGCATCCCCTCTTTCGTCTTCAAAACTATCGGTATACCTTACTCGGACCTATATTTTATTTCGTCACATTATATGTGTTTTGCTTGGAGCGTGTTTGGAATCTTACTTGTTGTTTGAATAAAACCATTGGATATGAAATCTTGAATGAAAAAGAATCCTCCCATGGCTAGTTAATTATTTGACTACTCAGTGTTCTTCACTTATATCTTTGTGGAGTAGTTTGTCATTTACTCACGTGCTTCACGTATATCCTATGAGTAAATGGCTGAATGAATTGAATATCATAAATCTGAATTTATATACGTTTCATATGCTTATAACATGGGCAGTAATGACTTCGCACATAATAAGTATAGGTAGTAAACTTATTGAAAGTTAGCAAACGTAGAATTGGTCACTTGAACAATTCATGAAAGAATATTGAAGGAAGAGAGATTTCACATATAAATATATTATCTTGGACATCTTTTGTAATTGTGAGCACTCACTAAAATATGACATGCTAAAAAGTTGATGTTGAACAAGGAAGAAAACTTAATGGGTTATGTTTTCCTATATCCGAAACGTTATATTGTCTTGGATCATCCAACATGTTGAGCTTGCCTTTCCCTCTCATGCTAGCCAAATTCTTTGCACCAAGTAGAGATACTACTTGTGCTTCCAAACATTCCTTAACCTAGTTTGCCATGAGAGTCCACCATACCTACCTATGGATTGAGTAAGATCCTTCAAGTAAGTTTTCATCGGTGCATGCAATAAAAAATGCTCTCTAAATATGTATGATCTATTAGTGCGAAGAAAATGAGCTTTATACGAACTTGTGATAGGGAAGAAATAAAAGCGACGTGCTGCATAATAAAGGTCTTTATCACAAGCAGCAATATAAAGTGGTATTCTTTTGCATTAATATTTTTTGCATCCAACCATAAAAGCGCATGACAACCTCTGCTTCCCTCTGTGAAGGGCTTACCTTTTACTTTTGTCTTCTACCTTATACAAGAGTCATGGTGATCATCACCTTTCCTTTTTACACTTTTTCCTTTGGCAAGCACTTTGTTTTGGAGTGATCCGGATATATATATCCACTTGGATGTAGGTTTTCATCAATTATTATTGTTGACATTACCTTTGAGGTAAAAGGTTGGGAGGCGAAACTATAAGCCCCTATCTTTCTCTGTGTCCGATTAAAACTTTGAACCCATAAATATCACATAAGTGTTAGCAATTGTGAAAGATTAAATGATAGTTGAGTATGTGGAGTTTGCTGAATCAAAGCTCTTACATAGACCCTTCCCAAAAATAAGATGAATTGCAATTGTTTGATGACTAAGAGCACGGTTTGTTAGTTTTCAAGAAAGTTTATGATCTATACTTTAACATGTGAATAGCTTGTTACTTGATCATGAGACGTTTAATGAGTTGAGCTACTGTTATGATATATAATGATTCTAGAAAAAGTGATTGGAACTATTATTGATCAAACTTATGCACTTGCTAGCATTCACACTTCATAAATTATTTATTGCAACACCCTACAACGAGAATCCCTCACACTTGCGCGACACGGAGGGCACAATAGGACAGCACCAAAATAAAACATACAACTCATACAATTTAGATCATAAATCAACCCAAAGATAAAGGATATCTACTCAAAACATCATAGGATGGCAACACATCATTGAATCATAATATGTGGCATAAAGCACCATGTTCAAGTAGGGAATACAACGGGGTGCGGGAGAGTGGACTGCATAAAAGAGATGAGGATGGTGATGATGATGGTGATGTTGATGAAGACGATCACCGCGGTGATGATTCCACTCCCGATGGCATTCCGGCCCCACCGAGAGAGAGGAGGAGAGGTTCTCCCCCTTGTGCTTCCTCCTCCATGGCCTCCCCCTAGATTCGGAGAGGTTCTCCCTCTGGATCTTGGCCTTCATGGCGACGATGGCCCCACCGGGATCCTCCTCCATGGCCTCTGGTGATGATGGCCCCCTCCGGCAGGGTGTCATAGAGGGCCGATTGATATCTCGTGGCTACAGAGGCTTGCGGCGGCGTAACTTCTGATCTAGGTTATTTTCTTGAGGTTTGGGTATTTATAGGAGAGGTAGGCGTTGAGAATAAGTCAGGGGGCCCCACAGGAAGTCCACGAGGCACAGGGGCACGCCCTCCCCCCTCGTGGGGCCCACGGGCCTCCCCTCGAGTCACTCTTCATTCTAGTATTTTTTATATTTCAAGAAAAATTGTCCGTTGATTTTCATCGCATTCCAAGAACTTTTTTTTCTGCACAAAAACAACACCACGGTAGTTCTGCTGAAAACAGCGTCAGCTCGGGTTAGTTCTAATCAAATCATACCAAAATCATATAAAACTATTGTAAACATGGCATGAATACTTCATAAATTATAGATAGGTTGGAGACGTATCAGCATCCCCAAGCTTAATTCCTGCTCGTCCTCGAGTAGGTAAATGATAAATCATGATTCACTTATATTGGGTTGCTTGAGTGACAGAAGCATAAACCCGAGTAAGGGGGTTGTTGCGTATGGGATAAAGGGGACTTGATGCTTTAATGCTATGGTTGGGTTTTACCTTAATGATCTTTAGTAGTTGCGGATGCTTGCTAGAGTTCCAATCATAAGTGCATATTATCCAAGAAGAGAAAGTATGTTAGCTTATGCCTCTCCCTCATATGAAATTGCAATGACGAGTACCAGTCATGTTAACAATTGCCTAGGATAATTCCGCACACCGACCCATCATTATTCTAACTTTATGATAACAAGACCTACTTTTATGTTTTAGCTGTCATATATCATGCAAAGGTATCCTCTTCATACCCACAACGTAGTTTTATTTCTCGTTTCTAGTTGGAAGCAAATGTTCGGTGTACGTAGAGTCGTATCAGTGGCAGATAAGACTTGAGAGAATATTGATCTTACCTTTAGCTCCTTGTGGGTTCGACACTCCATACTTATCACTTCCACCATTGGGAATTTCTATGATGATTCCCTGCACTTGGGGATTATCAGATCGCTAGCTTTCGACTTCACCGAGTCTGAGGTACTAGCTCGGATGACCCGGTAGTAACAATCACAGAGGTGCTCCCTTTACCGCCTAGCCGAACAATCGGGGACGTAGGGGTAAGCATAGGAGCCAGGCAACCCAGCTTGGCCAAAATCTTTAGTCGAATTGATGCATATTTATGGCTTTATAACGATAATTATGGATGGCAACGCTTGTATACTGAATACAAATGCTGACGATATTTATTTTGACTCCGTTGCGACCATTTATCATTTGAAAGTGGCCCATCATCGTCTTCTACCCCTGTGTAGATGCTAAGCAGGGTGTCTCGTAGTAAGAAGACAACCCTTAGCCTACGTCTCGGTGCCTAGAGGCGGTTGTGTTAGCGGAAACAAGGCAATCAGATATGCGGTCTTGATAACTTTCACTTAGTCATAGGAGCTTTAAACTGGGGAAGCTAGCTACGAGCCCCCGGTTAGTGTTCGGCACCGACCGAAGTCTAGCCATTAACACTTCGGCCAATGTTATGAAAGGTCCATCATTTATCACAGGGTAATCGGTATCGATCTATAATTTGACATCGTCATCAGCTCGCTGACCAGTTTTCGCCCATTGTGACAGTCAGTTTTCGGCTTTCTCCACTGAGGTGCTTAACCATTCGAGCTGGAAGCACAATCGCAGTGGTTCTCCCTTTGCACACCTAGCCGAACAAAGTGGGACATAGGAAGCAAGCATAGGAGCCGGGCAACCCAACTATTGACCAAAGACACAATTCGAAACCGATGCATATATAGCAATATCCGAGAATGTTTTTGTCGAATCTATAAAGGTGTCTGGCGCTGCACTGCGAGACTTATGCTGGAAACACATGAATAGTTAAAAAGTGCCATAGCCTTGGAAAACCAAAAAACTTCAGTAAAAACTTTACGCCCGAACTAAATCAAGTCATTAGGTGTCAATCCAAAAATTGGTCTTACTTTTGTGCTTCTATCGTGCATTAATATGACACATCCGATCTCAAGACTTCAAGAGGGTCAGCCTACGGCTGCAACCTCCTATCCCGAAGGCAGATTACTGCTCATTAAGCCAGTTTAGCAAACTAAACTCGAGCGACATTAGAGAGAAAACAGGCTATCCAGCTATTGACCACAAACTCGAGTCGAGAAAGGAGTGGTAAAAAAGACTTTGTAATGACTTACAAGAAGAACACTTATTATAAAATGGCTCATATAAATTTAAGAGCCCCAGTTAACACGGGTAAAGAACCTCGTTTTTGACAAACATATTTTAGCATAAATATAATATTTGGTCAAACTGAACAAGAATTAAAAAAACTAAGTATGGAAGCGACTTAGCTGGTTAATGTGCTCGGTGTCGATGCGCGACCCGAGCATACGGCAGGACAAGGTCCTAGCCCCCAAGCCAATCCCGAGGTGGCGGAGCGAAGAACTCGACACTCGGAAGTGGCGACACAGCACGGCTAATGTGGCGGGGTGGAACCTCCAGTCCGATCGAGGCGATGGAGCACGTCGGCAGTACGACGCCGAAGTCCGTGGTGTGGGTTAATGAAGTGATGATGAAGCCCCGGTCCAGCCGAGGTGACGTGGTACGTCGGTACACCGAGGTGACAGCGGTCAACCCGGATCATTTACCTATGCATAGAAAATAGTGCAAGCCGGAGATAATAGTAATAATAATAAAATAAAACAAAAATTCATTGCATAATTAATAATTTATGCAAAGTGAGTAATAAAAGAAATATGGCCCGTGTGCCGAACACTCGATGAGGTAGAGTTCTCTCAGCGATGCTGAAGTCCCCGAGGCAACCGAACATGTCAGTATAGCAATTCGACCAACAAGGTGATCACGCGAGCCGATTTAGGCCGATTGGAATGACGGCGTCGACTTGTCGAAGTGACTGTGTGACGCAGTCGAAGTTGATTACCTACACTTGTAAAATAGTGAAGTCCAAAAAATAATAATATAAATATATATATAGAAGAAAAACCTCGCATAATTAATTTATGCAAAATAATTTTTTTAAAGAGATGTGGCCTGGCTTCGAAGCTGATGTCAGTGCAGGGCGCTGGCATGACAATGCCTGTATTCACAGGGCGGTCCAAGTCCCCGATGAGGCATTCACCGAACTGCAGACGGGAAACTGACCGAACCATCATTAATGCGGCCATCATTTGACAGACCTGTGTACAGATGATGGAACAAACCAGAGTAATAATTCATCAAAAAAAGTAAACCCAAGCAAGACAAAAATTACTAGGATTAATAGCACCTAGTTTATCTGTTATAGCAATCAGAAGAAAGGTTACTCCCAAAATTGGGACTCGATCCACACACCAATTTCTTGATGGGCGATGAAGCGACGGGATGGTGATGCTGGCAAAGGTTGGCTCGCCAAGGCAAAGCCCCCGGTCAAGCTAACATGACGAAGCTGGTCGGCTGGTGACGCCGAAGTCTCCGGAGTAGGTTGATGAAGAGATGGCGAAGCCCCCGGTCAAGCCGAGGTGACGGAGCAGGTCGATAAGGTGATGTTGCAGTCGCTGCGCCAGCCAAGGTGTTGAAGCGGTTCGGTGTGATGGACATCGGCTTGAAGAAGCAACAATGTGGCCATGCCAACGCGGGTCGTGACTTGTGACACGGTCAATGTCGGCTTGATGAAGTGATCGTGCGACAATGCCGGTGTGCCCGCTCCGTGTAATCCGTGGGGCGGCAATGTTGGTGATGATTTATCCTTCGCGATGCCGTATTCTTGTTCGGCTCACCGAGATGATGATCCGAAGAAATTGATCTCGGCTCAACAAAGCGATGACGTGTCTAGCGCAGGTCGGCAGCCATGGAGCAATTTTACCGGACTAGTTTACCACCAGCGTGATGATGAAGAATACCTCAGAGAAGGCTTAAAATTTTATGGGCACGTGTTTAAGAACAATGCAAAATACCCTAGAAAGTGATTCTTCCAAAAAGGTTGTCCAGTATCCCGTTCATGAAGAAAGATGAACTCAGGTCAGATTCGTATTCGCGCAGAAAACATATCCGAAAAGTGATGCACTAATCGGAAGGTTCCCGGAGTTTGAACAGTCGGATCGAGGTGAAATTTTGAGAGCTGGTAGATATGGGAATTCCGCAGAAGATGAACGGTTGGATCTTACAAATGACCTCCAAGCTAGGCTCTGGAGACCACGCCCTAAAGTCATCCAAATTCCCGTCAAGACTCGACACGCCTCCAGTATATCATAGATCGTCGAAGATTCCTCCATCGGAATGCAACAAAATTTTACAGCGTTGTTGTACACTCAAATCCGCACAAATTCCACTGAAGCAATCATCAAAGCGACGCTCGAGGAGGCGGTGACAGCGGATATAGGTTTGTTGTCCAGAAAAACAGCACGGTCGCCCGAGGGCAATGTTCACATTGAGCCCCTGAGCTCCATCGATGATTCCTCCACGATCTTGATAGAGATCGAAGTTGATAATGAACGCCCTCGTCTGAACATAATGAGCTGAGATGGACCACGGTCCTCGGTCGATCCAAGGTGATTAATCGAGCCGGTGACGAAGATGCTGACATTGACAATAAGGCTTGGCTCTGACGCGTAGATTGCGCCGGAGACGATCTGAATTCCCATCGTACCATGGAGACTGTCAGCAGGCTCTTAATGAAAGCACCAATGTCGGTTCTATATCCGGCATATCTCGTAGTAGGGGTCCTAAGCTAGGCGTCTTGGAGCGATGGTAACATGGACACAAATTTTACCCAGGTTCAGGCCCTCTTAATGGAGGTAAAACCCTACATCCTACTTTTGATTGTATTGATATGGGTGTAGTACAGGGTACATGTATCTACCACAAGATTGTTCTAATGAATATTAGATGTTCTATCGACTAGCCTGGCCTCGGTTTATATAACACATCGGGGGACTAGGGTTTAGAGGAGTCCTTGTCTTGGGCGCCAAGTCTTGTGGAATCCTCCTTGTATGCGGCATGGGCTGCCCAAAGTGGCCCATGAGTGAACTGCCATGGGGGTCCTCGGCCCGATACACCTATTCAAGAGACGACGTGTTGAGTACCCCCTAGTCCAGGATACCGTCAGTTGGTCTATAAAATCTAGGGGGAGCTTTTTCCCTAATCTGTAACTTTGCATTCCAAAAGCAAATCCAAAGAGTGCACACATTTAGGAGGAGCCCATCTACATTCTATTGACCCTCTATGCAAATCTTGTAGTTGTCATCATCCACCAAAAAGGGAGAGATTGTTAGGGCATTTCCCATCTTTGTGTTTTGGGTGATGATGAAAATTCTCCTTGTGATCTAATCGTGTGCCAAGTTCTTCAGGTACTCTATGCTTTGGTACAAGTCGGTTAGACATTCCCTCTGGATGGAAAAGATCAAAGATGAAGTTCAGTGCGTGTTTATTTCTTTGGTCGTAGGGAACCCATACTATTAATTGGGAATCCACATCGGAAGGTATTGGGTGAATCAATGCACGTACACACTTCTCTTAACTCACCATTCCTTTCTGTTCTAGGAAGAGAAAGTTCCCTTTGTTCCAATGTGAAACAATGCTTTCTCTTTATAGCGGTTGTTCATGTTCTACCAGCTCAACCACTGCCCCAGGGGTGATACCCTGGTGTTGCACGTCCCAAGTATATGCCCAGCGGTTGTACCACTGCCCCCGGGCGATGGTACCGCCACTGCGCTGGGAAAACACATGAGTGGCTTCACGGGCGGTTGTACCGGCCAGGTACCGCCCAACCACCGGATTTGCTTCTGTGATGGAGTGGTACTTGGGCGGTAGTGGCCCGGTTGTCCCTATTATGCTTGGTAAACTGGTACTCCCAGTGTCCAGAGCCGCTTTGGACTTAGCTACCTCCGGTTCTAGGGCCAGGCGGTAGTTCTGGTGCAACTACTGCTCGACCACCGTGCATAGGGGTGACTCCCTTCTGTTTCAAGGCAGTTGTTGAGCGGTAGGTGAGCGGCTAGTCCGGTTAATCTTGTAACCGGCACTACCAATCGAGCCACCGGTTGTACCGCCTGTTAGGGTTTCTGCAGCATAACCTTGAATCTCGGTTGTAACAGGGTCAGGAGCGGTTGTACCGCTATAGCATAAAAATGGTTGTAACGGTTGGAATTTGGGGATTCCTATATAAAGGGGGTTTCTTCCACCTACCTCCTTACCTCTTGCCTCTCTATCTCTCTCCTCCATTAATGCCCTTCAAGCTTTCTTGCTCGATCTCTCTCTCTAGCCACTCAAACTCGTTGATTTGCTAGGGATTGAAGGAGGAGACCTAGATCTACACTTCCACCAAAGGAAAATTTACCCATACTTTCTTGTGTGGATTTTGTTACTCTTAGGTGTTTAAGCACTCTAGACGGTTGAGGTCACCTCGGAGCCACATTCCATTGTGGTGAAGCTCCGTGGTTTCGTTGGGAGCATGATACGTCCATTTTGCATCATGTTTTCCTACTATTATTTATGATTTTTTTATGCATAATAAAGCTTTTTGGAGTAATTCTATTGCCTTTTCTCTCATAATATGCAAGGTACACACCAAGAGGGAGAATTCCGGCAGCTGGAAATATGGACCTAGAAAAGCTACGCCAGGCTACCTATTCTGCACAACTCCAAACAAGCTAAAACTTTACGGAGAACTTTTATGGAATATATGAAGAATATTGGAGCCAATAAGTACTAGAGGGGGCCCACCAGGTGGGCACAACCCACCTGGTTGCGCCAAGGAGCCCAGGTGCACTCTGGTGGGTTGTGCTCACCCAGGCCCACCTCTGATGCCCATCTTCTGGTATATAAGTCATTTTGACCTAGAAAAATAAAGAGAGGACTTTTCAGGATGGAGTGTCGTGGTACTAAGTCTGACAGTAAGAATAGGGGGTACGTATGGAGAGGCAAGGTCCTAGCTACGGCAAGGTTGTACGCAAGTGTTTAGAGTTCAGGCCCCTCTCGGAGGAGGTAAAAGCCCTACGTCTCGGTGCCCGGAGGCGATCAACTGGATTATGAGTATGTGTTAGTGTTACAGGGGGTGCAAACCCTTGTCCCAGAGGAGGGGGTGGCTTATATAGAGTTCGCCAGGACCCTAGCCATCTCCCGTTAGAGAGGGTTGAATGTACATAAAGATTGAGGCGTTACTGGTAACGCCAGCCTTAAGGGCATTTTATGACCTTAAAGACTACGGAGTGAATGTTCGTCCATTGCTGTTCTAACTGACTCCTGGTCTTTAGTAGGTCGAGTGGTTTCTTTTATGGTCGAGTGGTTGACTAGTCGTGTGACTTCGGGAAGGAGGGGTACCCGAGTGGTTCATTGGTCGAGTGGATTGCACTCGACACCTTTACTGGGTACCCTATGTTGTCTCTTGAGCTTCTTTGCTTCTAGGGTAGTGACCTTGGGTAGGGTGTATAGGTCAGGTCTATGACCCTACCCTAGGTTTGTATCCTCATCATTAGCCACCGAATGGATTAAGGTCCGAGTGGAAAGAAGATTGAAGTTGATATTGCTCTGACCCTTGCATTTCACGAGTATTTACGCAGGACGGAAGACTCATGTTAGAACTTTAGCTTCGCTTCAGTCGCCTTGATCGATTCAGAAAGTTGTCAAGTGAATTTGTAACATCATCTATCGAGTGTTGTTTCTGGGCGCAGAATCTTTGGCGCGATTGGTTGCGGCGTATCCCGGATCTCACGGGATTCGAAATTTCGGGGAAGCGCGCGGGAGGGAGCATGCCGAGGTAAGTGGGATGGATAGACAGGAGTGCCTCGATCTCCGCGCCACCTTTTTCGCCACATACCCAGCGCACGACTATTTTGGGATTTGACAGGATCGCCTGGGTCCACGCGTCAGCCACTCGGAAGTGGGACTTTATAAGGCGACGGAGCCGAGGCGCCTGCACTGTGCACGTCTATTTTCTCCTCTTTTCCTCTGCTTCTCCACTGCATCCGGCTCCTCCGCTCTCGACCCCGCCGCTCCGCCACCATGGTGAAGTACAAGATGGCGGCGCTGGAACGCGCGACAAAGGCGCGGGGGCGGCAAAAGGTAAGAAGCAGAATCGTGGGTCGTCATCACGCTCGGCGCTGCCATCGGGTTGGATCCAAGGCGATTGGATCCGGTCTTTGCTCCGATAGGAAGATCTAAACGAGCTAGTGGAGTCCAGGCTGATCGCCAAGGGTGCTGCGAAGTTGCCGGAGGCGGAGATGGAGCCGCAGCCGCGATCAGGTGAGTGTGTTCTGATCGCCACCCATGTCGACCAGGGCTTCTCGCTTCCTCCGCACCCCTTTTTCTGGGGTTTCTTGAACTTCTTCGACACCCAACTCCATCACTTTTCTCCCAATACCATCACATATCTTGCTGCATTCGTGTCCATGTGCGAGAATTTTTGGGGTGTCGACCGCGCTGGGTCTTTTGGGTATCCAGAAGAGGTAGAGGAGCAAACATGAGTGACGTGAAAACACATGTCATTCATATGCGTGGGAGTTTGGGTATCCATAAGAGGTAGAGGAGCTCTTTCCCTTCCATGACTCTTCCTAAATCGGTCAGGGGCTGGCAGTCGACCTGGTTCTACTGCCTGGACCTCGCAACTCCAGGCCAGTCGACCGGACTTCCCCACTTCACCTTTGATCGTGTTTAGACTCCTTCCTCGATGAAAGTGACTGCTGCTGAGAGCGTGGAGACGAACATGCTAGTTGAGAGGGTGGTCCAACTGATCAATCAGGGCATCACTGGCATGGATCTGCTGGAGATATTCCTCAGTCGACGCATCCAGCCTCTCCAGGCCTGTGACCATCCTATGTGGATGTACTCTGGGGTCGACGACACCTCCATCATCTTCACCAACATCTCCATCACCTTCCCCCATCTACATTCAGCGGTCCACTCTCCCGCAACCCGCTGTACCCTCTACTTGAACATGGTGCTTTATGCTTCATATTATTTTCCAATGATGTGTTGCCATCCTATGATGTCTGTGTAGATTTTCGTTGTCCTATCGGTGATTGATGAATTGCTATGATTGGTTTGAGTTGCATGTTTTATTATTGGTGCTGTCCTATTGTGCCTTCCGTGTCGCGCAAGCGTGAGGGATTCCCGCTGTAGGGTTTGCAATATGTTTATGATTTGCTTATTGTGGGTGGCGTGAGTGACAGAAGTACAGACCTGAGTAAGTAGGTTGTTTGCGTATGGGATAAAGAGGACTTGATACTTTAATGCTATGGTTGGGTTTTACCTTAATGAATCTTTAGTAGTTGCGGATGCTTGCTAGAGTTCTAATCATAAGTGCATATGATCCAAGTAGAGAAAGTATGTTAGCTTATTCCTCTCCCTCAAATAGAATTGCAATAGTGATTACCGGTCTAGTAACATAGTCAATTGCTTAGGGACAATTTCACAACTCCTACCACCACTTCTCCACACTCGCTATATTTACTTTATTGTATCTTTATCTAAACAGACCCTAGTTTATGTTTACGTGCTCTTTATTATCTTGCAAACCTATCCTATCACACCTACAAAGTACTTCTAGTTTCATACTTGTTCTAGGTAAAGCGAACGTCAAGCATGTGTAGAGTCGTATCAGTGGCTGATAGGACTTGAGAGAGTATTTGTTCTACCTTTAGCTCCTCGTTGGGTTCGACACTCTTACTTATCGAAAGAGGCTACAACTATCATGTATACTTGCGGGTTATCAAGCCGCTACTCGCATTGCAGACAGCATTGATCTTGCTAGTTTATGTGATCCAGCCAGCCCTTCTCCTGATGAGTGACCGAAAAACTTTATGCTTTACCTCTTTTTGCCTCGGAATGTCGAGTGATCGTGTAAGCGTTAAAACTCTTTCAGGCTTGATGCATGAGTACTCCTGCTCACTGCGGTTCTAAACCTTTGCAGGGTTTATCTGAACTTGGATTTCTTTGAATATCTTGGTTTTTGCTCTGTTTTTCAACAGTTTCTGATTGTCCTTCGGTTCGGAGTGGACTTGATCTTCTCACCCTTTGCCGAATGAAAGTACATTGTACTTGTGACGGAGCTCAGTTGAGGTGTTCAGTCGACACCTCGTCATCCTTGCAGATAGGGATGGAACATTGTATTTGTGGCCTAGCTTAGAGGTGGTGCTCTATCGACGCCTTGTCATCTTTGCGGATAAGGACAGAACATTGTACTTGTGGCGTAGCTCAGAGGTAGAGCTCAGTCGACGCCTCGTGGTCCTTACGGATAGGGACGAAACATTATACTTGTGGCGTAGCTTAGAGGTAGTGCTCAGTCGCCGCCTTTGTGACTTAGGCGATTACGGGGTTGCAGCTAAGCCCTCGAGTGGGAGGATTGCTCTCCACTCAGAGTGTTTTTTAACTTAGGCGATTACGGGTCGCGGCTAAGCCCCCGAGTGGGAGGATTGCTCTCCACTCGGAGTGTTTTTTAACTTAGGCGATTACGGGGTCATGGCTAAGCCCCAGAGTGGGAGGATTGCTCTCCACTCGGAGTGTTTTTTTAACTTAGGCGATTACGGGGTCGCAGCTAAGCCCCCGTGTCACATCCCTAGCTTCTGGTGCTGTCTAGTGTTTGCATCTTGCTTGCATCATGTTTAAATTTTTGAAACTTGAACTGAGGAAATTTGGAAGCCTCATAAACTTAAATAAAAGAAGGGCAAAAACCCTAAAATCTCATTCATTGTTCCAAAATGCTCTTCTTAGATGTTTAACCTTTTTGTCAAGGGTTTTGATCCAAACCAAAAATAATGAACATTTTAAAAGGATTTATTTTTGGGACTTTGAATTTAAATCATTAGCTATTTGAATTTGAATTATATTCATATAATTAGAATATAATTTCAAATACCCCTGAAATATTTTATGAGCTTTTGGAAAAGTCCATCTAGCAAAATAAAAATATTCAGAGGAGTTTCTGGCATTGTTTGAATTATTTTAAATTCAAAACAGTGGCAAAACAAATTTAAAATAAAATAAAACAAACAGAATATAAAACAGAGCACTCACCTGTAACTTACCTGCTATTCTAGCCCACCTGGCGGCCCATCTGAGCTGGCCGGCCCAGCCCACCTCCTCCTCTCTGTTGTCTTCCTCCCCCTCGCCCCGAAGCTGCTTGGTGGCGAGCGTCGACGCGCCCCGGCCACCTCCTGCTTACCGCTTCGCCCTGGCCTCTTCGGGAGACGCCACGCAGCCCCCTCGCTCCTCTCTCTCACTCTCTCCCGACCCCCTTCTCCCTTCTCTGCTCTCCCCCTCTCGCGCCCGAGCGCGCTCATCGCCGTCGCTCGCAATCACCGCGGCCACAGCCACTTCCTCGCTCCCTCTCTTCGTACCCGAGCTCAGCCCGGACCCCAAGCCCCTCTACGTCGACCCACCGAAGCCCGGATGCCCCAAGACGATGCCGCGACGCTTCTTCCCCGACCACGGCCATCGGATGCCACCGTCCGATTCATCCTCTCCGCCGTCTCCCCGAGCACGCCGACCTGCTCTTCGAACTCACTATGAGCTCCTACGCCTCCCCTCTCTCTTCCCCGCCTTGATTGCGCCCTGTAGCCTCGATCCCACCGGAGCCGGAGCTTGCTTGCCGCCGTCCATGTCTCTGTCGCGGCTAGAACCCACATGTGTCGCGTCCGAGCACGCTGTCATCCTCAGCGTGCTCCCAGGAACCCAAAGCACCTAACCACTCGTCCTCCCGTGCACCGCAGCGCCGGTCCCGCGAACCCTCGAGCTCCGGCCGCCGCCTAAGTGGTCGCCGCCGTCGACCCCGGCCTCCCCGTGCCCAGCTGCGTGCGCCCCTAGATGCGCGGGAGCACGGGCTCCCTCTTGGTGCCCTCAGCGCGACCAGCCGCGGGCTGTAGCGCCGTCCCGAGCAACTCCGGCGAGGTCTCGTCGTCGTCGTGGTCGCCGGCGTCACTAGACGACGTGGCCACGTGATTAGCGCTAATCACGGCCAGCTAACCCTCCCCAGAGCCACTGACGTATGGGCCCCACGCCCTTATTTAATCTTTATTATTTTCTGTTAAGTTTTAACCTAACCACCGTGGGCCCACACGTCAGCTTTGACCGTGCTGACGTGTCTGTTGACCCGGCCCCACCTGTCATTGGCACTATCCAGCCCCAGTCACTAACCAGTGGACCCCACTGGTCAGGTTTGACCTGGACCCGCCTAGTTGACCTGCTGACATCAGCATGACCTAGTGCTGACGCAATAAATCATTTTCTGGATTTATTTTAATTCAGGAAATTCCAGAAAATTGTATAAACTTCTAAAATTCATAGAAATTCAACCGTAACTCCAAATTAAATAAATTATATATGAAAAATTATCAGAAAAATTCAAGGAATCCATCTGTACCATTTTCATGCATGTTTGAACAATGTTTGTCCTCTGTTTAGGACAATTCAATTAAAGGGCGTTTAAATAATCATATATGGAGTTGGAGTTTGAATCATGTATTCAAACCAACTTCATTTAAATCATAGCTAAGTGCATTAGCCCAAAACACATTCATATTGCCATGTCATAGCATGCATCATATTGTGCCTTCCATTGATCGTGTTTCTTCTGTGTTTGCCGGTGTTGTTCCCCCTTGGTAGACGTTGTACCGACGATGTGATCGTTGACACTGATGAAGACTCAATGCTATCTTCAGAAGTGCCAGGCAAGCAAAACCCCCCTTGTTCATTCCGATAAAATCCCACTCTCTCGCTCCTACTCTCTTTTACTGCATTAGGACAACAACGATTCATCTGTTACTTGTTGCGGTAGCTGAACCCCTTTATCCTTTGCATGACCTGTCATTGCCACAGTAAATAGATGAAACCCACTAGCATGAGTAGGAGTTGTTTGAGCCCTGTTGTGCCTACTCATTCATGCTTGTTTGTCATGCCTGCTACTGCTTAGAGTTGAGTCAGGTCTGATTCATCGGGAATGAATCGGAGTTGTATAAACATGTCCTACTGTTGAGAGCTAAGTGTGTGAACACGATTTGGTAAAGGTAGCGGTGAGAGGCCATGTAGGAGTACATGGTGGGTTGTCTCATTGCAGCCATCCTCAGGAACTGAGTTCTGTGTTTGTGATCCATGACCAGCTACTACCACACATTGGAATGCTTAAGTGCCCCTCTCGACTTATTAATCAACTTGATCTCTGTCCAGGAGTTGCAACTAGTTTCTGGTGTTTGTAGGTAGTGTTAGTAGTCTACCAAGTGGCACCCGGTACAGGTGGGCTTGGGACAGACTAGGCACAGTGGCACGGTGTACCAAGTGGCACCCGGATGGTGGGCTTGGGAACCCTGCTCACATCGTTTGGGGCCGTGAGCGACACCCCGGCCGGATCTCCTTGCGGATGGAACCCGAATAGGCGATAAACCTAGACGAGAGACTTGTATGGTTAGTCAGGTCGTGGCCGACTCCCTCGCCCGGCTTCCGCTTGAAGGTTGCCGAGGTACATGACGTGTACAGGGCGATAAGTGGCGGGAGCGTGTGTGAAGAAGTACACCCCTGCAGGGTTATCATTATCTATTCGAATAGCCGGATTCCTCGGATATGGAAACTTGGACCCCTTGCATAGTTCATAGACAAGTGAAAGTGGATACTCTAAAATACGCAAGATAAGCGTGAGTGCTATGGATGGCGTTCTCGTAGGGAGACGGGAGCGGATCCATAGTGGTGTATTGATATGGTGAATATGTGGACTCGTGTGCGCCACCTCAAAAGAGTTACTTGCAGTCGTAGTTTAGGATAGCCACCGAGTCAAAGCTGGCTTGCTGCAGTTAAACTCCACCATCCCCTTTGTTGATAATGATGCATATGTAGTTAGTTCTGATGTAAGTCTTGCTGGGTACATTTGTACTCACGTTTGCCTATTTTATGTTTTTGCAGAGAGACTTCAGTCTCACTAGTAGTTCCGCTTGGACTTCGACGTTTAGCTTGTTACCTCAGCTACGATCTTGTGCCCTCGGCAGGATCTGGTAGATAGTCAGGCTTCTCAGCCATTTTCATTTCTAGATGTCTGTACTCAGACATATTAAGCTTCCGCTTGTGCTTTGACTTGTAAGCTTTGATTGTTGGGTCATGAGACCCATGTTTGTAATATCTCGCTCCTCGGAGCCTATTGAATAAATACTTGAGTCGTAGAGTCATGTTGTGGTGCCATGTTGTATTTGCACATATCGAGCATATTGTGTGTATGTTATTGAAATTCTTGGTATGTGTGGGATCTGGCTATCTAGTTATTTATCCTTAGTAGCCTCTCTTACCGGGAAATGTCTCCTAGTGTTTCCACTGAGCCATGGTAGCTTGCTACTGCTCCAGAACACTTAGGCTGGTCGGCATGTGTCCTTCTTCGTTCCTGTGTCTGTCCCTTCAGGGAAATGTCACGCGATGAATACCGGAGTCCTGTTAGCCCGCTACAGCCCGGTTCACCGGAGTCCTGCTAGCCCAGTGCTACAGCCTGGATTCACTCGCTGATGACCGACACGTTCGATGCTGGGTCATGGATGCCTGTCCCTGTAAGTTAGTGCCACTTTGGGTTTACGACTAGCCATGTCAGCCCGGGCTCCTTATCATATGGATGCTAGCGACACTGTCATATACGTGTGCCAAAAGGCGCAAACGGCCCCGGGCAAAGGTAAGGCGACACCCGTAGGAATACCGTGTGTGAGGCCGCAAAGTGATATGAGGTGTTACATGCTAGATCGATGTGGCATTGAGTCGGGGTCCTGACAGTGTTGGTATCAGAGCTTGACTGCCTATAGGATTACCAAGCCAAACTGGTCGAAGTTGAGTCTAGAAATTCTTTAGTTATATAAGGGAATTGATTGTGGGATGGAACGTAAGGCTCTTTTTACTCCTTATACCTTATGCCTTCTGATCCGAGTCATCTTATCCTTCCTACGGGGTTAAGAACTAGGCCTTCTCTTCTTTCTATCAGGATCACGTGTTACTAATCCGTAGACTTATAAGATTGTTGGATTTAAGCCTCGTTCAGCTCCTACTATCTTCTGTATGTTCATAGTTGATCTCCAAACCTTATTATTGTGCTTTTGAGTGGTTATGCCACCATTTTGTTGGATGTCTCAAATCATTTTGAGCATTTACAGCCGTTATGCTGTCCGAGTCATCCCAGGTTTCTAAATAGTCGGATGCATTTGCAAATCCCTTCCTCCTGTTTCCGATGTGCCTTTGGTCAGATTAATCACACAAATCAGTGAGTTGAGGTACTTTATTGCCTTGACATATATGTTGGAGCTAGTATTATGACCCTAGGTGTCTTAGGGGATCATCTAGTAATTTAGCCATGATTTGTGTTCCCAGTGTGATGATTCTAGCCATCATTCTCGAAAGCATCCCGTGATGCTACTTAGTAGTAGGTATTCTATTCCTGGGTTCTTGAACCCGAGATTCACTCTACTTACTTCATGTTGATAGTAATTGCTAGCGCCTTTAGGATATTAGTAACCTTTGCGATAGTCCTCGAGGTCCGTGGTATATCGTTCTTCCAAATACTATGAACCGCTTATGGCAGATGTTTATTGGATCAAAAGATCACAATTAGAGTACTCTTGAGGAGATCTCCATTCATAAATCGTGACTCTGCCAGTTCTACCTCTCTGCATGGGTTATCCGGAAGAAATTTGTTGAACTTGGTTCAACATACTAACCTATGCATCCACAACTCAGAAAATCGTATGTTCCTTTGAGTTGTCCATCTTTAGTTGTTTTCTGGCCCTTGTATATCAATTGATATTCAGGAGTAGTTATGCATCCGTGTTCATCGTTGCCACTACTCTTGTGGTCTGTCAAGCCGTTCTATCGCGGAATGACTAGGAGAAACAAACTCCAGTACCCCTTCCATATTCAGGATTGGGTCAAAGAAGTTGTGCTCCGCAGAACAAATTGCTAACCCAGCTTTTGTTCTGCTCTACCTTGGAGTATTACCATCTTTTATATCAGGATTATTGTAGGAATTGCACACCATCCTATGAATTCTTGATTCAGTGATACTTCTTATCATCATTATTCATTCCTCGGTTTTGTGTTATTGCAACCGGAGTGCCGACAAATGAATCATGGCGTGTGAGATCAATACTGCTAGCAACTCTGCTGCTTGGTAGTTAAATGGACGATAACCTCATTCTTAGCGTGTTGATTATTGAATCGTCACCCTAAGACTGATTGTGCTACCTAGTCCCTATTTCTGGTGCACTCCTCGACCAATGAGTTAGGTATTATTTCAAGTCCTCACTCATTCGATCATGTCGTCCTGCCCTCAAAAGCAAGATTGTTCTCGAGCTTAGTAACATAACGGTGGTTCATGATATTCCGAATTTCTTCTCGGAAGTATCACCAGGTTGTCGCCTGACCGCTATGTTGAGTTCGTGATCAAGTTGGTTTATTTCTGTAAACCACCCCTTCTCCAAGAGTCTGTGTTGGATACCCCTGAGCTAGACGGTTAAGCTGAACAGCAACTTGGAGAGTTGGAAGATAAAAGCTTGTCTAACTTAGTTCATTTTCCAAAAGGGATATCTTGTGTTTGTGTGAGTTGAAGAAAGATGATATCTTCAGCGATTGGTCCCTGTGATCAGTTATTGGACCTATTTCCTTATAAAAACTTTGATTTGAGTATGGGTTATCGTCAAATCAAATCAGAACCAACGATGTTCGTAATGTTGTCTTACTCGTGGATTTTCCTCGAGCATACACCATTACATCTTTTGGTCTGACCAATGCTATCACCCTGTTCACCAAGTCGTGGAATTCCATCTTCATGGAAATCTCGATGATTTGTTGTTGAGCCCATCAACATCATTTTATCTTCTCCAAGATCTTGTTGGACAATAAGTTAGTGTTGGAAACTTTTGAAAGCATTTTCTTCATGCTAGCTCATGAAGTATTTGTTTGATGAAAGGAGTGACTTCCTCTTATACACGTGCATTTGGTGAAAGTTGCCGCCGTGAATTTGAGAAAGTTAGTTTTGCTTCCTCTGGAATCATCCCAAGTCAGTCATACACATGTGCGAAGTATTCTGTGGTTTGGAGATTTGCAACCTTCATCCTATATGTATCCCTAGCACACCAAGCCACTGATTGATTTGTTCAAGGAAAAGGAGTTGCTGTGCAAATACTAGTTCGTGCACAAGATTCCTATATCCTCAATGATGGTTCCCTACCAGAACTCGGTAGTGTTTTATTGTAAGACTACCATGTGATCATGTTTGTCTGAGACAGCGTGTTCACACATGTGTAGCAGAACCAGCTCATGTTTTGGAGCTTGCTATCGTAGTTCATTTCCCGAGAATCTCGCAACGTCATTTCGTCGATTTGTGTTGCAAACTTTCATTTTTCTTCCTAGACTCGATGGGTCTGGAATATCCTGACACCAACCAGATCTGAATCTCAGGCAGATATAATGGTTGAAACATTTCCCAAGAACTATAATATTGGTCTCGTTGTAACCCGGTAACGTGGATGTCAGGGCCAACACACCTAGCCGGAAGGCCTATTATTGTAGTATCTTGGTTGAAGAAGTTGACCACCTCCCCATAAGGATTTTGCAAGATTTACTTCCGTAGCTATTTCTTATGGATTTTTGTGTTTCTGAAGTCCGACCTTTACTTGATGTTCCAGATATTAAACCATAATTATCTATGGATTACGCTAGCACATCAAGGAGAACATTAGAGGCGGAGTGCTAAATGTCTCTCGGTCGATCATCCAGATTTTATTTCCTTGGCCCCGCCAAGGGTGAAATCTGAGAAAGTGTTATCTTCTTTTGCATCTGCATCGTCCATCGCTATTCATCATGGTAGTATGCTGTGTTGTCAGCACCCTTGACACGGATGTTCATAAAACCTTGATGATTGTGGAAATGCTCAAGTTCTTGAGAGCACGCACAAGCGCTACGTATTATCATCGGCACTAACTGGGATTCCTCTCGGTTTCCTTGGCAATGCTATGACCTTTTCAAACAGTGAATCCACTCTCTATTGTTGGGTTTTTCCCTAGTTACCAGAATCATTCCCAGCATTTGCATTTTGTTCCCAGCTTGCACCGCCAATGTGCCATTCTACCATGGGTCTCTTCCATTTCCGGTGATAAGCAAACTCATCTATTACGTTGTCTTCAACAAGGTAATCCACATCATCCAAGTCCGAGTATGCCATTCTACCGACCCCCGCCAATCGATTGCTGTGATTTGCCTTAGGCTGATATAGAGAGTCTCAATGATCTCTATATCAAAGGTAATTCTTTTTGCCACTTAAGGTAATAATCTATGAATCACCCTCCTCCAGGATGTTTCGTCGTGGTATCATGGCAACTCAACTCCTCGCTACGTTGACAATCGTTTACCACCTTCTTAGGTGTGGAATTGTTGTCTACCTAGTGAACCTCCGTCATCTGCTTCACTCCATTCCTATGGATGTGTGCTTCGTCTCTCAGCTCGAGAGATGTTGCTATATCTCATTCCGTGGGTTAATCCTGAGTTGTTCGACCTTCGAGAAGAACAATTCTTTTAGGGTTTTTCCTTTCCTCTCATTGTCATGTTAGTTGGAGTTCTCAGAGCAAGACTTCGAGACAATGATGGTGATCGAATCAACGTTCATTTGAAGTGCAACCTGGATCGTGAAGATTGTGTTAGTCGTGTCCCCCCCCCCCTTTCATCTTACCTTACGCTTGAATCTCGGGACGAGATTTTTGTTTAGTGGGGGTGAGTTGTCACATCCCTAGCTTCTGGTGTTGTCTAGTGTTTTCATCTTGCTTGCATCATGTTTAAATTTTTGAAACTTGAACTGAGGAAATTTGGAAGCCTCATAAACTTAAATAAAAGAAGGGCAAAAACCCTAAAATCTCATTCATTGTTCCAAAATGCTCTTCTTAGATGTTTAACCTTTTTGGCAAGGGTTTTGATCCAAACCAAAAATAATGAACATTTTAAAAGGATTTATTTTTGGGACTTTGAATTTAAATCATTAGCTATTGAATTTGAATTATATTCATATAATTAGAATATAATTTCAAATACCCCTGAAATATTTTATGAGCTTTTGGAAAAGTCCATCTAGCAAAATAAAAATATTCAGAGGAGTTTCTGGCATTGTTTGAATTATTTTAAATTCAAAACAGTGGCAAAACAAATTTAAAAAAAATAAAACAAACAGAATATAAAACAGAGCACTCACCTGTAACTTACCTGCTATTCTAGCCCACCTGGCGGCCCATCTGAGCTGGCCGGCCCAGCCCACCTCCTCCTCTCTGTCGTCTTCCTCCCCCTCGCCCCGAAGCTGCTCGGTGGCGAGCGTCGACGCGCCCCGGCCACCTCCTGCTTGCTGCTTCGCCCTGGCCTCTTCGGGAGACGCCACGCAGCCCCCTCGCTCCTCTCTCTCACTCTCTCCCGACCCCCTTCTCCCTTCTTTGCTCTCCCCCTCTCGCGCCCGAGCGCGCTCATCGCCGTCACTCACAATCACCGCGGCCACAGCCACTTCCTCGCTCCCTCTCTGCGTACCCGAGCACAGCCCGGACCCCAAGCCCCTCTACGTCGACCCACCGAAGCCCGGATGCCCCAAGACGATGCTGCGGCGCTTCTTCCCCGACCACGGCCGCCGGATGCCGCCGTCCGATTCATCCTCTCCGATGTCTCCCCGAGCATGCCGACCTGCTCTTCGAACTCACTGTGAGCTCCTACGCCTCCCCTCTCTCTTCCCCGCCTCGATTGCACCCTGTAGCCTCGATCCCACCGGAGCCGGAGCTTGCTTGCCGCCGTCCATGTCTCTGTCACGGCGAGAACCCACATGTGTCGCGTCCGAGAACGCTGTCGTCCTCAGCGTGCTCCCAGGAACCCAAAGCACCTAACCACTCGTCCTCCCGTGCACCGCAGCGCCGGTCCCGCGAACCCTCGAGCTCCGGCCGCCGCCTAAGTGGTCGCCGCCGTTGACCCCGGCCTCCCCGTGCCCAGCTGCGTGCGCCCCTAGATGCGCGGGAGCACGGGCTCCCTCTTGGTGCCCTCAGCGCGACCAGCCGCGGGCTGTAGCGCCGTCCCGAGCAACTCCGGCGAGGTCTCGCCGTCGCCGTGGTCGCCGGCGTCACTAGACGCCGTGGCCGCGTGATTAGCACTAATCACGGCCAGCTAACCCTCCCCAGAGCCACTGACATATGGGCCCCATGCCCTTATTTAATCTTTATTATTTTCTGTTAAGTTTTAACCTAACCACCGTGGGCCCACACGTCAGCTTTGACCGTGCTGACGTGTCTGTTGACCCGGCCCCACCTGTCATTGGCACTATCCAGCCCCAGTCACTGACCAGTGGACCCCACTGGTTAGGTTTGACCTGGACCCGCCTAGTTGACCTGCTGACATCAGCATGACCTAGTGCTGACGCAATAAATCATTTTCTGGATTTATTTTAATTCAGGAAATTCCAGAAAATTGTATAAACTTCTAAAATTCATAGAAATTCAACCGTAACTCCAAATTAAATAAATTATATATGAAAAATTATCAGAAAAATTCAAGGAATCCATCTGTACCATTTTCATGCATGTTTGAACAATGTTTGTCCTCTGTTTAGGACAATTCAATTAAAGGGCATTTAAATAATCATATATGGAGTTGGAGTTTGAATCATGTATTCAAACCAACTTCATTTAAATCATAGCTAAGTGCATTAGCCCAAAACACATTCATATTGCCATGTCATAGCATGCATCATATTGTGCATTGCATTGATCGTGTTTCTTCTGTGTTTGCCGGTGTTGTTCCCCCTTGGTAGACGTTGTACCGACGATGTGATCGTTGACACTGATGAAGACTCAATGCTATCTTCAGAAGTGCCAGGCAAGCAAAACCCCCCTTGTTCATTCCGATAAAATCCCACTCTCTCGCTCCTGCTCTCTTTTACTGCATTAGGACAACAACGATTCATCTGTTACTTGTTGCGGTAGCTGAACCCCTTTATCCTTTGCATGACCTGTCATTGCCACAGTAAATAGATGAAACCCACTAGCATGAGTAGGAGTTGTTTGAGCCATGTTGTGCCTACTCATTCATGCTTGTTTGTCATGCCTGCTACTGCTTAGAGTTGAGTCAGGTCTGATTCATCGGGAATGAATCGGAGTTGTATAAACATGTCCTACTGTTGAGAGCTAAGTGTGTGAACACAATTTGGTAAAGGTAGCGGTGAGAGGCCATGTAGGAGTACATGGTGGGTTGTCTCATTGTAGCCGTCCTCAGGAACTGAGTTCTGTGTTTGTGATCCATGACCAGCTACTACCACACATTGGAATGCTTAAGTGCCCCTCTCGACTTATTAATCAACTTGATCTCTGTCCAGCAGTTGCAACTAGTTTCTGGTGTTTGTAGGTAGTGTTAGTAGTCTACCAAGTGGCACCCGGTACAGGTGGGCTTGGGACAGACTAGGCACAGTGGCACGGTGTACCAAGTGGCACCCGGATGGTGGGCTTGGGAACCCTGCTCACATCGTTTGGGGCCGTGAGCGACACCCCGGCCGGATCTCCTTGCGGATGGAACCCGAATAGGCGATAAACCTGGACGAGAGACTTGTATGGTTAGTCAGGTTGTGGCCGACTCCCTCGCCTGGCTTCCGCTTGAAGGTTGCCGAGGTACATGACGTGTACAGGGCGATAAGTGGCGGGAGCGTGTGTGAAGAAGTACTTGTGTTTAGTGATTACGGGGTCGTAGCTAAGCCCCCGAGTGGGAGGATTGCTCTCCACTCGGTGTGTTTTTTAACTTAGGCGAATCGGATTTGCGGCTAAGCCACCCACTGGGCGATTTGGACACAAGTGATTACGGGAAACCAATATTTAAGATACTGTAACGATCTTGTCTTTGGAAAATAATCCGAAATGCTTTTATTACAACTCGACGGGTCGAGTGATTCTAGGTATAGAAGACAAAGCAGCTCCGCGTTTGAAAGTGGAACTATCCCTAGGTGGTTTTGGTAATTCATAACAACATATAGCTCATTGAGCTAATGCTATTCCAAGACTATTATTTCAGGAAAGCTCAATGAATGGCATGGCATGGATGATGAAAGTGGATCCCTCAAAATACTAATGACAAAGGAGTGGCTCAAGCTCAAAAGCTCAAGACTCTTCATTTTACATTTTAGCGATCCAAGATCACATTGAGTCTATAGGAAAAGCCAATACTATCAAGGAGGGATGAGGTGTTGCTTAATGAGCCTCTTGCTTCATGTGCTTAGTGATATGCTCCAAATACCCTCAACTACTTTCTCATATCCACAAATGACCTAAACCTAAAGTCAAACTCGGCCCCACCGATTCTTTCTATCCGGCGCCACCGAGTTTTGATGTCATAGCCATTGCCACAAACCCTAGGCAAATCGGTCCTACCGATAGGGATCTCGGTCTCACCGAGATGGGATTGTAATCTCTCTGTTTCCCTTCGTAACATTTCGGTCTAACCGAAGTGAGCGATCGGTCCCACCGAGATTGCAATGTAAACTCTCTGTTTCCCTTTTGTAACATTTCGGTCTCACCGAAAAGAGCAAATCGGTCCCACCGAGTTTACCTGACCAACTCTCTGGAAAGCTTGTTACCAAAATCGGTCTCACCGAGTTTGTGTAATCGGTCTTACCGAGATTACATTATGCCCTAACCCTAACCATATTTGTCTTACCGAGTTGCATGTCGGTCCCACCGAAAATCCTAACGGTCACTAGATTTGCTGAATCGGTCCGACCGAGTTTGTTGATTCGGTCCCACCGAGTTTGGTAAATTGTGTGTAACGGTTAGATTTTGTGTGGAGGCTATATATACCCCTCCACCTCCTCTTCATTCATGGAGAGAGCCATCAGAACAAACCTACACTTCAAACTTACCATTTCTGAGAGAGAACCACCTACTCATGTGTTGAGGCCAAGATATTCCATTCCTACCATATGAATCTTGATCTCTAGCCTTCCCCAAGTTGCTTTCCACTCAAATCTTCTTTCCGCCAGATCCAAAACCTATGAGAGAGAGTTGAGTGTTGGGGAGACTATCATTTGAAGCACAAGAGCAAGGAGTTCATCATAAACACACCATTTGTTACTTCTTGGAGAGTGGTGTCTCCTAGATTGGCTAGGTGTCACTTGGGAGCCTCCGACAAGATTGTGGAGTTGAACCAAGGAGTTTGTAAGGGCAAGGAGATCGCCTACTTCGTGAAGATGTACCGCTAGTGAGGCAAGTCCTTCGTGGGCGACGGCCATGGTGGGATAGACAAGGTTGCTTCTTCGTGGACCCTTTGTGGGTGGAGCCCTCCATGGACTCGCGCAACCGTTACCCTTTGTGGGTTGAAGTCTCCATCAACGTGGATGTACGATAGCACCACCTATCAGAACCACGCCAAAAACATCCGTGTCTCCAATTCCGTTTGAATCCTCCAAACCCTTCCCTTTACTTTCTTGCAAGTTGCATGCTTTATTTTCCGCTGCTCATATACTCTTTGCATACTTGCTTGAATTGTGTGATGATTGCTTGACTTGTCCTAAGATAGCTAAAATCTGCCAAACTCTAAAATTGGGAAAAGGCTAAGTTGTTAATTGGTCAAGTAGTCTAATCACCCCCCCCCCTCTAGACATACTTCAAGGTCCTACAACGTTCCATGCACGTGGCTCGTCTATCTTCTTGGCTATGTTGTAGATGTGATACGCTCCATTGTGAAGCACCTTGGTGATGATGAAGGGACCTTCCCAGGCCGGAGCGAGCTTGTGAGGTCGCTTCTGAACCACTCAGAGCACAAGGTCTCCCTCCTGAAACGCTCGACCTCTGATATTCCGGGCGTGGAATCGGCGCAGATCTTGCTGATAAATGGTCGACCGAACCAAGGCCATCTCGCGCTCTTCTTCCAAGAGATCAACTGTGTCTTCACGTGCTTGCTGTGCTTCAGCTTCTGAGAACTGTTCAACTGTGGGAGCATTGTGTAGCAAGTCGCTTGGAAGCACCGCCTCAACGCTGTACACCAAGAAGAAAGGGGTTCGATCAGTCGACCGGTTGGGTGTTGTTCTCAGCCCCCATAGGACTGATGGTAATTCGGTCACCCAAGCCCCAGCGGCATGCTTAAGGTCACGCATCAGTCGAGGCTTTAACCCTTGAAGGATCAAACCATTCACCCTTTCATCCTGTCCATTCGACTACGGGTGCGCGACAGACGCGTAGTCGACCCGAGTGACTTGAGATGCACAGAACACCTTGAACTCATTAGAATCAAAGTTGGAGCCGTTATCCGTGATGATGTTGTGAGGAACTCCATATCTGAATATCAATTCTCTGATGAAACTGACGGCAGTGCCTGCTCCAAGGTTCTTGATGGGCTTGGCTTCGATCCACTTGGTAAACTTGTCGACTGCTATGAGCAAATGGGTGAATCCACTCGCGCCGGTTTTGAAGGGTCCGACCATATCCAATCCCCAGACTGCAAACGGCCAAATGAGTGGAATAGTCTTCAGGGCAGATGCAGGCTTGTGAGACATGTTGGAGTAAAACTAGCAACCTGTGCACTTGTCGATTATATCCTTCGCCGTCTCATTTGCTCGAGGCCAATAAAACCCCGCTCGGTATGCTTTGGCCATGATGGTTCGAGAGGACGCATGATGACCACAGATCCCCGAGTGGATATCATTTAGGATGATTTGACCTTCTTCTGGGGTGATGCAGCGTTGTGCAACTCCTGTGACACTCTCTTTGTAAAGTTGCCCTTTTATCACGGTGAAAGCTTTGGATAGACGGACTATCTGGCGAGCCTCGTCTTCATCCTCTGGGAGCTATTTTCTGAGAATGTACGTGATGTATGGGACCGTCCAATCGGGGGTGATCACTAAAACTTCCATGATGAGGTCGACCATGGCTGGAATCCTACCTCAGTCGGGTCAGTTGGACTTATCGGTTGCGGGGGCTCTTCCTTGAAGGGATCTTCTTGTACTGACAGGGTATGGAGATGCTCCAAGAACACATTGTTGGGGATAGGCTTCCGAGTGGAACCTATCTTCACCAGATCATCAGCAGCTTGATTTTTGATTCGCGGTATGTGGTGGAGCTCCAATCCCTCAAACTTCTTTTCCAGCTTCCTCACTGCATTGCAGTAACCTGTCATTGCGGGACTCCTGACATTCCATTCCTTCATCACTTGGTTAACTACCAAATCTGAGTCGCCATAAACCATTAGGCGTCGGACGCCGAGTGAAATTGCCATACGCAACCCATATAGAAGTGCTTCATACTCTGCTTCATTGTTTGAAGAGTCAAAGTGAATCTGAAGGACATAATTGAGCTTGTCTCCTCATGGGGACACTAAAACCACTCCTGCACTAGAGCCATTCAACATCTTGGACCCATCAAAGAACATGGTCCAATGTTCCGACTGAATTTGAATCGGCTGTTGTTGTTCAGTCCACTCTGCGAGGAAGTCTGCAATTGCTTGAGACTTAATGGCCTTCTTTGCCTCAAATTTGATATCCAAGGAAGAAGTTCAATCGCCCACTTTGCCACTCGACCAGTTGCATCTCTGTTATTCAGGATCTCTGACAAAGGAGTGTCGCTGACGACTGATATTGAATGATCAGAGAAATAATGTGCAACTTTCTTCATGGTCAGGTAAATCCCACAAACAAGCTTCTGATAATGAGGATATCTCTGCATGGACGGGGTTAAGACTTCTGAGGTGTAATACATGGGGTACTGAACTTTGAAGGCCTTGCCTTCTTCTTCCCGCTCGACCGTGAGCACTACGCTAACAACTTGTCCTGTGGCTGTGATGTAAAGCAACAGAGGCTCCTTGCTAACCGGAGCAGCAAGCACCGGCTAGGTGGAAAGCACGACTTTGAGCTCTTTAAATGCTGCTTCAGCTTCATCACTCCACTCAAATTTGTTAGACTTCTTCATCAGTCGGTAAAGAGGCAGTGCCTTTTCACCGAGGCGTGAGATGAATCGGCTCAAAGCGTCCAAGCAACCAGAAAGCTTCTGAATGTCGTGTAGGCGCACTGGGTGCTTCATTCGGAGGATTATGTCAATTTTCTCTGGGTTTGCGTTGATCCCTCGTTCAGAAACAAGGAAACCGAGTAACTTTCCGCCTGGGACTCCAAATGTGCACTTAGATGGGTTAAGATTGATATCGTACCTTCTGAGGTTGGCAAAGGTTTCAGCTAGGTCAGTCAACAGGTCAGAACCTTTGCGTGACTTAACCACTATGTCATCCATATATGCTTACACATTCCGACTGATTTGAGTGAGCAGGCACTTCTGAGTCATGCACATGAATGTGGCACCAGAATTCTTGAGGTCGAAGGGCATAGTAACATAGCAAAAACACCCGAATGGGGTTAAGGGAGTCCTGGATTAGGGGGTGTCCGGATAGCCGAACTATCACCGTTGGCCGGACTCCCGGACTATGAAGATACAAGATTGAAGACTTCGTCCCGTGTCCGGATGGGACTTTCCTTGGCGTGGAAGGCAAGCTTGGCGATACGGATATGTAGATCTCCTACCATTGTAACCGACTCTGTGTAACCCTAACCCTCTCCGATGTCTATATAAACCGGAGGGTTTTAGTCCATAGGACGAACAACAATCATACCATAGGCTAGCTTCTAGGGTTTAGCCTCTTTGATCTCGTGGTAGATCTACTCTTGTACTACCCATATCATCAATATTAATCAAGCAGGAGTAGGGTTTTACCTCCATCGAGAGGGCCCGAACCTGGGTAAAAACATCGTGTCCCTTGTCTCCTGTTACCATCCGCCTAGACGCACAGTTCAGGACCCCCTACCCGAGATCCGCCAGTTTTGACACCGACATTGGTGCTTTCATTGAGAGTTCCTCTGTGTCGTCACCTTTAGGCCCGATGGCTCCTTCGATCATCAACAACGACGCGGTCCAGGGTGAGACTTTTCTCCCCGGAGAGATCTTCGTATTCGGTGGCTTTGCACTGCGGGCAAATTCACTTGGTCATCTGGAGCAGATCGAAAGCTACGCCCCTGGCCATCAGGTCAGATTTGGGAGTTTGAACTACACGGCCGACATTCGCGGAGACTTGATCTTCGACGGGTTCGAGCCACAGCCAAGCGCGCCGCACTGTTTCGATGGGCACGATCTAGCTCTGCCGCCGAACAGTGCCCTGGAGGCCACACCAGCGTCCGCTCCGACCCTTAGCTTGGAGCCGACTTCACCGATCGAGGACGAGTGGCTGGACACCGCCTCGAGGGCTACGATCTCTACGGCGATTGAGCCGAACACCATCCCTGTCCTTTGCAAAGCCCGTGACTCCGAGGTGTCGGACTCCTCTCTGGACTCCAAACCTCCCGCGCCCCTGCCAATCAAATCCGATTGGGCGCCGGTTATGGAGTTCACTGCCGCGGACATCTTTCAGCACTCGCCCTTTGGCGACATCCGGAATTTACTGAAGTCTCTCTCTTTATCAGGAGAGCCCTGGCCGGACTATGGTCACGAAGGTTGGGGTACGGACGACGAAGAAATTCAACACCCACCCACCACCCACTTTGTAGCCACTGTCGATGATTTAACCGACATGCTCGACTTCGACTCCGAAGACATCGACGGTATGGACGACGATATAGGAGATAACCGCGAACCAGCACCTACAGGGTACTGGACAGCCACCCCATCTCACGATGTATACATGGTGGATACACCTAAAGGAAGTGACGACGAGGAACAACGGGACGCTACGAAGGATAAATCCCTCGAAAAGTAGTCAAGACGGCGACGAAAGCACCGCACAAAGTCCCGCCTCGACAAAGACGGCGGCCATACAGACCCAGCCATAGATCAGGTCGAACCGGTGGACGATGAACATACCATTGAACAACCGTCTGAGCAGGACAACTTGGATAAACAACCCGTCCCCGGGGAAAATAACAGTCCGGACGATCTCACACTGGACAAGTTGTTGGAGCAGAAGAACCTCCACAAAAGGCTCGTCGTCACTGCGCGTAGCCTGAAAAAGCAGAAGCTGAAGCTCAAAACAGAGGAAGATGCACTGAGAATCAGATGGAGCAAAGTACTCAACACCGCAAACAAATACGGCAATAGTCACCAAAAAATAGCTACCCGAAGCGCAAACTACTGCCCGAATTCGATGAGGAGGCCTTAGAGCCCCCGCAATCAAAGAACAAAGAGGCCACCCGATCGGATAGACGACCACATGACAAGCATAGAGCGGCAAGCGGCTCCGCACACAAGCCGGCACGTGATCCGCATAAGGATTCGAATCAAAAGGATGGCCCAGTTAGGTCCATCTACGGGGCAAGAAAGCAAGCTCTTCTAAGCAATGCAACACGCCAAATATCCGGACATCACGGCACACCCAAATATAGGGGTGCCGCACACCCCCTATGTTTCACCGATGAGGTGCTGGATCACGAATTCCCAGCGGGATTTAAACCCGTAAACATAGAGGCATACGACGGAACAACAGACCCGGGAGTCTGGATTGAGGATTACATCCTCCACATACACATGGCTAGAGGAGATGATCTCCACGCCATAAAATACTTACCCCTCAAGCTCAAAGGGCCTGCACGGCACTGGCTTAAAAGCCTCCCTGAAAATACTATTGGAAGTTGGGAAGAGCTCGAGCATGCTTTTCGGGAAAATTTTCAAGGGACTTATGTCCGCCCTCTGGATGCAGACGATTTAAGTCACATAACTCAACAACCCGGAGAATCAGCCCGCAAATTCTAGAACAGGTTCCTCACCAAAAAGAACCAAATAGTCGACTGTCCGGACGCCGAAGCCTTAGCAGCTTTCAAACACAACGTCCGAGACGAATGGCTCGCCAGGCACCTTGGCCAGGAAAAGCCAAGAACAATGGCCGCACTAACAAGCCTCATGACCCTCTTTTGCGTGGGAGAGGATAGTTGGCTGGCAAGATGTAGTACCAGCGACCCAAGTACATCCGAAGTCAGAGATGGAAACGGGAAACCACAACGCAGCAAGGACCAGCGCCGGACAAGGGGAAACAGCCCGAAGAGCACGGCAGTCAACGCCGGATTCAAAAGCTCTCGGCAGAATCATAAAAAACTGCCCCTCAAGGATAACAGCCACGAGCTATCCAACCTAAACAAAATCTTGTACAATATATGCCAAATCCACAGTACCCCCGGGAAGCCTGCAAACCATACCCACAGAGATTGTTGGGTCTTCAAGCAGTCCGGCAAACTCAATGCCTAACACAAGGGGCTCGACACACCAAGCGAGGACGATGACAAACCCCACAAGCAGAGCACCGGAAAACAAAAGAATTTCCCACAAGAAGTCAAAACAGTAAACTCACTTCAAGTGACAAAAGGGAAAATTAGAGCGGTGCCCATAGAAATACGCGCCGCACGGCCTATCCCAGCGGAGTCCCGACATTGGTTGTCAAAACCAATCACCTTTGATCATCAGGATTACTTCGGAAGTATCCGGAACGCAGGATGGGCTACCCTGATATTAGATCCTATAATCGACGGACTCCAATTCACAGAAGTCCTAATGGACGGCGGTAGTGATCTAAACCTGCTATATCAGGACACAATCCGCAAAATAGGGATAGACCCAACCAAAATTTGCCACAGCAACACCTCCTTCAAGGGGGTAATGCCAGGCCTATATGCCCATTGTACGGGCTCGCTACTGCTAGAAGTTGTGTTCGGCTCATCCAACAACTTCCGTCGCGAAAAGTTAACCTTCCATATCACCCCATTCAAAAGTAGCTATCAAGCACTATTGGGACGTGAAGCTTTCGCCCGCTTTAACGCAATGCCGCATTATGCATCTCTTACACTTAAAATGCCCGGTCCACGCGGCATCATCTCATTAAAGGGAAATATCAAGTGTTACTCGAGCATGGAAGAACGTGAGACTGCCTGGACAGTCACACACTAATTCGTCTCCGCTAAACCAAGCACCTGAACAGGTCATTCGGACCCCGGACACGGCTAAACGAGTCCGGCGTAAACATATGAAGGCCTACTAGCCGCACACCCCCGTACAAGGGGCTGCATGCATGTACAACAGGAGACAATAAAGCTCAATTTTATTCACTTTTTGAATCGTACTCCGTTTATTTAATATAAAGTACATTTTTCGCACGATCTTTCTTCAACTAAGTTCTTCTCTTTTATAGATGAACACCGTGCTACACCCGTCCAGGATACAGCACAACGGAGACACAGGCGCAGACGTGCAGTAGGGACCCGTTGCAAGGATTCTTTTCAGATGAAGACCCTGCGTAAACCTTTTTTACTGTCTCTTGTTGATACACATCCCCCGGTTTCTTGCTATAACCGAGGAGGAGGCTGGCGTTTTGGCATCGGCCGTGTCAATATTTTTTGCGCGTACCTGGACACCAGGGGCTTAGGGAATTGTTCTGCCCATTTACATAAAGACCGAGTACCTTAGGGAGTGTTCGGTGTCTCGAGTTAGGCCTTATATGCATTAGCTCTGAATCATGTCTTTGGTCAATTGTTGGGTTTGCCCGGCTCCTGTGTTTTGCTGCCTTACGTTCCGTTCTATCGGCTAACGCGGCACCAGGAGAACTACTGCGATTGTGCCCCGGTTCGGCCTAGTGAGCACCTCAGTAGAGAAAGCCGAAAACTGACTGTCATGATATAGCGTGAGACTGGTCAACCACTCGATGACCGACCGAATATTTAGAATTCCTCCGCATTAACGAAGGACCGTTTCCCAGTCAGGCACATACGCGCCCCAAATTCGGGAGAGCGCGGTGCCCCTAGGGGCTATATAGTAGCCCCACCATCGAACTCCTATGGCTAAGTGAAAGTGATAAAGCATTATAGTCCGGTTGCCTAGTTTGCTATGCTATCACCTCCTTTACAGGACCAAGATGTTGGATTAAGTGTGAAAATGCGCCTTTTTTGCAAACACCCCCGCACTATGTGCGTGGGGGCTGAAGCCGAAGACTGCCATCTTTCAGGTTATATACGCATATACATTAACGGCCGCACAGGAGGTACTTTAATACTTGAACGCACAAGTATAAAAAGCCCTTATATTATATTGAAACATTGTTTCACCAATCACACATGTCATTAGAACATAATATCCTTCGAGCACTGTGTCTCTATTAAATGAGCGCCCTGCAGGACTTCCTCAAAATAGTGCTCGGCAGGTACTCAGCTTATGTCTGAATCCTGGGATGCAACATCAGTGGCCTTCATCTCTGCCCAGTATGTCTTGACACGGGCAAGAGCCATCTGTGCACCCTCTATGCATGTTGACCGCTTCATTGCACCAATATGCGGCACCGCACCAAGGAACTGTTGCACCAAGCCAAAATAACTCTTCGGCTCGGGCCTGTTCGGCCACAAATGAGTCACGACATCCTTCATGGCAAGTCCGGACAACCTATTCAGCTCAGCCCATTCGGCCAAACGATCGGTCAATGGAAGCGGACGCTCTGAACTATGGAACTGCGACCAAAAAAGCTCTTCCATTTCGTGATCCTTTTGGCCTCGGAAGTGTTCGGCCGCGTCTGCGGCACTCGCCGCCAAGTCCAGATAAGCACCCTCCGCACCCCACAGCTGGCCCAACTGAGCATACTTGGGATCCGTGAATTTCCTCCGTAGCAGAAAAGGCTTTCTAGCTGCAATATCTTCGGCCTGACGTAGCTCCTCTTTCATAGCTCTCATCGCAGAGCGAACATCCTTGGCCTCAATAGTGGCCTTTTTCAGGTCCTCTTGTTCCACTCGACCTTCTTTTTCAAGAAGCTCGCAACGGTCGGTAGCATTCTTCAACTTTACGGCCATCTCGGCCATTTCTTTCTTGCTTCGGCAATGAGCAGCCTGTTCGGCTCTCAGCTCTTCGGCCGCTGTTAAGGCAGCCGCATCATTTTCGGGCTTGCTCCTTGGCTCGGGCGAGTTCCGCCCGAAGGTTCTCCATGGCAGCGGCACCATCTGCGTCAAGCATACATGTTGTAAGGCATAGACATTAGGCTACCTTATCGGGTGTCCACGGAGAAGCTGCATACCTTGTGACTCGTCAAGCCGCTTATTGACAAGCGCGATGTCAGAATCCGCCATGTCAAGTTGCCGCTTTAGTTCGGCAAATTCATCAGTCCGGCTTGCCACCGGACGCTTCGCCACCTACATAGGAAGAGCGCATATTATACCTGGGATTATGATCCTCAGTGCGCTGTCATTTTTGACAAAGCACCGAGTCTCAGGGGCTACTATCTATACAGGGCGCATTCTATATGCAAAACTGTCAGAAGGTACATCATTTTGCGTACCTCAAAACCCGTCAGTAAACTTATGACGGTGTCATGCAATCCGCTTTTAGCGGATGAAATCCTTTCAATCACCGTACCCATTAGCGCACGGTGATCTTCCGAGATAGATGCTCGCCCGAGCAGATCTTTCAGCTCCTCCGACCGTACACCAGTCGAGGCCGGACTCGTCCGATGGCCTTTTTCGAAGGCCGGACGCGGAGGGCTTTGAGGGGACATACGACTGCCTTCGGGCCCCGCCGGATTCGGAGAAACCCTCTGTGATGACACCTCAGGGTCGTCCGCCTCGCATGACGGTACGGCAGGCGGAGGCGTTTCACTCTCCATCATCTCCGGATCAAGATCCCCTGAAGACGAGCTCTGCTGAGAAGGGCTGAGATCCGAACTACAAGGAAAAATTTCGGTTATCTTCAGAAATAAAACAGGGATGTCTCTCATTTTAAGAAAACGCCCCTCTTTACTTACGGCTCGCTAGAGGGCTGATCTCCTTGGGGAAATAGTGCGGCCGGGGCATCTCCCGGCGCAGGACTCTCTGGCGAGGATTTCTTCCCCCGCTTCGAGGCCTTGGTCTCCGGATCTTCAGAAGCGGTCCTCTTCTCCCCTTGGAGGGAGGGATTCTTGATCCCTCCTTTCTTGATAAACTCCTTCGTTGAGGCAGTAGCTCCCTTGTTCCCCCCTTCGCCTTCTTCAAAAGGTGTAGCCTCTAGCATCCTGGTTAACATAGGATCCGGCGTGGTCTCAGGGAGGGGGGCCGGACACCGGATCTGTTTTTCTTTCGCTATCCACTCCTGTTCAAGGGACAACTCATTTAAAGGCAAGTTTATAATAGATATACGGATAGCATGTCCAGGTACAGGACTACTTACTTGAGTATCCGGGCGATTGCAGCTCAGACCTGCGTCCTCGGTCAAGTCCGAACACATTGCTCGTGATCCGAAGAACAATTGGTACATCTCCACGGGCGTTACGCCCATAAAATGTTGGAGAGCTCGTGGTCCCTCCGGATTGAACTCCCACAGGCGGAGGGGGCGATGTTTGCAGGGCAGGGTGCAACGAATCAGCATGACCTGCGCTACTACGACCAGATCTCTCTCTCTAGGAGGTCTAGAATACGGCCCTGCAACAAGGGCGCGTCCTTGGACGGCCCCCAGTCGAGCCCTTTATTGACCCATGATGCCAGCCGCGGCAGAGGACCCGAGCGAAAGGCAGGTGGCGCCACCCATTTGGTGCCGCTGGGAGCTATGATATAAAACCACTCTTGTTGCCACAGACTGAGCTCCTCTTGAAAAGAGCCCTCGGGCCATGGAGCGTCAACATTATTGCTTATAACAGCCCCTCCGCACTCTGCCTGCTACCCCTTGATCATCTTCGGTTCCACTTTGAAGGTTTTGAGCCACAACCCAAAGTGAGGGGTAATGCGGAGGAAGGTTTCACATATGACAATGAACGATGAGATGTGGAGGATGGACTCCAGATCCAAGTCATGAAATTCCAGCCCATAATAAAACATGAGCCCCCTCACGAAGGGGTCCGTCAGGAAGCCTAACCCCCGAAGGAAGTGAGGCACAAACACCACACTCTCACCAGGCTTGGGAGTGGGAATAACCTTCCCTTGAGCAGGCAGCCTGTGTGAAATTTCGCCGGTTAGATACCGGGCGTCTCTCAGCTTTAGCACGTCTTCTTCCGTGACGAAGGAAGGCATCCACCGGCCTTGCAGGTCGGAGCCAGACATCCTCGGAGATCCAAAGCGCCTGAATCTAGAGCTTTGGGTGTTGGAACTCGAGGCGAGGGGAGGATTCGATTGAGATTGAAATAAAGGAGCGGGCCTTGGTCTCTTTATAAAGAGGTTGAATACCAAGAGCCCTCCCCGTGACCATTCGGGCCTCGCCTTCGACAGAGGAGGCGTGTCAACGGGCACGAGTGGGTTACCCACACCCGTATTAATGAGAATCCTGGGATAAGGGGATGTGATCTCTGCTTTGATAAGACATGCCAAGGAAACCGCCTCGCTAAACACGCTGAGGTGGGATAGTAAAAACGATTCCAATAAAGGCTTGGCCGTGGTGTGACGTCACGCCGCAGAATACGTCAGCAGATTGAATTTGTGTAAAGATTATTCTCTCTATGGTGGTATGTGGAACTTATTTCGCAGAGCCGGACACTATCCTTGTGTTCAAAATCTTCTATGAAGTATTCGGAGGAGGAACCCGCCTTGCAATGCCGAAGACAATATGCACGCCGAACTCATCGTCATTGAAGCCTGGTTCAGGGGCTACTGAGGGAGTCCTGGATTAGGGGGTGTCCGGATAGCCGAACTATCACCATTGGCCGGACTCCCAGACTATGAAGATACAAGATTGAAGACTTTGTCCCGAGTCCGGATGGGACTTTCCTTGGCGTGGAAGGAAAGCTTGGTGATACGGATATGTAGATCTCCTACCATTGTAACCGACTCTGTGTAACCCTAACCCTCTCCGGTGTCTATATAAACTGGAGGGTTTTAGTCCATAGGACGAACAACAATCATACCATAGGCTAGCTTCTAGGGTTTAGCCTCTTTGATCTCGTGGTAGATCTACTCTTGTACTACCCATATCATCAATATTAATCAAGTAGGAGTAGGGTTTTACCTCCATCGAGAGGGCCCGAACCTGGGTAAAAACATCGTGTCCCTTGTCTCCTGTTACCATCCGCCTAGACGCACAGTTCGGGACCCCCTACCCGAGATCCGCCGGTTTTGACACCGACAGGGGTGATGAAAGCTATTTTTATCTCATCGGGTCCATACAGTCGGATCTGATGGTACCCAAAATAAGCGTCCAGGAAGGACAATCGCTCACATCCCGCAGTTGAGTCGACAATCTGGTCGACGCGGGGTAGAGGGAAATGATCTTTCGGGCAGTCCTGATTGATGTGTTTGAAGTCAATACACATTCGAAGTGAATCATCTTTCTTAGGAACCATAACGACATTGGCGAGCCACTCGGAGTGGTATATCTCGCGGATAAACTCAGCAGCCAGGAGCCGAGCCACTTCCTCACTGATGGCTTTTCTCTTCTCCGTGGCGGACCGACGGAGGTATTCTTTGACGGGTTTTACTTTTGGATCGACTCGCAAATGGTGCTCAGCCAGTTCCCTAGGCACACCTGGCATGTCAGATAGTATCCATGCAAAGATGTCCCAGTTCTCACTGGAGGAACTAGATGAGCGCTTCTTCCTATTTGCTGTCAAGTGTCGACGAGATATGGGTCGGAGCAGCATTGGGATCGGTCAAGTGAACATGAACTGGCTTGGTCTCTCTGGCCGACTGAAATGCTGATTCTGAAGCAGGCCTATTAGCACACAACAAATCACTCGGATCTGCCGTCTTCTGATATTCTTGGAACTCCACTGCTGCCATCTGCTCATCTGCTATTTTTGCTCCGTCTTGAAGACAATCTTTTGCTCTCTGACGGTTACCGGAAACCGTTATTACGCCTCCGAGGCCAGGCATCTTCATCTTGAGATAAACATAGCACGGTCGAGCCATAAAGCTAGCATAGGCAGGCCTACCTAGAATGGCGTGATATGCACTCTAGAAATCCACTACCTCAAACGTCAACTTCTCCTTGCGGAAATTCTTCTCATCGCCGAAAACCACATCGAGAGTGATCTGGTCGAGTGATTCGGCTTTCTTTCCTAGAATGATCCCACGGAACCGCATGTTACTCTCGCTGGGTTTGGACATCGGGATGCCCATTCCTTTGAGAGCTTTAGCATACAAAATATTCAGGCCACTGCCACCATCCATCAGGACCTTAGTTCGTCAGGTGCCCCCCATGACTGGGTCGACCACCAGAGCCTGCCGCCCAGGGGTAGCTAAGCGTCGGGTGGTCGGACTGGTCGAATGTAATAGGGACCTTTGACCACTTCAGATATCTCGGTGTTGCCAGGGCAACCATGTTTACTTCTCTGTTAATGCCCTTCAGTCGACTTTTGCTCTCAATATCAGCAAAAATCACCAAGGTGGCATTGACATTGGGATAACCAACTGTCGGATTTCGGGTTCCGGCAGACCCTCTAGGTTCGAACACTTGGGTGCGCACGGAGATTTCACCCTCTGCCTACCTACACCTCACCGCCTTGCTACGATCTAAGCAATCAAAGGAACAACACAAGAGACACGGGGTTTATACTGGTTCGGGCCACCATTGTGGTGTAATACCCTACTCCAGTGTGTGGTGTGGTGGATTGCCTCTTGGGCTGATGATGAACAATACAAGGAAGAACAGCCTCGCGAGGGTCTGTCCTTGGCTGGTGCGATGAACTGCTAGGGGGAGTTCAGTCGCTCTCTCTACTGGTTTCCTGGTGAGGATTCTCTATGTCTATCTTGTGGTGGCTAGCCCTATTTATAGGCAAAGGCCCTGGGCCTCTTCCCAAATATTGAGCGGGAAGGGCGCCAACAATTGGCCATTTTGAAGGGGAACATCTAGTACACTTATCCTGAGTAAAGTTGGTCCTCGCCTGCTAAAGGCTCTGGTGGTGACGCCGGCTTGGGCTCCACAATGACCTTCATCCTGCCGTTCTGATGGTCTTGGTCTTGTTGCACCAAAATGGATGCCTTTCCTTGATGCTCCTACCTGCACTTGCTCCCTTTGCACCAAAGGGGAAAGAAGGACACTGCGCGGGCTGGCGCCCGCCTGGCACCCTTGGTCGTCATGGCTTGCGTCATGGGCACCTCGCGAGGTACCCTGCCTTGATCTCTCCGCCTCCTCGCGAGCCAGCCTGACAAGGCCGCGCCTGAGGAAGCCCCCTGTCGTTCGCCTTGCGAGGCTTGGCCCCTCGCGAGGGTCTTGAGCTCGTGCTGATGAAGATGGGCCATGCTGGGCCACCCCTTGAGCCACGCCGCAGGCCGCAGGCAGGCAAGTCTGGGGACCCCCATTCCCAGAACGCCGACAGTAGCCCCCGGGCCCAAGGCGTGCCCGGACTTGGCTGAGCAGAGAGGCAAAGGGGCAAGTGCGAAGCATCGCGGGCCCTAACAGCCTGTGGCCTCAGGCGCCACGTGGCGGTTGATTGGACGTGGCGGCTCCGCTCCCCCATGATGCCTCGGCAATTGCGTGAGCTGACAAGTCCCTGCATGCAAAAACTGGTCATGATTACCTACGATCGTGGAAGCCGACGGTTGGCCTCCTCTGGCTATAAGTACGGAACGGTGCGAGCCATTCTAGTTCATCTTCCTCTGCTACTTCTCCTCTTCTTCATCTTTGCCGCTGCTCCGCCTTGCCGCCATGGCTCCGATACGCCGGATCTCCGCGAAAGAGAAGGGAAAGGCCCCCCGAGAGGGCCCCGACCCGCTTCCGCCAAAGAAGAGTTTGGTCCTCTGCCGCCGAGATGTGGGCGCGCGGCAGGAGGTGTCGAGGCCTTGGTGCGAGCGGCCGCCGCCAGGGTTTCCGCTGCCCTTGTACGCCTGCATTGAGGGCCCTGCAGGAGCTGATGCTGATCGCCATGGACGGCGCCGCCGTCGCCGCCGGCGGGTCACGGCGGTGCGCGTTGTCCCTCCGGGAGTTCACGCTGAGGGCTCCTCCCGAGAGTTTGTGCTCCACGCCGCCATGCCTCCTCGGTCTTGGATTCGCCTTCCTCCTTCCTTCGCCTTCGAGATTCCGCCGAGGGGGCCTTTCAGGCTCTGGCTGCAGCACGCCGATTGCCAGACTCCTGCGACCGATGCGGATGTCGAGGTCATCGCTCCAGGTAAGGTCTTCATGACCCAGGGCTGGGGCGAGATCGCCCAGGTTTGCAGGACGAGGGGCGCCCTCGTGATCCACCTGGAGTTCGACGGTGCTTCCATGATGGTCTTCAAGGTCTTCGACGAAGATGGGCGTCGGCTGGATTGTTGTCCCAGAGGCAGCACCAGAAGCCCCGGAGCGGCAAGGACCAGGCCTGCCGTCACACGTTCTTCCAGCAGCTCCTTAGGTGGCGAGGGTGCCGGAGGATCCAGCGACTCCGCCGAGCTCTTCGCAACTCCGGAGACGAGCAACGACAGCTACGAGCCCCCGAGCCTGCGCCGCTCTCGGAGCAGGACGGGCTCGTTAGGCCGCCGCCGTCTCTGATCTGGATGAGGTTGGCGCCGGTGCCCGGCGGCCCACTGTTGATGATGGCATCTGTCGCGACGGTTCCTGTGGTTAGGACTCCTTAGGATATGCGTCTTTTGTCCCTGCGAGGAGCCAAGAATACACCCCGTGGGGGCTTGTAAGGTGTCTGTAGCTCCGTTTGTCAATATGATCCTTATCTTGAAGCAGTGCGAGATGCTTATTCCGTCTTAGCTTAGTTTCTTCCTTTCAGTCCTTGCGAGGGCTTGGTGCTCTGTGCCGACAGGTCCCGGTCCCAAGGCGGCTTCAGCCGTCGCTGGTATGCCAGGTCGCGATGCCGTGGTCAAGGCCAGGAGGTGAGCGGCCCGAGGTCCAGTAAGAGCCCCTGAGTCGCGATGCTCAGGAGGTCTCCTTTGGCACTCAACCAGCTATCGTTCGGTGAGAAAGGAATGTGACGTTGCTAACATGGGATTGCATTGGATGCGGTGACGGTGTTGCGATAGCTAGTGTTTCCGGAGAGTGACTTATCTCAGGAGACGCTTCCTGGTGCGGTGCTAGGTCCGTGCCTTGGCCGGCGAGAGGTTGCCTGGCGAGGTCTCCATGTGCCTCTCTCCTCTCGCCTATGCTCCCCTTTCTGCTCTACGTCCTCGGGTCCCGGCCCTCGAGCGAGTCTCAGCCGTCGTTGGTTTGCCGGGGCGCGATGCCGTGGGCAAAGCCAGAGGGCGAGGACTAGAGAGCCGGTAGGAGCCCTAAGTCGTGATGCTCAGGCAGCCCCCTTTAACGCGCAAGCGGTTCGCGCGGATGAGAGTGAAGAGGACGCCTTGAGGGCCTTGCCTGGCGCTTCTCCTTGGGGGGGGGGGATCCTGCAGACCCACCACAAAAAGAGCAAAAGTCCGCTATGACAAGCGTCGGTCAGTCATTAGTTGTTGTGGAGAGGCGACGAGGCACTAAAGGCCTGACGAGGTGTGTTGGGGCACCCGTGAGCCAGCGCGGAACTGACGGGGCCCTACCCCAAGGCGGTTTGCGCCTGGCACTGGGCCTTAACTTGTACTGTGTTCCTGCAAATTTGGCCAGATGCCGATGCTCTACGTCCTCGGGTCCCGGCCCTCGAGCTTGTCTCAGCCGTCGCTGGTTTGCCGGGGCGCCATGCCATGGGCAAAGCCAGAGGGTGAGGGCTGGAGAGCCGTTAGGAGCCCTGAGTCACGATGCTCAGGCACCCCCCCTTTAACGCGCAAGATGGGTTAGATGTCGATGCTCTACGTCCTCGGGTCCCGACCATCGAGCTGGTCTCAGTCGTCGCTGGTTTGCCGGGGCGTGATGCCGTG
>NC_041381.1:220574657-220734497 GCF_002162155.2 Triticum dicoccoides | reverse complement strand
CACCCCCCCTTTAACGCGCAAGCTGGATTAGATGTCGGCGCTCTACGTCCTCGGGTCCCGGCCCTCGAGCTGGTCTCAGCCATTGCTGGTTTGCTGGGGCGCGATGTCGTGGGCAAAGCCAGAGGGTGAGGGCTGGAGAGCCGGTAAGAGCCCTGAGTCGCGATGCTCAGGCACCCCCTTTAACGCGCAAGCTGCCGACATCTAGGAAGAAGAGGTGCCACAGACAGGCACCAAATAACAAGCATGATGGGTCGAATGCATGGCCCAAAAATAAACGCAAGATCGATACGCACCGCTGGGTCTGACTCGAGCGACTTGGGGATGATGCAACCCGTGGGGCGCCCCCAACAAAGTAAGCTAAAAACACGAGCAAAAGGGATACACGCCGCAGGGACGGACCCACACGGCCTGGGAATGATCAGCCCTGAGCGCGCTCCCAGCTGGAAACGAAACTTGAAAGATGTCACCTGATAGTGTTGACGACGAAGGGGTGTTGAAGCAGCCGGCGTAGCGGGCTGCGGGAGCCGATCCTCACGAGCCCCCAGGCCCAGGAGCCCCGGGAGGCTCCGGAGGCGCTGGTGGCTCCTCGCGAACCATCTCCATCTCCGCCAGGACTGTAGAACTCCTGGCCTCCTGAGCCTCCAGGATGCTCCTCATGAGGCGCTGGCGCACCGCAACCGCGTTCGGCAAGCCGTAGGGCATGCGGACGTAGCTGTGGGGTGGGCCTCCGCAGCGCTCCACACGTGAGGGCCAGAAGCGCTCCTGAGAGGCGACTCGGTTGAGCCCTGGGATGTCGATGCAGACGCGCAGCCCGCCATCCTCACCTGGATGGGGAGCTGCGGCGGGTAAGCGACGGTTGCCACTCATGACTCTTGACTCTTGCAACTCCTGTGTGATCTGACTGACGAACTCCTGAGGGTTTTGCCCTCCTTGCCTTACTCCTTCCTGAGGGAAACATGTTCTGAAACACGCCTCAAAATGGTGCTCAAGAGCCTCCCTCATGACCTTAGCAAGGTCGGTGGCCCTCCAGGTGGGAGCCCCCGAGCCCTGCTTGAGGAGGGCGCCGGGCGCGCCTCCCTATGCGACAAAAGGAGGTGCCCCCTGAGCAGGCACAGACCCTGAGGGGCCTGCCTCCTGAGGGGTCGGGCCTGGCGATGTCTTCTTCTTCTTGGGGGCGGTCTCAGGGAGCCTCCCGCTCCCACGATCTGGGTCTTCAAGCGACGCCGCCTGAAAAGCTCGTTCTATGGAGCACACCACGTCCCTTTCTTGACAAGGCACCGTGATGACTCCACCGCTTCCTGGCATCTTGAGGACGTTGTAGCCATGATGAGTCACGGCCATGAACTTGGCGAGAGCTGGGTAGCCGAGGATGGCGTTGTACGACAGGCGAATGTGGGCGACGTCGAAGTCGATGAGCTCAGTGCGGTAGTTGTTGTGCGCCCCAAAGGTGACAGGGAGGCGGACCTGCCCAATTGGAACCGTGGAGCCGTTGGTGACTCTGGAGAAAGGCTTGGTTGGCTGAAGCTGATCGTAAGGCACTTGGAGGTTGTTGAATGTCTCTACGGACAGGACGTTGAGCCCTGCCCCGCCATCGATGAGGGTCCTGGTGACTTGCACGTTGCTGATGACTGGGGAGCAAAGCATTGGGAGGACTCCGGCTGTGGCCGCGCACTTTAGCTGATCCGCTGAGATGAACCTGATGGCGCACGCCGACCACATGAGGGGGCGCGTGGCTTCAAGCTTGGGGATCACTGCATTCACTTCACGGGCGAACTGCTTGAAGATGCGTTGAGAGGCTGGGGCTTGAGCTCTGCCCAGGATGCAGGCAATCGCGTGCGGCTCCTGGAAGCCCCTAGCCCCCTCGTCCTGATGATGGTCCTCATTTCTCCTTGGCTGCAGCGGCAGTGGAGGGAGGCCTGCGTTTCCTTGCGGGCGATCCTCGCGAGGCCGATCCCTCCAGTCTCCCTCGTGAGGCTGATCCTGCCAGCGATCCTCGCGAGGTCGGTTGTGCCACCCTTGGCGAGGGTCGCGGTCTTCCCAGCGTCCTGCGTTCCTTCCTCCTCCTCGGCCATAGTCGCGATCGTTGCGGTCAGGGCGTCGGCCGACCCTTCCTTCTCGCATGGCTCGGAGCTCTTGGCATTCGTTGGTGTTGTGGGTGTGGAGGTCGTGGTACACACAGTACCGGCTGCCCTTGAAAGACTCGGGCTGGTCTCTGCCCCGCTTGGTGTCTGGTTCTTCCACGAGCACGGCAGCCCCCTTGCGCTTCACGTCCTTGGCCTTGGATTTCTTCTCTTCTGGGTCGGCGGCTGGCAGCTCGAGGAGGGAAAGGCGCCCTTCCTCATCCCTGGCGCACTTGGTTGCCAAGTTGAACAGCTCCAAGGAAGTGCATAGATCTTCATGCATCGCCGGCTCCTCCTTCATCTTGACGTCGCGCACGCCGTCAGAGAAGGCTGAGATGATGGCCTCCTCGGTCACCTTGGGAATCTTGAGACGTGCGTTGTTGAAGCGTTGGATGTACTTCTGCAGGGTCTCCCCTGGTTGTTGCTTGACGCGGCGCATGTCGCTCATGGCAGGTGGCCGGTCGCGAGTACCTTGGAAGTTGGCGATGAAACGGGTGCGCATCTCGTCCTAGGAGGAGATCGTGCCTAGCGCCAGGTTCACGAGCCAGGTGCGGGCCCCGTCCTTGAGCGCCATGGGAAACCAGTTCGCCATGACCTTCTCGTCCCCGTTGGCGGCTTCGATGCCCAGCTCGTAGAGTTGGAGGAACTCCGCAGGGTCGGCCATGCCGTCGTAGCGAGGAGGCAGGTCTGGCTTGAACTTGCAAGGCCACACGATGCTGCGCAGCCCGGCGGTGTAGGCGCGACATCCCGCCATGGCCACGAGAGGCCCCTGGTGACGGGGAGCTTGGTCTTGCCGGCCCCCATGCGCTGCAGCTGGGAGCAGCGCGGGGTCTTGGCGCGCTGGGACAGGAGCGTGGTCGTGACGGACCGGAGCAGGGAGCACTCGGGCAGCTTCTTGGGGCGCGAGGAACCTCTTGACAGCTCCGCTCTTAATGCGCTGGCGCCGGACGGGGTGGGTTCCGTCCAGGGGCCACGCGCCTTGGGGCCAGGGCGCCTTCTTGAGGAGGAGGCGGCTGAGGCGCCCCCGGAGCTTCATTTCCCGCGCAGGGCGGGACGCGGTGCAGCGAGAAGGACGGCGTGGGGGAGCCCCCTGCGGCGCGGACGAGCTCGGCGACGCAGTCGAGCCACTCTTCATAGACGTCGTCGACTGGGCGGTAGCGCAGGAGCTCATTTTCCGCGATGAGCGCAGCCCGAGCCTCCATGGCCGCGCGGGGCGCGCGGGACGAAGAAACAGCCGGGGCGAGCGAGGGAGTGGCAGTGCGGCCGTCTCGCCTCATGGATGGATGCTGGGACGATGCTTGCTGCTCGTTCCCTGCCGGGCCGGTGGCGGCGTTGACGGTGGGCAACGGGGAACGCCGGGGGTGGCCGCCGACGGGGGCCGTCTGGGCGACGCGGGAAGCGAGAGTGGCTCGGCGCTCGGCGCGGGCCCGACGAGCGTATGACATGGACGCGATTGTCAGTCAAGAACAGGGCGGCGGAAGGCGAATTCCGGCGCACCCCTACTTGGAGCGCCAAATGTCGGATTTCGGGTACCAGCAGACCCTCTAGGTTCGAACACTGGGGTGCGCGCGGAGATTTCACCCTCTGCCTACCTACACCTCACCGCCTCGCTATGATCTAAGCAATCAAAGGAACAACATAAGAGACACAGGGTTTATACTGGTTCGGGCCACCATTGTGGTGTAATACCCTACTCCAGTGTGTGGTGTGGTGGATTGCCTCTTGGGCTGATGATGAACAATACAAGGAAGAACAGCCTCGCGAGGGTCTGTCCTTGGCTGGTGCAATGAACTGCTAGGGGGAGTTCAGTCGCTCTCTCTACTGGTTTCCTGGTGAGGATTCTCTATGTCTATCTTGTGGTGGCTAGCCCTATTTATAGGCAAAGGCCCGGGGCCTCTTCCCAAATATTGAGCGGGAAGGGCGCCAACAATTGGCCATTTTGAAGGGGAACATCTAGTACACTTTATCCTGACTAAAGTTGGTCCTCGCCTGCTAAAGGCTCTGGTGGTGAGGCCGGCTTGGGCTCCACGATGACCTTCATCCTGCCGTTCTGATGGTCTTGGTCTTGTTGCACCGAAATGGATGCCTTTGCTTGATGCCCCCGCCTGCGCTTGCTCCCTTTGCACCAAAGGGGAAAGAAGGACACCGCGCGGGCTGGCGCCTGCCTGGCGCCCTTGGTTGTCATGGCCCGCGTCATGGGCACCTCGCGAGGTACCCCGACTTGATCTCTCCGCCTCCTCGCGAGCCATCCTAACGAGGACGCACCTGAGGAAGCCCCCTGTCGTTCGCCCCGCGAGGCTTGGCCCCTCGTGAGGGTCTTGAGCTCGTGCTAATGAATATGGGCCATGCTGGGCCACCCCTTGAGCCACGCCGCAGGCCGCAGGCAGGCAAGTCTGGGGACCCCCGTTCCCAAAACGTCGACACCACCGTCGTAGTCCTTATCCTCTTCCTCTTTCTCAGGCTCTTTGTCCTTACCGCTAGGTTTACTTTCTTGGAAGCTCTAAATAAGGAGTCGACGTTGTCGAGTGGTATGCTTTGGGAGAATCAGATTTCCCTCCTCATCCTTCTTGGTGTGAATGTGACACGGTAAATCCAACACGTCATTTCCTTCCTAATCTTTCAACTTCTTGGGGGTCCAGGGCCCTTTAGGTTTCCCTTTGAACTTTCCTTGATTTAAAACTGCTGCCTCGGCAGGTCTTGCTGCCTCAGCCTTTCGCTTTTGCTTCCGACTGGAATTTCCTTCCCCGGTGTCCTAGGCGACTGTTTTGTGCTTGCCACTCCGGAGTCGGTCTTCCTCTTCGCCGTTAGTGCATTTGGTAGCAATCTCCATCATTCGAGTCAAGGACATATCTCCTGTCCGGTCGAATTTCGGGACAAGCTCCTTTTAGCGAACGCCTTCCTTGAAGGCACAGACTGCTTGGTGATCAGACACATTTTCCACTGTGTCGTGCAGAGTGATCCATCTCTGGATATAGTCCCTCAGGGTTTCATTTGGTTTCTGCATGCAATGCTGCAGCTCTGGTAGACCGACTGGTCTCTTGCAAGTTCCCTCAAACATTCTGGTGAACACTCGGCCTAACTCATCCCAACTCAAAATACTCCTAGGGGCCAACTGTGTCAACCAAGCTCTGGCAGACCCTTCAAGCATTAGAGGAAGGTGCTTCATGGCCACCTCATCACTGCCACCACCGATGTGCACAGCCACTTGGTAATCTTCAAGCCAAGTATCGGGCTTCGACTCGCCCGTGAACTTACTGACGCTAGTCGCCAGTCTGAAGTTATGGGGTATCTCAGGCCCTTCCAAGACACTCAGGGCCGGAAACGTGGACTCTGCCTCCATTGGGTCTGTCCCGATCCAGCCCTTCTCTGTATGCTCTGTTCCGGTCGACCAGACCCTGCACAAGGACGGACCTTGCATCAAAGCCAGGTTCTCTAGGGTCGACTGGAACTCTACGGTCGTTCCTGTACGGACGCCTGTCGTCATTGCGCCGGGGCGCGTATGACCCATCCCTCGGAAGGGGCGAAGGCGCTCGACGGTAGTTGTCGCGGGCGTACTCACAATCATATTCGCCATGAGTTCTTCCCAAATACCGATCCTGGTGGTGATCACCGCCTCCCTGTCGCAAAGGGGACCTAGGAGTATGAGCCGACTAAATGGTGCCCGCTCTCACTGATCTGCTGTGGATTCTATTTCGCGACTGGGAAACAGCGGAGTTCTGGTCTCCCGCTGCTCGGAGCAGCGCTCGGATATGTTCTAGGCCTCTCCCAGCCTCTGATCAGGACGGTTGAATAGACTATGCAATACGCGCAGCGGCTGCCAAATTCTGAATCGATGTACGGAATACCTAAGTTTCCGGCAGAAATAACTGTCGTGCACGTCAGTCAACGAGCACGTTCATCGAGAGAATGTTGGAGATTCTCCAGATGAGTGTGCTCAGCCAGAGTGGCCAGGTGCACCGCCTCCAAGGCCCGGGCCTCGACGGTTTCCCCTATGATGGGGGTCTGGAGAGCCTCCACGTTGCGGCGGGGCAGCTCCTCCTTCTGCTGCGAACTGAGAAGTTGGGGCTGGTACTCTTCATGGTCGATTGATGGACCGGCGCTCCTGTAGCCATCGGCGCTGCGATGGAAGCCAGGCGGGCCATGATGGGAGTCGACCATGAGGACCTCTGCCGCGGGATCACAACTCCCGCTCTCAGAAAGAGTATCTGCAAAGTCAGTCGACAGATCGACCGATCCGCGAGAATACATGTCGGGCTCAATAGCTGCGACTTGGGGGGGTTAAGGTTTGACGAGCCACCGCATGCCTCACCCATCGCTGGAGCCACGAACGGCCAGACTGCTTGCAGCTGCGTCCAGCGGAGTGAGTCGACAACGTGATGACCGACTGGTATGGTGAAGATGGCTGCCTGAGGAGGATGCCGTAGGAACTCGCGCGGAAGTGCGCCGAACCGTGAGCCAGAAGGGCCTCGACGTCGAGGGGAGCCTCCTAGAGCCAGGCGGAATCATCAGTGACGAAGATGAGCGCGCTGAGCTGGATCTCATGGCCCATGACCAAATCGCCACCGGAAACCATGTTGATGAAGGCTGAAGAAAATGCAACCTCGTCGGAAGTTGCTAAGATGCTTTGCCCCATGGTGGATGCCAACTGTTGTGGTACTAAGTCTGACAGTAAGAAGAGGGGGTACATATGGAGAGGCAAGGTCCTAGCTATGGCAAGGTTGTACGCAAGTGTTTACGAGTTCAGGCTCATCTCGGAGGAGGTAAAACCCTACGTCTCGGTGCCCGGAGGCGGTCGACTGGATTATGAGTATGTGTGTGTCTTACAGGGGGTGCAAACCCTTGTCCCGGAGGAGGGGGGTGGCTTATATAGAGTTCGCCAGAACCCCAACCATCTCCCCTTATAGAGGGTTAAATGTACATAAAGATTGAGGCGTTACTGGTAACGCTAGCCTTAAGGGCATTTAATTACCTTAAAGACTACGGAGTGAATGCTCGTCCATTGCTGTTCTGACTGACTCTTGGTCTTTAGTAGGTCGAGTGGTTTCTTGTATGGTCGAGTGGTTGACTGGTCGTGTGACTTCGGGAAGGAGGGGTACCCGAGTGGTTCATTGGTCGAGTGGATTGCACTCGACACCTTTACTGGGTACCCTCTGTTGTCTCTTAAGCTTCTTTGCTTCTAGGGTAGTGACCTTAGGTAGGGCATATAGGTCAGGTCTATGACCCTACCCTAGGTCTGTATCCTCATCATGGAGCATCGCCGTCTCGAGGCGGAACTTGGGGAGGAGCACTTTTGCCCTCCAGCGGAGCGATTCCACCGGGGGAACTTCCCTCACGGAGGGGGAAATCATCGTCATCATCATCCAACAACTCTCCCATCTTGGGGAGGGCAATCTCCATCAACATCTTCAACAGCACATCTCATCTCAAACTCTAGTTCATCTCTTGTGTTCAATCTTGTTACCGGAACTATAGATTGGTGCTTGTGGGTGACTAGTATTGTTGATTACATCTTGTAGATGATTACTATATGGTTCATTTGGTGGGAGATTATATGTTCAGATCCAAGATGCTATTCCATACCCCTATGATCTTGAGCATGATTATCATATGTGAGTAGTTACTTTCGTTCTTGAGCTCATGGGAGAAATCATGTTGCAAGTAATCATGTGAACTTCATATGTGTTTGATATTTTCATAGTATGTATTTTTTGATTCCCTTAGTGGTGTCATGTGAACGTCGACTACATGACAGTTCACCATATTTGGGCCTAAGGGAATGCATTGTGGAGTAGTTATAGGATGATGGGTTGTGAAAGTGACAGAACCTTAAACCCTAGTTTATGCGTTATTTCATAAGGGACCGATTGGATCCAAAAGTTTAATGCTATGGTTAGAATTTATTCCTAATATTTTTCTCATAGTTGTGGATGCTTGCGAGAGGGTTAATCATAAGTAGGAGGTTTGTTCAAGTAAGAACAACACGTAAGCACCGGTCCACCCACATATCATATTATCAAAGTAGCGAACACGAATCGAACCAACATGATGAATGTGACTAGATGAAATTCCTGTGTACCCTTAAGAATGCTTTGCTTACTATAAGAGACCGTTTTGGCATGTCCTTTGCCTCAAAAGGATTGGGCTACCTTGATGCACTTTTGTTACTATTATCATTACTTGCTCATTACAAATTATCTTGCTATCAAACTACTCTGTTACTTACAATTTCAGCACTTGCAGACATTACTTTGCTGAAAACCACTTGTCATTTCCTTCTGCTCCTTGTTGGGTTCGACACTCTTACTTGTCGAAAAGAGATACAATTGATCCCATATACTTGTGGGTCATTGATGTCTACTACGCAACTTTATTCTTGTAGACACGTGTTGGGCCTCCAAGCGCAGAGTTTTGTAGGACAGTAGCAATTTTTCCTCAAGTGGATGACCTAAGGTTTATCAATCCGTGGGAGGCGTAGGATGAAGATGGTCTCTCTCAAACGACCCTGCAATCAAATACAAGAAGTCTCTTGTGTCCCCAACACACCCAATACAATGGCAATTTGTATAGGTGCACTAGTTCAGCGAAGAGATGGTGATACAAGTGTAATATTGATGGTAGAAATATATTTTTATAATCTGAATAATTAAAAACAGCAAGGTAGCAAATAGTAAATGGGTGCAAAAACGGTATTTCAATGCTTAAAAACAAAGCCTAGGGTCCGTGCTTTCACTAGTGCAATCTCTCAACAGTGCTAATATAATTGGATCATATAACCATCCCTCAAAGTGCGACGAAGGATCACTCCAAAGTTCCTATCTAGCAGAGAACGGAAGAATAAATTGTTTGTAGGGTATGAAACCACCTCGAAGATATTCTTTCCGTTTGATCTATTCAAGTGTTCATACTAAAGTAACACAAAGCTATTCTTTCCGTTCGATCTATCCTAGAGTTCATACTAAAATAACACCAAAGCAAAATCATATTCATAATACTCAATCCAACAAAAACAACTTCAAAGAGTGCCCCAAGATTTCTACCGGAGAAACAAAGACAAGAACGTGCATCAACCCCTATGCATAGATTACCCCCAATGTCACCTCAGGAATCCGTGAGTTGAGTGCCAAAACATATATCAAGTGAATCAATACGATACCCCATTGTCACCATGAGTATTCAATTGCAAGACATATATCAAGTGCTCTCAAATCCATAAAAGTATTCAATCCAATAACAACGAAATCTCAAAGGGAAAAACTCAATTCATCACAACAAGATAGAGAGGGGAAAACACCATATGATCCGACTATATTAACAAAGCCCACGATACATCAAAATCGTGAGATCTCAAGAACACGAGAGAGAGAGATATTAAATACATAGCTACTGGTACAAACCCTCAGGCTCGAGGGTGGACTACTCCCTCCTCATCGTGGTGGTCGCCGGGATGATGAAGATGGCCAGTGATGATTCCCCCCCTCCGGCAGGGTGCCGGAAAGGGTCTAGATTGCTTTTTAGTGGCTACAAAGCCTTGATGACCCACAAGTGTAGGGGATCTATCATAGTCCTTTCTATAAGTAAGAGTGTCGAACCCAACGAGGAGCAGAAGGAAATGACAAGCGGTTTTCAGTACGGTATTCTTTGCAAGGATTGAAATTATAGGTAACAGATAGTTTTGTGATAAGGTAATTTGTAACGGGTAACAAGCAATGAAAGTAAATAAGGTGCAGCAAGGTGGCCTAATCCTTCTAGTAGAAAAGGACAAGCCTGGACAAATTCTTATATAGAGAAAAGCGCTCCCGAGGACACATGGGAATTATCGTCAAGATAGTTTTCATCACGCTCATATGATTCGCGTTCGTTACTTTGATAATTTGATATGTGGGTGGACCGGTGCTTGGGTACTTCCCTTTCTTGGACAAGCATCCCACTTATGATTAACCCCTATTGCAAGCATCCGCACTACAAAAGAAGTATTAAGGTAAACCTAACCATAGCATGAAACATATGGATCCAAATCAGCCCCTTACGAAGCAACGCATAAACTAGGGTTTAAGCTTCTGTCACTTTAGCAACCCATCATCTACTTATTACTTCCCAATGCCTTCCTCTAGGCCCAAATAATGGTGAAGTGTCATGTAGTCGACGTTCACATAACACCACTAGAGGAGAGACAACATACATCTGATCAAAATATCGAACGAATACCAAATTCACATGACTACTAATAGCAAGATTTCTCCCATGTCCTCGGGAACAAATGTAACTACTCACAAAGCATATTCATGTTCATAATCAGAGGGGTATTAATATGCATTAGTGATCTAAACATATGATCTTCCACTGAATAAACCAACTAGCATCAACTACAAGGAGTAATCAACACTACTAGCAACCCCAAGGTACCAATCTGAGGTTTTGGTATAAAGATTGGATACAAGAGATGAACTAGGGTTTAAGAGGAGATGGTGTTGGTGAACATGTTGATGGATATTAACCCCCTCTCGATGAGAGGATCGATGGTGATGAATATGGTGATGATTTCCCCCTCCCGGAGGGATGTTTCCCCGGCAGAACAACTCCGCAAGAGCCCTAGATTGGTTCCACCAAGGTTCCGCCTCGTGTCAGCGGAGATTCGTCCCGAAAGCTTGCTTATGATTTTTTCAGGGTAAAAAACTTCATATAGCAGAAGATGGGCACTAGAGGGCTGCCAGGTGGCCCACGAGGCAGGGGGGCGCCTAGGGGGTAGGGTGCGCCCCCCACCCTCGTGGCCAGGGTGTGGCCCCCCTCTAGTATTTCTTCCGCTCAGTATTTTTTATTAAATCCTAAAATGACTTTCGTGGAGTTTCAGGACTTTTGGAGCTGTGTAGAATAGGTCTCTAATATTTGCTCCTTTTCCAGCTCAGAATCCCAGCTACCGGCATTCTCCCTCTTCATGTAAACCTTTTAAAATAAGAGAGAATAGCCATAAGTATTGTGACATAATGTGTAATAACAACACATAATGCAATAAATATGGATATAAAAAGCATGATGCAAAATGGACGTATCAACTCCCCCAAGCTTAGACCTCGCTTGTCCTCAAGCGGAAGCCGATATCGAAAAATATGTCCACATGTTTACAGATAGAGGTGTCGATAAAATAAAATACGGACATGAGGGCATCATGATCATTCTTATAACAGCAACATATATATTTTGTCATATGACTTCTTATGTTCAAGTAACAATCTATCCACAATGTCAAGTATGAATCATAAACTTCATTGAGAATCAACAAACTATGATCTCGGTCATTGAAGCAATTTGCAATTTATCATAACATCGGAAAGTGTCAATATAAGAGCTTTTCAGCAAGTCCACATACTCAACTATCATTTAGTCTTTCACAATTGCTAACACTCATGCAATACTTATGGGTATGGAGTTTTAATCGGACTCAGAGAAAGATAGGGGCTTATAGTGTTGCCTCCCAACCTTTTACCTCAAGGATAATGTCAACAATAATAGTTCATGCTAACTTACATCCAATTGGATATATATATCAGGATCTTTCCAACACAAGGTGCTTGCCCAAGGATAAAATGTAAAAAGGAAAGGTGAAGATCACCATGACTCTTGTATAAGACATAAAGTAAAAGATAGGCCCTTCGCAGAGGGAAGCAGAGGTTGTCATGTGCTTTTATGGTTGGATGCAAGAAATCTTAATGCAAAAGAACATCACTTTATATTGCCACTTGTGATACGGACCTTTATTATGCAGTCGGTCGCTTTTATTGCTTCCATATCACAAGATCGTATAAAGCTTATTTTCTTCACACTAATAAGTCATACATATTTAGAGAGCAATTTTTATTGCTTGCAACATGACAACTTACTTGAAGGATCTTACTCAATCTATAGGTAGGTATGGTGGACTCTCATGGCAAAACTGGGTTTAAGGATATTTGGAAGCACAAGTAGTATCTCTACTTGGTGCAAGGAATTTGGCTAGCATGAGGGGGAAAGGCAAACTCAACATGTTGGATGATCCATGACAATATACTTTAATTCAGATATGAGAGAACATAACCCATTATGTTGTCTTCCTTGTCCAACATCAACTCTTTAGCATGTCATATTTTAATGAGTGCTCACAATCATAAAAGATGTCCAAGATAGTATATTTTTATGTGAGAACCTCTCTTTCTTTATTACTTCCTATTAATTGCAACGATGACCAAAACTATGTTTGCTAACTCCCAACAACTTTTATTCATCATACTCTTTATATGTGAAGTCATTACTCTCCATAAGGTCAATATGATATCTTTTATTTCTTGTTGTTCTCTCATCCCCTCAAGATCGTAGCAAGATAGCAAAGCCCTTGACTCAACACTAATCTTTATTATATATAGCTCACATACTTGATTACATAGAGGGATCATAAGGCAAAACTCAAAACTAAATCATACTGAAGCTTTATTCTACTAGATCAAGATATTACTAAAAGGATAGAACTAAGTAAATTGGTAAAGATAGGAGTGTGATGGTGATACGATACTGGGGCACCTCCCCCAAGATTGGCAGTTGCCAAGGGGAGTGCCCATACCCATGTGATTATGTCTCCCTCTTTGGAAGTGGTGGTGTGATCTTCTTGGAGATAATGCCCCTCAGGATACGATTCTCCTCCTCGAGCTTATTGACCTACTGCTTGAGGTCCATATTTTCCTTGCGGAGCTTACCCGTGTCAGCTAAAGCTCCTTTCACCCATGGATGTTGCATAGCTGCTGGAGAACAATCGACACTCTTTTTCATATTTTCATAAGAAAGAAGTTTAACATTGGAAGGGATGACCGAGTTTGCAATGGTTGAGCTCTATAGTTCCCGCATCGTGAATCCAGCTTGGAAACGAGAGGTAACTTCTTGATCCTCCTCCATGGCATCTATCCTTTTCAAGTCAGCCTCCATCTCATCATCCGTTGATGGCCCAAAGTGATAAGCACCGCTGTCCGCTCCTGGACCGGGCATCGGATGAGACACCCGACTCTCCTTGACTGACTCTTGAGAGACATCTTGCTCTAAATCTGCGACAGAAACAGCTCGAAACCAAAACATAGGATATTTGCATGATATGGTGGTCAGATCCTTCGGGAGATTATATAATGAATTTTTACCAACCAAAAGAAGTATCGTGCAAGAAAATAGAGTCCGGAGAGCACACGAGGTGCCCACGAGGCAGGGGGCGCGCCCAGGAGGTAGGGCACGCCCTCCACCCTCGTGGACGCCTCGTGTCCTTCCTGGACTATTTCTTATTTTCCTATTTTCTTAAATATTCAAAAACGGAGAAAAATTGCTATTAGAACTATTTTGGAGTCGGTTTACTTACCGTACCACATACCTATTCCTTTTGGAGTCTGAAATTTTCTGGAAAGTGTCCCTTATGTATTCCTCCGGGGTTACGGTTTCAATAACATTGGTTTCAACATTTATAGGATTACATGAGATATAATGTTTGATTCTTTGACCGTTCACCACCTTTGGATTTGTGCCTTCGAAGTTGTTGATTTTTATGGCACCAGAATGATAGACCTCCTCGATAACGTAAGGGACTTCCCATTTAGAGAGAAGTTTTCCTGCAAAAAATCTTAAATGAGAGTTGAAAAGCAACACATAATCACCTACATTAAACTCACGCTTTTGTATCCTTTTGTCATGCCATCTCTTAACCTTTTCTTTAAACAGTTTGGCATTCTCATAGGCTTGAGTTCTCCATTCGTCAAGTGAGCTAATGTCAAATAACCTCTTCTCACCGGCAAGTTTGAAATCATAATTGAGCTCTTTAATGTCCCAATATGCCTTATGTTCTAGTTTGAGAGGTAAGTGACATGCTTTTCCATAAACCATTTTATATGGAGACATACCCATAGGATTCTTATATGCAGTTCTATAAGCCCATAATGCATCATCAAGTTTCTTGGACCAATTATTTCTAGATCTATTAACAGTCTTCTGCAAAATTAATTTGAGCTCTCTATTACTCAGTTCTATTTGGCCACTAGACTGTGGGTGATAAGGATATGCAATTCTATGATTAACATCATACTTAGCAAGCATTTTACGAAAAGCACAATGAATAAAATGTGAACCACCATCATTCATTAAGTATCTAGGGACTCCAAACCTCGGAAAAATAACTTCTTTAAGCATCTTAATGGAGGTGTTATGATCAGCACTACTAGTTGGAATAGCTTCTACCCTCTTAGTAATGTAATCAACAGCAACTAAAATATGTGTATACTCATTAGAGGAAGGAAAAGGTCCCATATAATCAAAGCCCCAAACATCAAATGGTTCAATAACAAGAGAATAACTCATAGGCATTTCTTGACGTCTACTAATATTACCAATTCTTTGACATTCATCAAAAGATAAGACAAAATTACGGGCATCTTTGAAGAGAGTAGGCCAATAAAAACCGGATTGCAATACCTTATGTGCAGTTCTATCTCCAGCGTGGTGTCCTCCGTATGCCTCGGAATGACACTTGCTTAGGATTTGTTCCTGTTCATGCTCAGGTACACAACATCTAATAACACCATCTACACCTTCTTTATAAAGGTGTGGGTCATCCCAGAAGTAATGTCTTAAATCATAAAATATTTTTTTTCTTTTGCTGGTATGTGAAACTAGGTGGTAAAAATTAAGCAACAATGTAATTAGCATAATCAGCATACCATGGAGCAGTACGAGAAGCATTTATGACAGCTAATTGTGCATCAGGAAAGCTATCATCAATAGTTAGTGGGTCATTAAGAACATTCTCTAACCTAGACAAGTTGTCTCCAACGGGGTTCTCAGCTCCCTTTCTATCAATAATATGAAAATCAAATTCTTGTAGTAGGAGAACTCATCTAATAAGTCAAGGTTTAGCATCTTTCTTTTCCATAAGATATTTAATAGCAGCATGATCAGTGTGAATAGTTACTTTAGAATCAAGAATATAAGGTCTAAACTAATCACAAGCAAACACAACTGCTAATAATTCTTTTTCAGTAGTAGCATAATTTCTCTAGGCACTATCTATAGTCTTACTGGCATACTGAATAACATTTAGTTTCTTATCAACTCTTTGTCCTAGAACAGCACCTACAGCATAATCACTAGCATCACACATAATTTCAAAGGGTAAATTCCAATCAGGTGGCTGAATAATAGGTGCAGAAATCAAAGCTTTCTTAAGTATTTCAAATGCTTCTACGCAATCATCATCGAAGACAAAAGGAATATCTTTCTGTAAGAGATTAGTCAGAGGCCTAGAGATTTTAGAGAAGTCCTTAATGAACATCCTATAAAAACCGGCATGACCAAGGAAACTTCTTATACCTTTGATGTTCTTGGGACACGGCATCTTTTCAATAGCATCAACCTTAGCTTTATCAACTTCAATACCTCTTTCAGAAATTTTATGCCCCACGACAATACCTTTATTAACCATAAAGTGGCACTTCTCCCAATTCAAGACGAGACTAGTATCTTCACATCTCTGCAAAACTCGATCAAGGTTGCTCAAGCAGTCATCAAAAGAAGATCCATAAATGGAGAAATCATCCATGAAAACCTCACAAATCTTTTCACAACAGTCAGAGAAGATAGCCATCATGCATCTTTGGAAGGTAGAAGGTGCATTACATAAACTAAAAGGCATACGTCTATAAGCAAAAGTACCGAAAGGGCAAGTAAAAGTGGTCTTTTCTTGATCCTCTGTTGACACAGGTATTTGAGAGAAACGAGAGTAACCATCTAGAAAGCAAAAATGTGTATGTTTAGATAATCTTTCTAGCATTTGATCAATAAAAGGTAGAGGGTAATGATCCTTTTTAGTGGATTTATTTAACTTATGGAAATCAATTACCATCCTATAACCTGTAACAATTCTTTGTGGGATCAATTCATCTTTATCATTAGGAACGACAGTAATACCTCCCTTCTTAGGGACACAATGGACAGGACTTACCCAGTGACTATCAGCAACGGGATAAATTATACCTTCCTCGAGGAGCTTTAGTATTTCCTTTCTTACCACTTCTTTCATCTTAGGATTTAACCTTCGTTGGTGATCAATAACTGGTTTGGCATCTTTCTCCAAATTTATTTTGTGTTGACATAAAGTGGGACTAATGCCCTTAAGATTATCAAGAGTATATCCAATAGCAGCACGGTGCTTCTTTAGAGTTTGCAATAATCTCTCTTCTTCCTGCTCTGAAAGGTTAGCACTAATAATAACAGGATATATCTTCTTTTCATCCAGATAAGCATATTTAAGAGTATCAGGTAATGGTTTAAGCTCAAACATGGGATCACCCTTGGGTGGAGGGGGATCCCCTAGGATTTCAACAGGCAAGTTGTGCTTCAAAATAGGTCCCTACTTAAATAATACTTCATCTATTTCCCTTCTTTCATTCATAAACATATCATTTTCATGGTTATTGTTCTAAAGGATCATTAGGAGGCACGGCAATAGAAGCAAGACCAATAATTTCATCCTTACTAGGCAATTCTTTATCATGGGGTTGTCTACGAAACTTAGCAAAATTAAACTCATGAGACATATCCCCCGAACCAATAGTAACAACATCCTTTTCGCCATCTATCTTAGCATTAACAGTGTTCAAGAAGGGTCTACCAAATATAATGGGACAAAAGTCATCTTGTGGGAAACCAAGAACAAGAAAATCAGCAGGATATTTAACTTTCCCACACAAGACTTCAACATCTCTAACAATCCCAATTGGTGAAATAGTATCTCTTTTGGCAAGCTTAATTGTAACATTAATTTCTTCTATCTCAGCGGGTGCAATATCATGCATAATTTCTTTATATAGGGAATGAGGTATTGCACTAGCACTAGCACCCATATCACATAATCCATGATAACAATGATCTCCTATTTTAACAGAAATAACAGGCATGCCTACAACAGGTCTATGTTTCTTAGCATCAGGTCTAGCAATTCTAGCAGCTGCATCACAGAAATAAATAACATGCCCATCAATATTATCAGCCAAGGGATCTTTAACCATAGCAATACTAGGTTCAACTTTAATTTGCTCAGGTGGTGTATATGTTCTAGTATTACTCTTATGAACCAAAGTTGAAGCTTTAGCATGATCCTTTATCCTAACAGGGAAAGGTGGTTTCTCAATATAAGTAGCAGGAACAATAGGATCATTATAAGTGATAGTCTTTTCTTCAACTTTAATAGGGCAACTACTTTTACTTCAGTGGGAGGATTATATTTAAACCACTTCTCCTTAGGGAGGTCAACATGAGTAGCGAATGATTCACAGAAAGAAGCTACTATCTCAGAGTCAAGTCCATATTTAGTGCTAAATCCACGAAAAGCATCGGTATCCATAAAAGATTTAACACAATCAAAGTTAGGTGTTATACCTGACTACTTACCTTCGTCGATATCCCAATTTTCAGAGTTGCGTTTAATTCTTTCCAATAAATCCCATCTGGATTCAATAGTCTTCATCATAAAAGACCCAGCACAAGAAGTATCGAGCATGGAGCAATTGTTGAGACAAAGCCGAGCATAAATTTTTTTGAATAGTCATTTCTCTTGAGAGCTCGTGATTGGGGCATGAATATAACATTGACTTAAGCCTCCCCCAAGCTTGAGCGATGCTTTCTCCTTTGCGAGGCCAAAAAATATATATATAATTACGATCACGATGAACAAGATGCATAGGATAAAACTTCTGGTGAAATTCCAATTTCAATCATTTTGTAGTTCCATGATCCCATATCATCACATAGCCTATACCATGTCAATGCCTCTCCCTTCAAAGATAAAGGGAAGAACTTCTTCTTGATAACATTATCGGGCATACCTGCAAGCTTAAATAATTCACAAACTTCATCCACATAGATTAGGTGTAAATCGGGATGCAATGTTCCATCTCCTGTAAAGGGATTAGCTATCAGTTTCTCTACCATACCCGAAGGAATTTCAAAGTAAACATTTTCAGTAGGTTCAGTAGGTTGAGGAGCAACTCTTTGCTCTACTGGTCGGGGTGAAGATACCCCGAGCAAGCCCCTCAAAGGATTATGTTCCATAATAACAAGTGACAGTAAATTTCAGCACACTATATAAATTTTTGCTTACCAAGTTCCACTTACCAAAGGCGCTTCACTCCCCGGCAACGGCGCCAGAAAAGAGTCTTGATGACCCACAAGTGTAGGGGATCTATCGTAGTCCTTTTGATAAGTAAGAGTGTCGAACCCAATGAGGAACAGAAGGAAATGACAAGCGGTTTTCATTAAGGTATTCTCTGCAAGCACTGAAATTATAGGTAACAGATAGTTTTGTGATAAGGTAATTTGTAACGGGTAACAAGCAATGAAAGTAAATAAGGTGCAGCAAGGTGTCCCAATCCTTCTTGTAGCAAAGGACAAGCCTGGACAAATTCTTATATAGAGAAAATCGCTCCCGAGGACACATGGGAATTATCGTCAAGCTAGTTTTCATCACGCTCATATGATTCACGTTCGTTACTTTGATAATTTGATATGTCGGTGGACTAGTGCTTGGGTAGTGCCCTTTCTTGGACAAGCATCCCACTTATGATTAACCTCTATTTCAAGCATCCACAACTACAAAAGAAGTATTCAGGTAAACCTAACCATAGCATGAAACATATGGATCCAAATCAGCCCCTTACGAAGCAACGCATAAACTAGGGTTTAAGCTTCTAACACTCTAGCAACCCATCATCTACTTATTACTTCCCAATGCCTTCCTCTAGGCTCAAATAATGGTAAAGTGTCATGTAGTCGACATTCACATAACACCACTAGAGAAGAGACAACATACATCTCATCAAAATATCGAACGAATACCAAATTCACATGACTACTAATAGCAAGACTTCTCCCATGTCCTCAGGAACAAACGTAACTACTCACAAAGCATATTCATGTTCATAATCAGAGGGCTGTTGATATGCATTAAGGATCTGAACATATGATCTTCCACCGAATAAACCAACTAGCATCAACTACAAGGAGTAATCAACACTACTCGCAACCCACAGGTACCAATCTGAGGTTTTGGTACAAAGATTGGATACAAGAGATGAACTAGGGTTTGAGAGAGAGATGGTGCTGGTGAAGATGTTGATGGAGATTGACCCCCTCCCTACGAGAGGATCAATGGTGATGACGATGGTGATGATTTCCCCCTCCCGAAGGGATGTTTCCCCGGCAGAACAGCTCCGCCAGAGCCCTAGATTGGTTCCGCCAAGGTTCCGTCTCGTGGCGGTGGACATTCGTCCTGAAAGCTTGCTTATGATTTTTTTTCAGGGTAAAAGACTTCATATAGCAGAAGATGGGCACCGAAGGGCTGCCAGGTGGCCCACGAGGCAGGGGGTGCGCCCAGGGGGTAGGGCGCGCCCCCACCCTCGTGGCCAGGATGTGGGCCCCCTCTGGTATTTCTTCCGCTTAGTATTTTTTATTAAATCCAAAAATGACTTTCGTGGAGTTTCAGGACTTTTGGAGCTATGCAGAATAGGTCTCTAATATTTGCTCCTTTTCCAGCCCAGAATCCCAGCTGCTGGCATTCTCCCTCTTCATGTAAACCTTGTAAAATAAGAGAGAATAACAATAAGTATTGTGACATAACGTGTAATAACAATCCATAATGCAATAAATATCGATATAAAAGCATGATGCAAAATGGACGTATCAAGCCTTGCGACGGAGGAACTTTTGATCTAGGTTAACCCCGAGGGTTTTCAGAATATTTGGGAATTTATAGGGTAAAGAGGGGGTGCCGGAGGCCACCGAGGTGGGCACAACCCACCTGGGCATGCCTGGGGGGCTAGGCGCGCCTAGGTGGGTTGTGCCCCCCCCCCTCGGGTCACCCCTCAAGTGCTTCTCTGGCCCATCCTGGGTGATCTAGTCCATAAAAAATGTCCAAAAAGTTTCACGGTATTTGGACTCCGTTTGATATTGATTTCCTGCGATGTAAAAAACAACCAAAAAACAGCAACTGGCACTGGGCACTGGGTCAATAGGTTAGTCCCAAATAATGATATAAAGTTGCTATAAAATGATTGTAAAACATCCAAGAATGATAATATAAAGGCATGAATACTTCATAAATTATAGATACGTTGGACACGTATCAGCATCCCCAAGATTAATTCCGACTCGTCCTCAAGTAGGTAAATGATAAAAGAAATAATTTATGAAGTGTGAATGCTAGCAAAGTGCATAAGTTTGATCAATGATAATTTCAATCACTTTTCCTAGCATCATGACAGCAATTCTTTCTCATAAAATTTCTCATGTTAAAGTAGCAACCAATTCACATGTTAAGGTTCAAACAATGAATTCTGTTGAAACTCAACAACCTATGTTCTCAGTCACCAAGCAATTGCAATTCAACTTTTTCAACAGAGTTTAAGTAAGAGCTCCACATACTCAACCATCATATAGTCTTCTATGATTGCTAACACTCACCGCATACACATGAGCAAAACGTTTCAACCGGACACATAGAAAGGTAGGGGCTTTTTCTATTGCCTCCCAACGTATTCACCTCAAGGGTGATGTCAACAATAATAACTCATGATACCCATATCCAACTGGATATATGTGCCTAGATCATTCCTCACCACATGATGCTTGCCAAAGGATAAAAATAAAAAGGAATAGAGAGAAAAACTTTGAATCTTGCATAAAAGTAAATACATAAAAGTAAAAGATAGGCCCTTCACAAAGGGAAGCATAGGTTGCCATGCGCTTATTTGTTTGTATGCTCAACCCCTTAGTGCAAAAGAACGTCACGTTATATTGCCCCTTATGATAGCAACATTTATTATGCAGTATGTCGCTTTTATTCTTTGCCATCACAAGTTCGTACAATGCTCAATTTCTCTTACACTATATGATCTAACACTTTTAGAAGCAATTTTTATTGCATTATTGCACCAATGACAACTTACTTGAAGGATCTTTCTCAATCCTTAGGTAGTTATGGTGGACTCTCGAAGATAAGATTTGGGTTTAAGGGTTTTTTGGATGCACAAGTAGTATCTCTACTTGGTGCGGAATTTTTAGCTAGAAAAGATGGGGGGAAAGCACCACATGTTGTAGGATCTATGACAATATAACTTCGATGTGAATATGAATAAACATAAACCATTACATTATCTTCCTTTTTCAACGTCAACAATTTTGGCATACAATATTTCGATTGGGGCTCACAATCATAAAAGATTCCAAGATAGTGTATTTTCATGTGAAGGTTCTCTTCCTTATACTAATTATTCGTGAATTGCTTGTATGACCGATATTGTGATTGTCAAGCTTCAAAATATTTCACTTTCTAAACCCCATGTGAAGCTACCACTAGGCATGATATAATTTCAACTTCATGATATTCAATTCATTCAACAATTTACTCATTAGAGATAAGTGAAGCACAAGAGTATATGATAAGATACTCCAAAAATATATAAGTGAAGATCATGAGCATAATATTTATTTCTCTTAAATTAACTTAAGTGAAGCAAGAGATAATTTCTTCAAAAATACTAAATCACATCGTGGTCAAAAAGATATAAGTGAAGCACTAGAGCAATTCCACAGAAAAGAGCTTCGTTGACGGGATGTGCGTGCCGCTTACCTAGCCTCCTGGCAACTATTTGAGGATTCTATTTTAGTTAAAAACTTTCAGACCTAAGTATTTTATTAAAAAGCAAGCAAAATGAAAATAAAATGACATTTCAAGGATAGCACAACTCATGTGAAGAAGCAAAAACTTAGGCTCAACCGATACTAACCGATAATTGTTGAAGAAGAAACGTGGGATGCTTACCAGGGCATCCCCAAGCTTAGATTATTGAGACTTCTTGAAATATTATTTTGGGGTGCCTTGGGCATCCCCAAGCTTGAGCTTTTGTGTCTCCTTAATTCCTTTTATATCATGATTTTCCTAAATCTCAAAAGCTTCATCCAGACAGAACTCAACAAGAACTCGTGAGATAAGTTAGTATAAATCAATGCAAAAACCTTACCATTCTCTACTGTAGGAAATCACTAAAATTATTATTCAACATTGCATACTAAATGCCTCTGCAAATTTAATAGTCCTATCCTCAAATAGAATCATTAAACAAGCAAACATATGCAAACATAATAGCAATATGCCAAATAGTACAGTCTGTAAAGAATGCGAGCGTATCAATAATTATTCAACTCCAAACATTATGAACTTTTACCACCCTGTAGAAACTTTATTAGAGCATATTTTGCAAAAAGTTTCAACGTTTTATCACATTCTGACTTTTGTAGGGGATTTTTGCAACAGCGGTAAACTTTCTGTTTTCAAACAGCAACATGTAGACTTGTAAAATAAGCATAGTAAAGGCTATCGATGCCAATTTTATTGAAATAAAAGATGCAAAACATTATTATGAATAACAGCAAGCAAATCCTAACAAAATAAGTTGACTCTCCAAGAAAAAAACATATCATGTGACGAATGAAAGCATAGCTCCAAGTGAGGTTACCGATAATGTTGGATACGAAGGAGGGGATGCCTTCCGGGGCATCCCCAAGCTTAATTGCTTGGATATTCCTTGCATATTTTCTATGGGGTGCCTTGGGAATACCCAAGATCAGGTTCTTGTCACTCCTTATTCTCCTCATATCGATATCTCACCCAGAACTTGAAAACTTCAATCACACAAAACTTAACGGAACTTTGTGAGATAGGTTAGTATGATAAAGAGCAAACCATTCTACTTTTGGTACTGCCAAAGACAAGATTCATAATTGTTGTCACACAATGCCTACTTTAGCTTATCATTTCTACAATTCTATATTGAGCAATATAATCCATAGAAACTAGAAAACAAGCAAACTATGCATTGAAAACAGAATCTGTCAAAAACAGAACCATCTGTAGTAATCAGTACTCAAACCATACTTCTGCTACTCCAAAAATTCTGAACAAATTAGGACCATGTGAGAAACTTTTATATGAAACTTCTTCAAAAGAACAAATCAAAATTACTCTTCTATTAAAAATGAGAATTATATTCGTGAGCGCAAAAGTTTCTTTTTTTTCAGCAAGATCAAATCAACTATCACCCAACATGATCCCAAATGCTTTACTTGGCATTTTATTGAAACAAAAGCAATAAAACATGATAAATACAGTAGCATAATCATGTGAACACACAAAAATAGTAGGTAAAAGTGTTGGCTTGTCTCCCAACAAGCGCTTTTCTTTTATGCCTTTTTAGCTAGGCGTGATGATTTCAATGATGCTCGAATAAAATTAAAGAACTGAAACATAAAGAGAGCATCATGAAGCATATGACTAGCAAATTTAAGCCTAACCCACTTCCTATGCATAGGGATTTTGTGAGAAAACAACTTATGGGAACAAGAATCAACTAGCATAGGAAGGCAAAACAAGCATAACTTCATGATTTTCAACACATAGAGAGGAAATTTGATATTATTGCAATATGTGTAAAAGCATTTGTTCCTCTCTCATAATAATTTTCAGTAGCATCATGAATGAATTCAAAAATATAGATATCAAATAAAGCATTCTTTTCATGATGCATAAGCGTAGAAATTTTATTAGTCTCCACATAAGCAAATGTATTCTCATGAATAATAGTGGGAGCAAACTCAACAAAATAACTATCATGGGATTCAAAATTAAAATCATGATGACAAGTTTCATGGTTATCATTATTCTTTATAGCATATATGTTGATGCGGAGCATCCCTCGATCATCCCCATGGACGTACCTACATCTCCCTCGACACCACTTGGACCCATGACAAGAGCTCGAGCAAAGGCTATCGAAGATAAGGTGAACTCGCTCCTCTCCGAACTCCCTCTCTCTACTCATGAGACATGGCTACTACCTCATGCAGAGACTCTATGTGTGATCAGGTGCTTGGAGGATAGCCACGAAACAGCTACATTCAATGGCCAATACGGTGAGGACACCAAGCGTGAAGATCAAGAAGAAGAGCTGCTTTGGAAGCTACAGGCTCCGGACGACCGGCCGAGCCCGGACGTCCAACCACTGGAGGTCGCTACAGCCAAAGGAAGAGAGGCCAGCCAGAGCTACAGGCTCCGAACGATCGGCCCAGCCCGGACGTCCGACGACTCCCAGGCTCCGGACGACCGAGCCCCTCCGGACGACTGACACTTCACCAAAAGAACCAAAATTACGGAAATTCGAGGAAGACCGGGCGACCGTGCCGACGACCACAAAATAGAATTTACGGACATCCGAAGATCTACGGACGATCGGGCCGTCCCGAGCCTCCGGACGTCCGACGCCCACCGGACGGTCAACCCCAGGCTGCGCCCAGTTACGGGTTGATGCCCATGTACCCCTTCACTTCGCCCCTCGTTTGCACTATGACTATAAATAGACCTCTCCCACCTCCTAGCTAGGGTAGCGTTGATTTAGCTCATTTGTGAGATAGAGCATCACTCATCCATACGGATCTACTCCTCGTGAGGGACTGACACCTCTTCGGAGAAGATCCACTTGGATTCAAGACCTCCATCCGGAGAAGACCATCTTCAAGACCTCCTCACGGAGAAGAACCGGTTACCCTTTGTATCATCCCTTGTTGGATTTGGATCTTGTACCTCTCTTGTGTGTTTTGATGGTCTAGCACATGTGTGACTTTGTTCTTGTTGTTTGAGTGTTCTCTCGTGTTTTTCTCTCGTTCCCCTCCTCGTGTTCTTCGTGTTCCTCATAGGGATCCGCTCCAAACTTGAAAGATCAGCGTCTAGGGTTGTACCCTACATCATCTTGGTATCATGTGCCACGTTGATCACATTTTTGGAGCCCCTACCCCGTGTTTTCTAGCTTGATTTTGTTGTTGTTGTCCTAAATCCGAAAATCCCCACCAAAAAAGCCCTAATTTTTTTTGTGATTTGTTGGTGTGTTGAAGTTTTGTTGGATTTGATCAATGGATTTGTGTTGCCACGTGTGGATCTTGCTTTCCAACACCCTCCCCACCCTTTGCCATCCGCAAATTCATTCAAATTCGACATCACCGCCTCCCTCCACTCCGAAATCGTGCAGTTCTTCCCATGCCCGATTTTCACCCAGGCACTGGACGTCCGGGCTCCACCGGATGTCCGATGACCAGACGACCGTGACCCACCGGACGTCCGTAAAAACCCTGATGAAACTGAATTTTTCCAGTTCAGCCACCACCATTTCCCCATTTTCCACCACATCTTCCAAACCCTTATACCACCACAGCTGCCCACATACACCACCATCGTTCACCAATACCTCCTATGACGATTTTGACATGTTTTGGTCTTTGAGACTTTGGGTTGTGGTTCCTGTGTCCTATTTTGTTTCGGCTATGTAGGTACAGTTCGACATCATCATCACCACCGCTCATCTTCGCAAAGGACTCATCATCGCCAAGGACGGTAACCTCGACGACATCTTTGTCATACCATGCCATTGCATTGATAACCACATAGCCTTACTTTTGCATTGCTTACCCATCGAGACTAGCCATTGAGTATTGCCGGCAACGTGACTTGTGCACATTAGTGATCATACTCCGTAGCATACATACCATATCATAGTGGTACATATCTTGGCATCTTCTGTTGTGTCACAAAGTTGTCATCGCATACACAATTGCTATCTTGGTTCGTGAAGTTTTGCATGAGAAAAGAGCTCACAAGTGAAAGAGCCAAACAAGCTTTTAAGCAAAGAGGGAAAGATAAGAAAAGAGCTTATAAGCAAGAACCATAGCATCATACTACATTAAGATTGTCATATCCGATCATCTTGGATCATATCACCGAAATACCATACATATAGCATACTTGGGATAGAGGTCGTTGCATATTTGCCTAGTAGGTTGTGCATAAGTTCCGTGTCCTCCTATTGTGCAATCGTGCTAGCGTCTTTCTAGTATTGTCCAACAAGAGAATTTTCGTGGACTCCACATTTTGGCTCATTTTTTATTTGCACAACCCCACTTATCTATTTGCGTGTGTGTTTCCGTGTACCTCTACTTACTTGGTCTACTTGTTGCATTTGCAAATTTGTGAATCTTTTCCAACATTATTGAAGCTCACTTACAATTGCATCAAATTTTGTGCCACCATCCTAACCAAGTTCCACCATAAGCTTTTACTTGTGTAGGTGTGAGAACCGATAAGAATTGGTACCAATTGTGCTATTTCATTGTCCGCATTTGAGTGATCTTGATCCACCTTCAACATCGGTCAAGGTACATTTGGTATAAGATCTTCTCCTTCTCCCACTTACATTTTGCTTGGAATGATGGATAGGCCAAGTACTTCTACCAACCCACTCTTCATCAAGCAAGACGACGACATGGCATCATTCGTCACCAAGAGCCACCTCTTTGGTGCACAACGAGCATTGCATCAAGAGAAACAAGCAATGACCGACCGCATCGACAATTTCGCCACCGACTTGCGACTCTCGGAGCAACGTACAAGAGACTACTTCGACAACAAGCTCAACACTCACAAGCAAGAGAACGATGCAAGAATGGACGAGATCCGTGCCTTGTTGGTGAACTGCCCTCCTTCAACTTCTTAATACTCAAGACGGAGCCGCTCGAGTCGACACTCCGACGACACCTTCTACGGCTCAAGTACACCGACATCAAACACTCTTTGATGATCCGCGCGTCAAGACTATCATGCATCTCACAATCCTCTACACGGCAATCATCCGCAAGAGCAAGTCGACGAGCAAGTACTTCGTCATCAACCACACCAAGATCCTTTTGCACAAGCTCAAGAACGACAATGTCAACATCGCCAAGAGGAGGAACGAGCACGTCTACATCAAGAGGAACAAGACGCCGAGGCTCAACGTCTTCAACAACAACAACATGAAGCACAAGCTCTTGAGGTGCAACATTCCCTTCAAGATTCAAGTCGAGCCATTGCCAAGAGCAACCGCGATAGACGCAACCAAGAGCAAGCACTTCGAGAAGAAATCCAAGAGCGGAACTACCAACCAAGAGTGCAATGTCAAGTACCCCAACCTCCTCCTCAAGCTCGACAAGCTCCTCCACAACCTCAAGTTCAACAAGAGCAAGTTGATCATGGACTTCCTCCACGCCAAGAGCAACATGAGGTTGATTACCCTCCACGTCAAGGCCGTCATCATCACCCTCGACAACAACACAATGAAGGGCAACGCTATGGCAAGCTAAAGTTCACCATGCCCAAGTTCAATGGAAGCAATAATCCCGAAGAGTACCTATCATGGGCATTGAAGGTCGACAAAATCTTTCTTCTGCACAACTATGAGGAAGAGAAGAAGATCGCTATGGCATCCCTTGAGTTCCAATATTATGTGCTCCTATGGTGGGAACAAGTCCTTGAGCACCGAGAAGCAAGAGGTGAACCACCAATCACCACATGGGCTCAAATGAAAGATGTCATGTGAGCACGTTTTGTGCCCACCTACTACAACCGCGATCTCTTCAAGAAGCTCCAACTCCTCAAGCAAGGAACAAAGAGTGTTGAAGAATACTACAATGAAATGGAGATAGCCATGATACGAGCCAATGTCACGGAAGATGATGAGCAAACTATGGCACGCTTCTTGAATGGCCTCAATCATCCCATCAAGAAGATCACCGACTTCCAACCCTACTCCAACCTCATTGAGCTCGTGCATCAAGCTACCAAAGCAGAACGTCAAGTGCAAGATGACTTCAAGTACACCAAGTACTCATCCAAGACCTACGGCTTCTCCCACACCCAAGCTTCAATGACTCCTCCAACTTCTACCTCAACCAAGCCATCTACATGCAACGACGACAAGTCAAGTTACAAGAAAACTTCGACAACCTCAAGTCGTCCTCCTCCTACTACAAGCAACTTCAAGCCGCGCGCTTCATCATCTAATCCAAACGATGAGACCGTCAAGACAAGATCCTTCAAGTGTTTCACTTGCGGCGGCCAAGGCAACAAGTCTTTCCAATGCACCAACACGCACACCATGATCCTCAACGACGATGGAACTTATGACTCCATGAGTGAAGAGGAGATGGAAGCCCTTGAGCAAGTGGCCATGCACCGGCGTGTGAACGAAGATGAAGATGATCAAGTCTTTTGTGATGAGGATTCGATTCCCGCTCTCGTTGTCTCCAAAGTCTTGACTCTTCAACATCACCAAGACGAAGACCAAAGATGCCACATCTTCCACACAAAGGCCGACATCAATGGAAGGTCAGTCAAGGTCATCATCGATGGAGGTAGTTGCCACAACTTGGCAACTGAACTATGCTCCAAGCTGCAATTGGTCAAGATGAAGCACCCGCACCCATACAAAGTCCAATGGCTAAGTGATTCTGGCACTATACGAGTTGAGCATACGGTCCAATTCTCCTTCAAAATTGGTGCATATGAGGACACTTTGGAGTGTGATGTCGTCCCGATGTCCGTTTGCCACCTCCTTCTTGGTCGACCATGGCAATTTGACCGTGGCATCATCCACAACGGGCGTACCAATCACTATAGCTTCAAGATGAAAGGGAAGGAATATGTGCTACAACCTATATCTCCTAGTCAAGTGATCGCCGACAAGCAAGCCACCCATCATGGAGAGAAGAGTGAGAAAGTGATCCACCCAAAAGAGAGTGAGAGCCACAAGCAAAAACCGAGTGCATCCACGATGAGCGACAAGAAAAACTTTGTCCTATTTGCCACCAAAAGTGAGATGAGAGAAGTGTGTGAGAACCCATTGATATTATGCACTTTGTCCTTCTGTGCAAGGATGGGGCACCAAAAACTAACACCTCTCACAATCTACCTTTAGGGTTGTCTTCTCTTTTGCAGGAATTCCAAGATGTTTCCCCGATGAGCTACCTCTGGGACTACCTCCGCTACGAGGCATTGAGCATCGAATCGAACTCATCCCCGGAGCACCTCTACCAAACAAAGCTCCATACCATGTCAACCCCGAAGAAACTAAGGAGATACAATGGCAAGTACAACAACTAATCGACAACAGACATGTACGTGAAAGCTTAAGCCCTTGTGCCGTTCCGGTTATACTTGTTCCCAAGCAAGATGGTAGTTTTCGCATGTGCTCGGATTGTGGACCCATCAATGCTATTACCGTGCGTTATAGGCATCCCATTCCTTGCTTAGATGATATTCTTGATGAATTTAGCGGTGCCACCATTTTCTCAAAAATTGATCTTAAAAGTGGCTATTATCAAATCCGCATACAAGAAGGTGATGAATGCAAAACCGCTTTCAAAACCAAATTTGGCTTGTACGAGTGGTTGGTTATGCCTATGGGTTTATCGGAAGCTCCCGGTACTTTCAGGCGTCTCATGCATTTTGTGCTTCATCCTTACATTGGAGTGTTTGTTGTGGTTTACTTCGATGACATTCTTGTTTTTAGAAAATCCATGAAAGAGCATCTAAAGCATTTTAGGGCTGTTTTGCAAACTCTTTGCAAGGAACGTCTTTATGCCAACATGGAAAAGTGCACATTTGGTGTTGACAAGCTTGTTTTCTTGGGTTTCGTTGTTTCTTCCAAAGGTGTCCATGTTGATGAGTCTAAAATTGACGCAATTAAAACTTGGCCCCAACCTACCAATTTGCAACAAGTGCGTAGCTTTCTTGGCCTTGCGGGTTTTTATCGTTGCTTTGTGGAAGACTTTAGCACCATCGCCGCACCTTTGCATGCTTTGAGTAAGAAAAATGCTCCTTTTGTTTGGGGACCCTTGCAATCTACCGCTTTTGATGAGCTCAATCTTTGCTTACTCATGCTCCGATTCTCGCTTTACCCAACTTTGACAAAACTTTTGAGGTTCATTGCGATGCAAGTGGTATCGGAATTGGCGGAGTTTTGATGCAAGAAAAACGAGCCATTGCATATTTTAGTGAAAAACTCTCCGGTGCTCAACTTAACTATCCCATCCATGACAAAGAATTGTATGCTTTAGTGCGTGTGCTACATGTTTGGGAACATTATCTTAGACCTCATGAGTTTGTTATCCGTACTGATCATGAAACGCTTAAGTACTTGAAAGGTCAAACTAAGTTGAACAAGCGGCATGCCAAATGGAGTGCATTTATTGAATCTTTCCCCTATGTGATCAAATACATTAAGGGTAAGGAAAATGTAGTTGCGGATGCACTTTCACGCATATGCATGCTTGTCACTAAACTTTAGTTGAATGTTGTTGGCTTTGAGCACATTAAAGATTTGTATGCAAATGATCCTTCTTTTGCTACTCCTTATGCTTTTGACGCATACATCTTGGGAATGATATTACATCTAGGATGATTATCTTATGAGAGCTAACAAACTTTGCATTCCCGAGTCTTCTCTTCGTTTGCTCCTTTTGCAAGAGGCTCATGCAGGCGGACTCATGGGACACTTTGGACGCGACAAGACATTCGCCACGCTCTCCAAGAACTACTTTTGGCCCAAGATGTTCCGCGACATCTCACGCTTCACCAACCGATGCTCTACATGTCGCAAAGCTAAGTCTAAAGCTCAATCCCATGGTCTTTACATGCCTCTTCCTATTCCTTATCAACCTTGGGAAGACAATAGCATGGATTTTGTACTTGGTTTGCCTAGAACTCAAAATGGAAAGGATTCCGTGTTTGTTGTTGTGGAACGATTTTCTAAGATGGGACATTTCATTCCATGCAACAAAATAGACGATGCTTCACATGTTTCCAATCTCTTTTGTAGGGAAATCTTGCGCCTTCACGGAGTACCAATGACAATTGTCTCGGACCGCGATGTCAAGTTCTTGAGTTACTTTTGGAAGACGCTATGCGCCAATCTCGGTATCAAGCTCTTGTTTTCCTCGGCATACCATCCTCAAACCGACGGCCAAACGGAGGTGACGAACCATACACTCTCCACTCTACTTTGCATGTTGATCAAGAAGAACATCAAGGAGTGGGAGGAGTGTCTACCCATCGTTGAGTACACCTACAATCGCGCACGACATTCGACTACCGGCAAGTCCCCCTTCGAGTTCGTCTACGGCTTCAACCCGTTGTCCCCTTTGGACATCCTACCTCTTCCACTACAAGAGCGCACAAACCTCGACGCGAGTGCATGAGCAAGCTACCTCAAGAAGATGCACGAAGATACAAGGCACACCATCGAGCGCTAAGTACAATGACTAGCGACCAAGCTCAACATCAACAAGCAACCCATGATATTCAACATTGGAGATCATGTGTGGCTACACCTTCGCAAGGACCGCTTCCCCAACGAACGCAAGTCCAAACTTCTACCTCGAGCCGATGGACCCTTCAAGGTGCTAGCACGCTACAACAACAACGCCTACAAGATCGACCTCCCACGAGACAAGTACAACATGAGCGAAATCTTCAATGTCATGGACCTCTCGCCATACCATGGTAATGCAACATTTGATCCGAGGTCGGATCTTTCCCAGGGGGGGGGGAGATGATGTAGAGCATCCCTCAATCATCCCCATGGACATACCTACATCTCCCTCGACACCACTTGGACCCATGACAAGAGCTAGAGCAAAGGCTATCAAAGATAAGGTGAACTCAGTCCTCTCCAAACTCCCTCTCTCTACTCACGAGACATGGCTAATACCTCATGCGGAGACTCTATGTGTGATCAGGTGCTTGGAGGAGTGCCACGGAACAGCTACATTCAATGGCCAAGACAGCGAGGACACCAAGCGTGAAGATCAAGAAGAAGAGCTGCTTTGGAAGCTACATGCGATGGACGACCGGCCCTTCCCGGACGTCCGACCCCTGGAGGTTGCTATAGCCAAAGGAAGAGAGGCCAGCAAGAGCTACAGGCTCCGGACGACCGGCCCATCCTGGACGTCCGACGACTCCCAGGCTCCGGATGACCAAGCCCCTCCGGACGACCGACCCTTGACCAACAGAACCAAAACTATGGAAATCTGAGGAAGACCGGACGACCGTGCCGCCGACCATAGAACAGAATTTACGAATGTCCGAAGATCTACGGACGACCGGGCCGTCCCGAGCCTCCGGACGTCCGACGCCCACCGGACGCCCGACCCCTGGCTGCGCCCAGTTACGGGCTGATGCCCATGTACCCCTTCACTTCGCCCCTCATTTGCATTATGACTATAAATAGACCTCTCCCACCTCCTAGCTAGGGTAGCGTTGATTTAGCTCATTTGTGAGATAGAGCCTCGTTCATCCATACGGATCTACTCCTCGTGAGGGACCGACACCTCTTCGGAGAAGATCCGCCTAGATTCAAGACCTCCATCTGGAGAAGACCATCTTCAAGACCTCCTCACGGAGAAGAACCGATTACCCTTTGTATCGTCCCCAGTTGGATTTGGATCTTGTACCTCTCTTGTGTGTTTCGATGATCTAGCACATGTGTGAATTTGTTCTTGTTGTTTGAGTGTTCTCTCGTGTTTTTCTCTCGTTCCCCTCCTCGTGTTCTTCGTGTTCCTCATAGGGATCCGCTCGAAACGTGAAAGATCGGCCTCTAGGGTTCTACCCTACATCACATGTCATCACCATAATCATCATAAATAGCAACTTTGTTCTCATAATAATCAATTAAAACATCTTCCGAAATAGTGGATTCATCAGTAAATAAAGTCATGACCTCTCCAAATCCACTTTTATCAATATAATCATCATAAATAGGAGGCATGCAATCATCATAATAAATTTTTCTCATCAAACCTTGGGGGGCTAAAAATATCATCTTCACCAAATATAGCATCCCCAAGCTTATGGCTTTGCATAACATTAGCATCATGGATATTCAAAGAATTCATATTAACAACATTGCAATCATGCTCATCATTCAAATATTTTGTGCCAAACATTTTATTGACTTCTTCTTCTAACAATTGAGACAACTTTCCGAACCATCATTTTCCAGAAAGATATTATAAAGATGATTAATAATATGATGCAATCTCAATTCCATTTTTTATGTAGTTCTCTTTATAAACCAAACTAGTGATAAAACAAGAAACTAAAAGATTCAATTGCAAGTTCTAAAGATATAACTTCAAGCACTCACCTCCCCAGCAACAGCGCCAGAAAAGAGCGTGATGTCTACTACGCAACTTTATTCTTGTAGACACGTGTTGGGCCTCCAAGCGCAGAGTTTTGTAGGACAGTAGCAATTTTCCCTCAAGTGGATGACCTAAGGTTTATCAATCCGTGGGAGGCGTAGATGAAGATGGTCTCTCTCAAATGGCCCCGCAATAAAATACAAGAAATCTCTTTTGTCCCCAACACACCCAATACAATGGCAATTTGTATAGGTGCACTAGTTCGGCGAAGAGATGGTCATACAAGTGTAATATTGATGGTGGAAATATATTTTTATAATCTGAATAAATAAAAACAACAAGGTAGCAAATAGTAAACGGTCACAAAAACGGTATTGCAATGCTTAAAAACAAGGCCTAGGGTCTATGCTTTCAAAAGTGCAATCTCTCTATAATGCTAATATAATTGGATCATATAACCATCCCTCAAAGTGCGCCGAAGAATCACTCCAAAGTTCCTATCTAGCGGAGAACATAAGAATAAATTGTTTGTAGGGTACGAAACCACCTCAAAGCTATTCTTTCCATTTGATCTATTCAAGAGTTCATACTAAAATAACACAAAGCTATTCTTTCCGTTCGATTTATCCTAGAGTTCGTACTAAAATAACAGCAAAGAAAAATCATATTCATAATACTCAATCCAACACAAACAACTTCAAAGAGTGCCCCAATATTTCTACCAGAGAAACAAAGACAAGAACATGCATCAACCTCTATGCATAGATTACCCCAATGTCACCTCCGGAATCCACGAGTTGAGTGCCAAAACATATATCAAGTGAATCAATACGATACCCCATTGTTACCACGAGTATTGTCAGGGATATACCCCGCAGTATGACCCGGCCGGAAATATGACCCGACTGGGACTTGGTGTTTCATTGGTAACCCGGCAGATTATAAACTGGCAGACGGTAAGCCGGCAGATGGTAAGCCAGATGGTAAAGCAGGCAGACGGTAAGCCAGATGGTAAGCCGACAGATGGTAAGCCGGCAGATAGTGGTAAGCCGACAGATGGTTACGACCTGGCAGACAGTTATAACCCGGCTGACAGAGTCGCGTGGGGTTCATAAAGGTGTTAAGAAGACCAAGACTTAGGAAGCCCAATACGTTAAGAAGCCCACGGGGGGAGCCCATGATGAGAAGTTAGAATAGTCTAAGTCTTAATCCGACTAGGACTCTACATGTAACCCTCCCCTCTAACTTATATAAGGAGGGGCAGGGCACCCCAGGAGGGGGAAGAATCTTAAGGCTAGACACAACTAAAGGGGAGCCGTAGGCCCAGAAGGTCTCCTACACATGGGAGGAATGGCGTCCTCCACCTCCACCTCCACCACCTCTAATGGCGTCCTCTGATGCAACCCACCATGGAAGGTCTCCTACACTGGGATTTCTCTCCCGGCCTTGCGGTCGCGGATCAGGTGCGTAGACGGTTTGGCTCTACTGTCCACTTCTCTCCCTCTGGATCTTGCAAGGAATTCTTTCTGGTTGTCAGTTTCTCTTTGGCCTCCTTCACTCTCAATGAGGAGTCGATTGCTATTGCTCTTCAATGTTGCACTGGAGGTCTTCCATCGGGGCTACACGTTAAGCATTTGGATGGAAGACGTTTTCGTTTCTCTGTAGCATCCAATCATGTTGGCCACTTCATCTATGGGCTTAAGGATCGAATTTGGCTAGACTTCGTATGTCATTTCAGTCTCTTTAGGCCAGGGGTTCATGCACCTGTGGAAAATCCTTCGAGATGGCACCTGGATCAACCTAACTAGGACATCATTGCTAGATCGCCAGTTGCTATTCGTTCGAAGAACTGTTTTGGAGCCACGATGCTTGGATCGTTTGAGGCCTCATCACTTGAAACTCTATGGAAAGCTGGGTTTTCTATTGATCATTCTGGTCTCTCCATGCAACTGTGCTCGTCGCCGGCGTCTCTCCGGCAGGTTCCGGCATGCGGAGAGGATATTCCTGATTTGGTAAATTCAAGAGGTCATAATGAGCATTCAATGCCAAATTCCCTGGTTTTCGGTAACTTTAATGAGGACTTCCCTATTCAGCTCTCTGGTAATAAAGAGGGGAGACATCTACGTTTTGAGGGGGCAAATTTTATGTCTGAAGCTTGGAATCAAATCCCTGATTCTATTCTAAGCTACATTCTCGACCATCATCGAGCGGGCATTTCGGCGGATAAAATTGCTGCAGTTTGGAAATTAGCTTCGGTCCCATCTATGGAATTCATTTATGATAAATTATCCATTTGTAGCATTTGTGATGACATTGATCATGTAGCCAATAACTGTCCGGGCCAATATTGCCAGGTATGCTTTGATAGACCTTGTAAGTGCTGTGCGAATGCCCCTTCTGGCCCACGGGCCTCTCCCAGTACTGCTTGTCATCTTTGTGGTTCCACGGCCCATGAATATTTCGAGTGCCCAGCAAAACTTTTTTGTCGTTCTTGTGGGTTCCTGGGCCACCAATCTCATTGATGTGGATTATATGGAATCAAATATCTTTTTTGGCAACCAAACTATTCTGCTCGAGAAATTTTAGGTTGCCTTCCCCCTCCATGCTCAGTCAAAGATACCGCAGCTCCTCAATCTGGAAACTATCGCCGGGGGGATAATGCTCACATCTTATCGGGGATTCAGATACAGAACATAAATGCCACTTCCATTATGAATGCAACTGCCACCAAACATTGCCCAACCGTTCACGCATCATCCGACGGCTTACATGCTCGCCCTGCTGATGCATACCCCAAGCCCGAGCATAAACATCGAGGTGTCTGGGCACCCAAAGCCCTGACCAAGGCAGACGATACGCATTCCTCCTGGCTGTTTGTGCGCTCCTCTGCTCCCACACCTCCCATCCCATCCATGGCGAACTTCCCCCTCAATGTCGTCCCTTACCTTACGCCGGGCATGACCATCGAGCTTGGCCCGGCCGATCGCAAGGTGCGGGCGGATATGGCGGTATCCGCAATCCCTCCGTTGTGCCATGACTTCTTGGCCATCGCGGAGGCAAATCAGTTCATCCCCTTCCACCAGAAGCCTGATCTGCGCAACATCATCGAAGGTTTGCTCCATGAGTCACAGTTCTTCCCTTCTGAAGTAGCAGATCATCCTCTAGGTGTTGGTGTTTTTGGATTTGCGAGCTCCTTGGTCCGTGACACTGTGGTTGGTACCACCTTTGAACTCGATGAGAATGAAGTAGCAGAGCACACCATCATCTCCTTTGTTCCTCATGACGCGACTCTGAATATGCGTCTGACGTCTTTTGGTCCAGAAGTATGGATTTTATATGTTGGCTTTCCTTATGACTATCAAACCCAACATTACATGCACAAGTCTGTGGATTCCTTTGGTGCTCTGGTGGATTGGCACAACCCTAGAGGAGATAGGATATTTGTTCTTATTAAAGCTAGAGTCATTCATCTGCGTTTAGTGCCCAAGAGTCTGGTAGTCCGATAGATTGGAGGCGCACACCGCTCCTGGACTATAGCTGTCACAATGCTGCGGAGAAATGACTGGGATGCACACATACCAGATGTTCCTCCGGCTGGTGAGGATCCACCACCTGCTAATGGCGTTCCTCATCCTCTGCATGGTGAAGGTCTCATTGCTGAGCAGCTATATCAGCAGCAGTTACACAACTGGATGGCGCAGAATGTAATGGCGGATGCAGCTGCAGAAGAGGAAAATGAGAATGTTGTGGTAGATGCCGGAAGTGACATTGAAGTGCACCCCCAATGGGGGAATTGGCCGCCTTCACCTCCCCAACAACCCCCTGTTCTGTACAACTTTCAGCAATGGCTGGCTGGTGAGGGTCTGCAAGTGGACCATGGGGTTGTGCCCCCACAAAATATTCATGACAGTCAGGCTGCTACCTGGAACGACTCCATCTTGATGTATACCAGCTCTGACTCCAGTGCAACGGTGTCTGAATCCTATGTCCTGGTCTTGGTGGCTCTCATGAACCAATACTGGCCTCAAGAAGCGAGAAGCTCTGCTTTGGCCAACCTTTCTGGTTCTGAAATTGTTAGGTTTGAGAGCTCTCATCTACGAAACTCTGACCGTTATAAGCCTACAGTCCTGCCTGCCAATTTCTTGGAGATTTCTCTGACTATGTCTGTGGAGGGGCTACATTTGGACATGTCTTCCCAAGGAACCTTCATTCCTACCATGATCTTGAGGGACTGTATGCCCATGTTTAAGCTGAACTCATACATAACAGAGGCTATTCGACCATTTGTAGCTTCCTATGGCCCTTGGAAGGATAGGTATGGATTCAAACAAGATTCACTCACTTTCAAAGTTACTGTTGCTGAAAACAGGGGCATGCTGTCAGTGATCTCTGCCACCAAATCCTTTGCAAATGCTAGCTCCTCCTCGGTTGTTATTGAAGAGATCACATATGCTTCTAATTGGGAGCTTGAGGGTATTACTGCTACTGAAGAGGATTCGGACACACATATGGACTCTGTTGATGCTATGTCAAAACACACTATGGAGGTTATACAGGCTGTGCCCGCTACTGAATCTGACAGCCCTGCTTCGATTGAGCTACTGAATGGTGAAGGCTTCAACCCTCCTCCTTTTGACACTGGTTCCTCTCGGGCTCGTAAAGGAAAGGCAGCAGTGCCTGAATGTTTTATAGCTCTGCGTCGAAGTGCTCGCTCAAATAAATATGATGGGTTCAAAGTGCAACAGGTGTCTGACAGCAAAATGAAGGCCTCCAAAGTAAAACCACGGACTGTTCCGACTGCTCTACGCATCAAGGAGGTGACAGAAGACCAAATTCCACCACCGACTCCAGTTCGAGTGATACAACAAGTTGGCACGATGCTCTGTGCTATTCCTGCTGATGAACTCTCTGAAGAAGCCCTGCTGGCCACACATGAGGAGGAGCCCACAACTTCTGAATAAGCATCGCTCCCACTCCATTTAGTCTTTATTTTAAATGCCTCTTTTGGTGAACTGGAACATATTATGTTGGAATGTTCGTGGTTTAAATTCTGGGGACAAGCAACTAGCGCTCTCGGATGCTATTACGTCTAGTGGTTGTGCGGTAGTTTGATTGCAAGAGACAAAAAAATCCTCGTTTGATCTGCCTTTTGTTAAGTCCTGTTGTCCCCGTCGATTTGTTCAATTCTCTTTTGTCCCGTCTCAAGGAGCTTCTGGTGGTATTGCCATGATTTGGAAGAGTGCTATTTTCTCTGCAGATGTCTTATTCTCTGAAGATTATGCTCTAGTTACTCGTTTTCACTCCACCCAATCAGCCCAAACCTGGACGCTTGTCAATGTCTATGGGCCATGCCAAGGTGATCAACAGAACCAATTTATCTAATGGTTATGTGACCTTAATATTCCATCTACTAAAGATTGTTGTTTGTGGGGGATTTTAACTTTATTCGAGCACCAAAGAATCGTAACAAACCGGGTGGAAGCATGAATGATATGAATACTTTTAATGACTTCATCAGATGCCAAAGCCTAATTGAATTACCCATTAGAGGTCGTTCTTTTACCTGGAGCAACATGCAATTGGATGCTCTATTAGAACAACTGGACTGGTTCTTCACAAGCTCCAATTGGACCCTGTCATATCCAAAAACTCTGGTCAAACCACTAGGTAAACTTGTCTCATATCACATCCCTTGTGTGGTTACCATTGAAACCAATATACCAAAATCCAAATTATTTCAATTTGAATCCTTTTGGGTTCAACATCCGGGTTTCATGAATGTTGTTGAGACCTTTTGGGCAAAAACCAGTGCATTCCACCAACTCTGCCACTGTGTTATGCAAAAAATTTAAAATCCTTCATAGAAATCTCAAGCATTGGAGTAAGGGTATATCAAAGCTCTTAGTGGCTATTGAAAACTCCAATAAAGCCCTCTGCGAGCTAGATGAGCTTGAAAATAAGTGTGTTCTCACAGTACCAGAAGCAAATTTTCGTCGCATAATCAAACCCCACATTCTGCGACTGCTACGATACCAACAACTTTACTGGAAAAAAGTTGTACAATTCGATGGGTTCAATTTGGAGATGAACCTTGAAAGTTCTTTCAGTCCATGGCCTCGGAAAGATATCAATAGAATAATATTGCTTCTTTGACGACCTGCAACGGCACAACTATTGAAAATCACGCTGGAAAAGAATCACTCATCTATCAAGCTTTCAAGGAAAAAATGGGATCTTCACAATCATATAACATGAAGTTTGATCTTGCTAGGATTATCAAACGATGTGAAGGACTTGATGAGCTAACTCTTCCTTTCACTCACGATGAGATTAACAAGGTTATTCAAGAGATGCCTGCAGATAGGGCTCCGGGCCCGGACGGCTTTAATGGACTTTTTCTTAAGAGATGTTGGTCAATCATTAAGGACGATTTTTACAACCTGTGTCATCAATTCCACAACGGTGATCTGAGTCTGGAAAGCATTAATGATGGCTTCATAACTCTCATTCCAAAAACTGGATCACCTGAAACTATTAATGACTACAGGCTGATTACTCTCTTAAATTGCTGCCTAAAAGTCATCACTAAGATCTTGGCAAATAGACTACAAAAAGTCATTCTAAAGATTATTCATAGAAATCAATATGGGTTTCTAAAGGGGAGGACTATCCAGGACTGCCTCGCATGGGCATACGAGTACATATATCAATGCCACACTTCAAAAAAAGAAATCATGCTTCTCAAACTTGACTTTGCCAAAGCCTTTGACACAATTGAACATGAAGCGATGATTGAGATTATGAAAAACATGGGATTCAATGACAAATGGCTCACCTGGATCCGCTGCATCTTTTCTTCAGCAAAATCCTCTGTCCTCCTAAATGGTACTCCTGGGCGCCAATTTCTTTGCAAGTGTGGGGTCAGGCAGGGGGATCCTCTTTCACCCCTCATCTTCGTGATAGCGACAGATCTCCTTCAAGCACCCATCAATGATTCTTTTGCATGCCATCAAATACTCCTGCCCTTACCTTCTTCGCACCAAAAAGAGTATCCAGTCATCTAGTACGCCGATGATACCATTCTAGTGCTACCAGCATGCACACAACATGCGACTGTCATCAAGGATATTTTGACAGACTATGCCATGTCCATTGGATTGAAAATAAACTTCCACAAATCTACTCTCATTCCTATCAATTGTGATACTGCCAAGTCTGGAGAGATTGCCAACATCTTCGGATGTGTTATCGGCAAGATGCCTTTCACATACTTAGGGCTTCCGCTTGGCACCACGCGACCAACTGTTCTTGATCTCATGCCTCTGGTCTGTTCCATGGAAAGGAGACTAACGGGTACTCTCAACATGATTTCATATGGTGGAAAGCTATCCCTGCTTCATTCAGTGATCACATCGCTCATTATCTTTGCACTATGCACGCTTCGGCTGCCTACCAAGATTATTGAGCTCCTGGAAAAAATAAGAAGGAAATGCCTATGGATGAAGAAAACGGAGCAAGGGGACAAATGTAACTCACTTGCTTCTTGGGAAATGGTTTGTCGTCCCAAGGAAAGTGGTGGTCTGGGAGTGATTGATATCAGGATACAAGGTGATGCACTCTTATTAAAGTACCTACATAAATTCTACAATAGATGGAACGTGCCTTGGGTTGAACTCATCTGGGACACATATTACACAAACCAAATCCCACATGCTTTGGATCCTTGTGGATCATTCTGGTGGCGAGATGTTGCCAAGCTAATGCCAATCTATAGGGGTATCTCAAACGTTCATGTGACTAATGGATCTAATGTGCTCTTCTGGAAAGATTTATGGACGGACACCACATTTGATGAGAAGTACCTGCGGGCATTCTCATATGCCATAAATGAAGATATCTCCGTGAAGGATTTCTTGTCCATCACGTCAATGAGCGAGGCGTTTCATTTACCTCTCTTGGCTCAGGCCCATGCAGAGATGCGCCAACTGCAAGAGGACACGAGGGAAACGGTTGTCTCAAATGAGCCAGATGTTTGGACATATATTTGGGGCACCGAAAACTACACAGCTCATAAATACTACTCTTTCTACTTCAGAGAAGTTAGGGCTCATGAGGCGTTTGGCTGGATCTAGAAATCAAAATCCACCATGAAAATTAAAGTCTTCGGATGGTTACTCCTTTCTGATCGACTGAACACACGAAATATGCTCAAGAGGAGGCACTACAATATAGGAAATGACTATGATTGCATCTTATGTGGATTACACATCGAGGAAACACAGGAGCACCTCTTCTTTGAGTGTCAATTTAGTAATGAATGATGGTCCAGCCTTGGTATTCTATGGAATCAGGGACAACCTCACCTGCAAAATGTTGTGTTTGCCAAAAACAACTGGAATAGACCCCTCTTCATGGAGCTATTCCTGACTGCAGCTTGGAGCATCTGGAAAGAACGTAATAACAAACACTTCAGGGGGATGATGCTCTCAAAGACTTCATGGCTAGATAGACTTAAGACTGATTTCTCTCTCCTTACCTATAGGGTTAAGGAAAAGCATAAGCATCTCATTCCACTCATCCTCTCCTCTATATCTTAAGTTCCCCCTTACCTCCCAAATGGGAAGGTAAGTTGTAAAGACAACATGTAAAGCAACCATGTAAATTGTAACCCCTTTCTTTTTAATACAAAAACAGCACGAGGTTCTCCTACTGTTAGAAGGTTCAAAAACTAAAGGGGAGCCGGCTTATGTGGCGACTCCCTCATGAGCATAATGAGACCTAGCCACAAAAAGCATGTAGGGTTGTTACCGGATGATGTTTCCCAGGGCCTGAAGCTATCTAAACCCTTGTCCTCTGTTGCATCTCTCGATTCCGATCAACCCCTCTCAAGCTATCACATAGATGCGTTGGCCTCACAACTAAGTCCTCACAATAGGACATCTGTCGTGGCAAATTCACGACAGTTGGCGCCCACCATGGGGCGCGCGCACGGTGGTATTGAGTTCTTGGAGGGATTTCTCTAAAAGGATTGAGAAGTTTGAAACTTTCAAGATGAAGGAAAAATTGGTTTTGAAAGGATCTACATTGGCTTTAAATTTGCTAGATCAAGAACAACATTTTTTTATGGGTATCAGTTCAATTGACAAAGATCATCAGGAAAAATCCGGAAGGTTTAGCGTCAAGCCGCCGCGTTCATCAGCAAGATCAATCTGCCGTCATCAGATGGACTAAACTAGGAGTACTTGGAAAGAGACCCGGCCGTGGGCAAGTCAAAACTTCCACGACTCGGAACCTGGTCACGACCCGGACTCCTCGATGGAGTTTCTGCTACCGAGCCGCCCGCGGCCCTAGGCCGCCGGATCGAGCCACCGTCGACCACTCCAGACCAGCATCGCTACTGCCCCAAGTCACCCTGTTGAGCCACGCGGTGCCTCGCGCTTCCGCCGCTGTTTTCGCCCTTGCGGAAAGCCACCTCGGGTCAACCGGCCTTGAGTCACCGCTACTGCCCTATCTCCTGTCAAAGTCACCTCCCATCCGGGTCACATCATGGACTCGGCCTCTGTCATTGAGCCGCTACATCTAACGCAGTTATCAAGACGCCATAGCGACCGCTTCACAGCCGGAGGGTGATGCTACAGGTTCCCTCGCCCCCGCGTCGGTTCACTGCTCCCGCTTAGCTGCACATTACCATGCTGCCTCCACTTTGCCCTCAGTGGGCCGCCGCCATTAAGTCGCCTCCTCTACGGCGGGTCAATACCGAGCGGCCACGTCCTAGCTATTGGAGAGTCGCCGACTTCCACCACGCTGCCACATTCTCCATTGCATGTGAGCCGCCTTCGTCGATCGCTGCCTTCACTGGCCTCTAAGCCGCCGGCACACCCCTGCTTCCGAGTCGCCATCGCCTCATCTCTACATTGCTGGCCTACCTCGTTTCTGTGAGTCGCCCCTTCTAAGCCACCTTTGCTGCAACTCACCTCGTGAGTCAAATCAGCTCTAGGCCTCCACCCGAGCCAAACTGCTGCCGACCTGGTTGCGCCTTCCAACCTCCTGTCCTTTTTCCTCCAAGTAATCTTCATCTCAGACGCAGCGACTCATCTTGTTTCCGCCTCAAATCACTAGGGGAATCCTCTGGTCACCGGATTTGAACCACTTCCACTACAACCATCTCATCGCCCTTGTTGTTGCTCTATGTTTCGCCACCCGACAGGCATGATTGCGACACCCACCACATGCCACTCTGAGCTGCCGTTGTTTTAACTCTGCCCAGAGCTGCTGCTGCGGCCTGCCTTTTCACTGAGCCGTGCCGGTGTTGAGTCGCCGTCACCGTACCATGAGCCGCCTCGCTCCACCTCCGACTTGTGTTCACCGTGTCGCGCCCGATTCAGCCGCCTCGCGCCGCCTTACCTTGGTTTCACTCCTCTCCGAGCCACCTCGTTGCAGGCATGCAGAGCCACCGCAGCCTCAAACCACCTCCGTTTCCAACCCGGCACCTCACTCCTCCATCGCCATCTTACCCGTGCGGTGAGCCGTCGCGCTGAACCGCCCTGTTGAGTTGCCCGGTGCCTCGGTCCTCCGCTAAGCCGCCCATCTATGCAAGTCCCCGAACCGTGAGTCGTCGCTGGTCAAGATTGTTGCAGCCACCCTGCCGGGGGGTTTCTACAGCTGTGGCATGAGTTGCCCTGCTGCCTTTGCCGCAGCTGGTACCCCTCTAAAATGCCAGCGATGTGCTGAGCCGCCAGCAGCCTTCGCTTGGCCCTGCGTGAGCTGCTCACCACCTCTGCACCATAAACCACCACGACCTCGACAAACCAGCCAAGCCTGAGCCGCCCTTGCCGATGCGCTTCACCGGTGGTCCGCTTCCTTCGACGCACAATTTTGCCGATGTAGCTTACCTCCGTGGGTACAACATCAAGCCGTCGTCACCAAGTTGCCGATTGCACCCAAAATGAAACGCCACCTTGGAAGTCGCCGGCTGCGCCGGCCGTTTCTACCTCTGTGAGTCGCCGCCACAGACCTGCATTTCTTCACCGGGTCACCTTCCAAGGCTATGCCGTTGCGAACGCGCGTCAAGCTTGGTTGACCCACTGATGCTGCATCGAGGCACCTCCGGCATCACCAGTTCACTGCTCTCCGCCGATCGGTTTGATGTTGCCTCTCTAGTACCGCGGCAATGACGCCTTGAGCCGCCGTTGTAGCCTTGAGTCGCTGCTTCTGGGCCATCTGTGCTGTTGCTGGCTTCCACTACTGAGTCGCCGGCACTTCTCGGCTGTCGTGACCATGCCACCTTAAGTCTCCCTTTTTTTTCTAGCGCCAAGCCGCTGCCACTTCACTAAGCTGCCACCGCGGCGACCCGCCATTTCAAAGTTGATGTTTGCCTCCGCTGCGGGCTACTGGCTTACATCGCCCTGCAGCCTTGAACCAGCCTCGCCTCTGTTACAAGCCGACGGGCCCCTTTGCTTCTGTCATAAGACGCTGTCATCCAGACGAATTAGGTGATATCCATCTAAGTTTATTTTATTAGCGCATATTGTTTTTTGTCAAAAAAACAATCACTTCATTTTGCAATATATTTTGTGCAGGACAATGATTCATTATAAAGGTGGTGACATGTTATGCCTATGGAGTGTGTGTTAGCATCATCATGCGCTCGCATCCACACCCGCTTGTTGTTGAACGGGTGTGTGCAAGCCGCCGCCCGTGCAACTTGATCCACATCAACTCGCTAGGACCGCGCCTGCGATTGACTCGTCCGTCCGCACCAACTTATAATGTTGCGGTGCCGGCTCATCTGTGTGCTCCTGCGGCCGACTCGCCTATGATTGATTTCAGCCTCACCGTCGGGATCATCAACTCCACGGCAGATGACTATTGGCTCGACGTATCAAGTGAAATACATTCAATATATTTTTTATATTACATATTGCTTTCTTTAAAAGAGCAATTACTCTGGCTTGCAAGTTCTCCAATGCAGGACAAGTTGTCTACTGCAAAAGGGATTATTATATCACTGAGCTATTGAATGACTCATATCGGTTTATATCATGGTCAAATATGGAGAATCTCAAGACAACTCCTCGAGTCGTCTTAAGACTCGTGGGATACAATGACATGACTCGGTAAAATTTGCCAGTATCGGTGAATCAAGAACTCCGGGTCATTGGAGGGAAAAAATAACCCGGCCCCGGAGACTACTGCTATATTGATGAAAATTTAAAAGGCCGTCTTTCCGGCTCAAAATGAAGAATTCCGGTTTAAAATCTGGTTCAAGGGAAATCTGTTTTAACGCAAAGCTTTGAAGCTCTCAATATCCGGTTTAAAACTCTGGTTAAAAAAGAATCCATCTCTCGGAGGTTCGAGTTCTCAGGAAAAATTAAAGGTTGCCAAAGAGAACTTGCTGCTATGATGCGCGGTTCAAACATGGGTATCCTACTTTATTGGCTTATCTTATTGGTCGCTTTGGGGGCTTCCTGTTCAAACATAGGTGTATTCACCAAAGAGAACATATCATTACTACCCACTTGACCGAATATGTCACTTGGGGGCTTCTTGTTTAAACATAGGTGTATTCACCAAAGAGAACATAGCGTTACTACCCTATTGACTGGGTTATCTTGTTCAAACATAGGTGTATTCACCAAAGAGGACATAACCCTTCCGGTTATCCAGCTTGTATGCCAGCTGCTTCTCCATCAGGTAATCCTGATTGGCCCGTCGAACTCTTAACAGTCAGTCTTTTAAACAAGGCCCTGAACTAGTTAAGGTTAAAACGCCGGATTGTCATGTGAGGGCATGACATACAGATAGCGAGGATGAACCCAGGCTATTAAGCTGCCTTCATTGAAACTTGGTTAAACCTGCCTGTTTGCATGATGCTACTCCGACCTTGCGTACTCTCGATAAGTCAATCTTTATACAAGACCCTGAACTTATCCAGGTTAAAAAATCGATTGGGTCATGTGAGAGCCGGCTTACAGAAAGCGAGGATACTCCGGTGGCTATCATGCTAGTTTCCTTGAAGTATTCTATTATCATACACATACATCATCATATATTGCATCATACATTGCATCATCATTACATCATCATAGCATGCATCATATGTGCATGGATATACTCGTTTATATGGCAGGAATCGGTTTTCAAACCAGGTTATATTATTCAAATCTTTAATAGCCAACATGGCTGGATTTTTATTATGGTGATCAATAACTAATATTATGGTTGAGGTTTTCAAAGTCACTTCAGCGCAATGGCTATTATTTTATCAATGGATATGATTTATTCTACAATGGAGGGAATAGTCCCGAGTCGCTGCAGGCTTACGACCCGGCACTTGGGGGCTACATTATTCAAGTTGAGATTACATCAAATATGCAAGTCCCATGTCACTACCAGCATGCACCATGGCACTTGGGGGCTAATGCAAGATCATTCTTTTTTACTTGCCTTATTGAAGAACCGACTCGTCACATCGTAATGAGCTGGCCCTTGGGGACTACTAATTGCTCCTGTCAAAAATTCAAGGTACACAAATCTTAATCCATTATATTGAAAGCTCCACTACTCAGTTGGTAGAGTACAAAGCTCTTAACCATGTGGACATGGGTTCGAGCCCCATGGTGGGGTTTACATCATATGATGTTATTTTCAATGAAGTATATATAAAGTCCTAGTTTAGTATTATCTTACTGAGCTGGCCCTCGGGGGCTACGCGTTGATGTTCAAGTCTACATGATCATATCTACAAAGTCCCTGCTCATTATTGCATAATGACCCGGCCCTTGGGGGCTACGCTGGTTGAAGTTTTTATGAGCTTAAGGCAATTACAAGTCCCAGGTTGCTGCAAGCATGACAACCCGGCACTTGGGGGCTACATATGTGGAATATTCAGTTTTGACTAGTGATTGAGATGAACAACCTGGATTTCTTCAAGGTTACAACATTTATATTGAAGCAAGTCTTAAGCTGTTACTACGCTCCCTTTTTAATATTTGGGGCTACAAGTGATATGCATATATGGGAGCTAACGTCAGCAAATTGATTATGAAGCTGGCCTATTGACCTGGATTTTCCAGAAGAAGGAAATGACAAGGACTTAAGGATGTTCAGGTGCCGGCTTACAAGAATTCTTAACCTGAAGCACAATCTATCAAATTTGTTCTTGTGTTTTCTTTTACAGGATTAGTTTAACATGGATAAATCCAAATTAAAATGGGGGCTAATGTCGGAGATATACCCCACAGTATGACCCGGGCGGAGATATGACCCGGCTGGGACTTGGTTTTTCATCGGTAACCCTCCCCTCTAACTTATATAAGGAGGGGCAGGGCACCCCAAGAGGTGGAAGAATCTTAAGGCTAGACACAACTAAAGGGGAGCCGGCTTATGCGGCGACTCCCTCATGAGCATAATGAGACCTAGCCACAACAACATGTAGGGTTGTTACCGGATGATGTTTACCGGGGCCTGAAGCTGTCTAAACCCTTGTCTTGTGTTGTGTCTCTCGATTCCAATCAACCCCTCTCAAGCTATCACATAGATGTGTTGGCGTCACGACTAAGTCCTCACACTAGGACATCTGCCGTGGCAAATCTACGACAAGTATTCAATTGCAAGAGATATATCAAGTTCTCTCAAATCCATAAAAGTATTCAATCCGATGACAACGAAACCTCAAACAGAAAAACTCACTTCATCACAACAAGATAGAGAGGGGAAAACACCATGATCCGACTATATTAACAAAGCCCGTGATACATCAAGATCGTGACATCTCAAGAACACGGGAGAGAGAGAGAGAGAGAGAGATTAAACACATAGCTACTGGTACAAACCCTCAGGCCTGAGGGTGGACTACTCCCTCCTCATCCTGGTGGCCGCCGGAATGATGAAGATGGCCACTTGTGCTGATTACCCCCTCCTGCAGGATGCCAGAAAGGGTCTAGATTGGTTTTCGGTGGCTACAGAGCCTTGCGGTGGTGGAACCTCTGATCTAGGTTAACCCCGAGGGTTTTCAGAATATTTGGGAATTTATAGGGTAAAGAGGGGGTGCCGGAGGCCACCGAGGTGGGCACAACCCACCTGGGCACGCCTGGGACCCCAGACGCCCCTGGTGGATTGTGCCCCCGTCGGGGCACCCCCCAGGTGCTTCTCTGGCCCATCCTGGGTGTTCTGGTCCATAAAAAATCTCGAAAACTTTCGCGATTTTTGGACTCCGTTTGATATTGATTTCCTGCGATGTAAAAAACAAGCAAAAAATAGCAACTGGCACTGGGCACTGGGTCAATAGGTTAGTCCAAAAAATGATATAAAGTTGCTATAAAAGGATTGTAAAACATCCAAGAATGATAATATAAAGGCATGAATACTTTATAAATTGTAGATACGTTGGAGACGTATCAATCATCAAGGCTATTTTCTGGCGTCATTGCTGGGGAGTGTAGCGCCTTTGGTAAGTGGAATTTGGAAAGGAAACATTTATATAGTGTGCTGAAATTTACTGTCACTATTTACTTTGAAAAAAAAAATCCTTTGAGGGGTTTGTTCGGGGTATCTTCACCTCGACCTGAACCACAATTAGATACCCCTCAACCTACTACACCAATTGAAAATATTGAATATGAAATTCCTTCGGGTATGATAGAACAACTGCTAGCTAATCCTTATGCAGGAGATGGAACCGAACATCCTGATATGCACTTGATATATGTGGAACAAATTTGTGGATTGCTTAAGCTTGCAGGTCTACCCGGAGATGAAGTTAAGAAGAAGGTTTTCCCTTTATCTTTGAGGGGAAAAGCATTGGCATGGTATAGGCTATGCGATGATAGTGGAGCTTGGAATTGGAATCGATTGAAATTGGAGTTCCACCAAAAATTTATCCCATGCATTTAGTTCATCATGATCGGAATTATATATATAATTTTTGGCCTCATGAAGGAGAAAGTAGCCCTCTGGCTTGGGGGAGTCTTAATTCAATGTTGTATTCATGCCCTAATCATGAGCTCTCAAGAGAAATTATTATCTAGAATTTTTGTGCTCGACTTTCTCATAATGATCGATCCATGCTTGATACTTCATGTGATGGTTCTTTTATAAAGAAGACTATTGAATTCCGGTGGGATCTTTTGGAAAGAATTAAATGCAACTGTGAAGATTGGGAACTCGACGAAGGTAAAGAGTCACGTATTAAGCTTAAGTATGATTGTGTTAAATCTTTTATGAATACCTATGCTTTTCAATGGTTTAGCACTAAATATGGACTTGACTCTGAGATAGTAGCTTCCTTTTGTGAATCATTTGCTACTCATTTTGATCTCCCTAAAGAGAAGTGGTTTAAATATCACCCACCTGTTAGAGAAGAAGTTAAAGAACCGGTACCCGCTAAAGAGGAAACTATAATTTATAATGTTGATCCAGTTGTTCCTACTGCTTATATTGAGAAACCACCTTTCCTTGTTAGGATAAAGGAACATACTAAAGTTTCAACTGTGGTCAACAAAAGTTATATTAGAACACCTAAACCTGATGAACAAATTAAAGTAGAACCTAGTGTTTCTATGGTTAAGGATCTCCTGGAAGAAAATGTAGATGGGCATGTTATTTACTTCTGTGAAGAAGCTGCTTGAATTGCCAAACCTGATAAAAAGGATAAACATAGACCTGTTGTTGGCATGCCCATTGTCTCAGTTAAAATAGGAGACCACTGTTATCATGGTTTATGTGACATACACTACTGCAGGATGCTGCTAACGCGACACTACGATCAGAGACCCTTTCACGAAACTGTGTGTGATGCATCAATCACAAATGGGGATGTAAAAAACCCGTCAAAAAAGGTGCAAAACATTTGCAATGGAGGATGCATCAAACACGGTTCAGATTTTAGTTGCGTGTGCGATCTAGGGCATACAGTTCAGTCCAATGAACTGTTTGCGATGAGGTGGAACAAAAGAAATGGGCATCCTGATGAAGGCGTGTGCGACATAGAGCATATGGTTCACTCGGATGAATTATTTGTGATTAGGCAACACAAAAGAAACAGGCAGCCAGATGAAGGTGTGTTCGATATACAGCATACGGTTCACTCAGATGAACTGTTTGTGATTAGGCAACACAAAAGAAACGGCCAGCCAGATCAAGGTGTGTGTGATTGAGGGCATACGCTTTAGAAGGATTAACTGTTTGCGATTAGGCAACAGAACAGAAATGGGTAAGCCAGATCAAAGTGTCTGTGATTGATGGCATACACTTCACATGGATGAACTGTTTGCGATTAGCCACAACAAACTGAAACAGTTAGATAGATCAACGTGTGTGCGCTAGACGGGCACACCCATTCTAATTAAAAGAAGCATGCGCGATGGTAATAACGAGCGCGCACGATTGTTGGAACAAGACGTATGCTGACATTGCCTATTACGTTGCACCCTATGGTGGAAATGCCACGAACGCGGCCGAGAAGGCGTACGTGCCCATGTTACGCCTTCTGGGAATAGTGCCGCACTTATAACTGTCAGTAAAGTTTGAGCATGCATCCCGTCAGAATTTGTTTTAGAAGAACAGGGAGGTCGCATCCCGTCACATTCCAAATTGCAAACCTGTTCACACCGATGAAAACCTAAATGATTTCCCACTTAGGAGCGTATTATTAAGTGGTTATAAATACTACTACTCCAAGATGACTGCACATTCTTCCTCAACTCCTCATCCACAAAAAGTCAAAAACAAACAAGTCATTCATCATCGTTCCCTTGCGTCCGCCATGGCCACCGTGAGTTCCGGGTCGAGAGATTGCCACCAGGGAGAGGCGAGCCTGGAAGCGGGAGCATGAGAGATGTCCCGCCTCACTGCGAAAGTAGTCAAAATGTCCCACCGCTGTCGAATTTCGGGTTCCGACAGACCCTCAAGGTTCGAACACTAGGGTGCGCGCGGAGATCACACCTCCAGCCTACCCATGTCCCACCGCCTCGCCGGGATCTAAAACTACACGAATAACAACACAAGGGACACGAGGTTTATACTGGTTCAGGCCACCATTGTGGTGTAATACCCAACTCCAGTGTGTGGTGTGGTGGATTGCCTCTGGGGCTGATGATGAACAATACAAGGAAGAACTGCCTCGCGAGGGGAGGAGTTCTTGTGGGGGTGCTGGCTAAGGTTCTTCTCTCTGGCTGATCTCTAGGTCAGATCTCTCTCTCCATCCTGGGGGTGGCTAGTCCTATTTATAGGCGGAGGCCCTGGGCCTCTTCCCAAATATTGAGCGGGAAGGGCGCCAACAATTGGCCATTTTGAAGGGGAACATCTAGTACACTTATCCTGACTAAAGTTGGTCCTCACCTGCCAAAGGCCCTGACGATGACACCGGCTTGGTCTCCACGATGACCTTCGTCCTGCTGCCCTGCTGGTCTTGGTATTGTTGCACCGAAATGGTTGCCTTTGCTTGATTCCCTCGCCTGCGCTTGCCCCCTTTGCACCAAAGAGGAAACAAGGACTCTGCGCGGGCCGGCGCCCGCCTGGCGCACGTCTGGCCTTGGTCGTCATGGCTTGCGTCATGAGCACCTTGCGAGGTACCCCGCCTTGATCTCTCTGCCTCCTCACGAGCCAGCTTGACGAGGCCGTTCCTGAGGAAGCCTCCTGTCGTCCGCCCCGCGAGGCTTGGCCCCTCGCGAAGGTCTTGAGCATGTGTTGATGAAGATGGGTCGTACTAGGCCACTCCTTGGGCCACACCGCAGGCCGCAGGCAGGCAAGTCTGGGTACCCCCATTCCCAGAACGCCGACAGTAGCCCCCGGGCCCAAGGCGCGCTTGGACTTGGCTTAGCAGAGAAGCGAAGAGGCAAGTGCGAAGCGCCGTGGGCCTTGATAGCCTGCGGCCTTGGGCGCCGCGTGGCGGTTGATTGGACATGGGCGTCCTGGCTCCCCCACGACGCCTCGGTAACTGCACGATCTGACAAATCCCTGCATGCAAAACGGGTCATGATTACCTGTGATCGTGGAGGCTGTCGGTTGGCCTCCCTCAGCTATATGTACGGAACAGCGCGAGGCCCTCCGGTTCATCCCTCCTTGCTACTCTCCGTCTTCTTCTCGGCTGCTCGTCATCCCCATGGCCCCGCCGAAGAGGTTCTCGGCCGCAGAGAAAGGGAAGGCTCGCCAGGAAGGGCCCGGCTCCCCTCCGACCAAGCGCGGCCGGGCCCGTCCTCACAAGCACTCCACGGCCCCTGCTGCGGCCTCCCGTGGCCGTGGAAGCAGCCCTCTGTGCAGCGGTGGGCGTCCGGCTGCCATCGAGAGGTATGTTGGGGTTGCGCGACCCCCAAGGCCGCGCTTCCGCTCAGCAGAGGTGCTGTCGGAGTTCGTCGTGTGGTCGGCGGACCCGACCGGCACCTGGCTCCAGCTTCCGCGCTTCTTCATATGTCAGCTTCCGGCTGGTGCCCCGTGCGGCCTTTGGCTTCAGGCAGATGGTTTTTGCAGCAGGGCCTCTTGGGCTACCCTGGAGATTTCCACCGCCGGGGAGGTGGCCTTGACCCGCGGCTGGCAAACATTTGCCCGCGCACGCGGCCTGTGCCGACGATGCACTCTGCACTTCAAGTTCGATGGCGCGCCACCCTCTATGTGAGGGTGTTCGGGGAAGACGGTCGCCATGCCAGATGCTGCCCCGAAGACGATGACCGCGGCTACGCGCCCAGCCCCAGCGTTGGTCGGGGTGAAGGTGGCGGAGGGTGCGCGGGCAGCGTGGCCCGAGATTCGCCAAGCTCTGGCGACTCCCCTTAGGATGGCAGCTCCTCAGTGGTGGTCGTGACCAGCCCCCTCGTCGTCGCGCTCACCTGGGAGAGGGCAGCGGGTCGGCCCGCCACCGCGCTCCGGTGAAGCGGGAGGCAGAATCCAGCTAAGCTCCGGAGGCAGTACGAGCCTTCGCTGAGAGTTGGCGCCGAGCAAGTCGTCCCCTCTTTTGCTTTCCTTTCTTTCCTGCGCGAAAAGAATGTAATCCGTTGCCCCACGGGGCGTGCTGAACTGTTGCTGTTTTAATTGGTGCGTTGTTTCTACTGTTTATGCGCTATGTTTTTATTCTGTGTGCCTATGCGTGGAAATCACTTATCTTGGGGGGGGGGGGGCTCATCACGGTCCTCGCCTCCCGAGGCTAGTGCCTCGTCCTGCGCCTTGGGTCCTGCAGAGTTTAGTCAGCACGGGTAGTCTCCAGCCTTGGTAGTGAGAGGAACCAATCCAAGCCCCATGATCGCGTCGCGATGCCCGTGGGGCACGGACTGGGAGGGGTGCTCCCGCATCGGACCTGAACAGGGAAGTTCCAAATCACTGGGCAAAAAAACACTCGCGAGGGTGCCCATGCTCCCCCCTCGTGAGACTTTGCGTGGGAGAAAACGAAACAAACAAGTGAAATGGACGAAGGGTCGCAAGCTCGAAATGGCAACAGCTTCAGAAAAACTTCAAATAGGAACAAACAAGCCAACTGCAGAAAGCAAATGAAAGAAGCCGCGTCTGGCACCTAGTCTAGTCTTCGACGTCTTCTCACCAACGCGGAGCTAAGTGCTGCCACTGGGCGTGGGCGGGAGCCCCCGAGGCCCGAGGGCGGCACTCCGGAGACTCTGGGGCGTGTACAGCCCCACTCATTATTACGTGAGAGTGTCACGGGCGGCGAGCTTCACAGGCGTTTGCCTTCTTCACAGGCACCGGCCCTTTTCCAAAACACAACTACTTCGCAGGCGTTCGCCTTCTTCACAGGCACCGGGCCTTTTCCCAAAACACTGCGACTTCACAGGTGTTCGCCTTCTTCACAGGCACCGGGCCTTTTCCCAAAACACTGTAACTTCACAGGCGTTCACCTTCTTCACAGGCACCGGGCCTTTTCCCAAAACACTGCAACTTCACAGGCGTTCGCCTTCTTCACAGGCACCGGGCCTTTTTCATGGGTAAAACCTTCGGAGATGTTGGATGTTCCACGCGTTCTGGACGGGCACCCCCTCCTGGGTCTCAAGCGTGCGGAGCTGGGCCTGGAAACATGAACAACCTTAAACGGGCCCTCCCACATGGGAGAGAGCTTATGCAGCCCCTCCCTGGAGAGAACCCGTCTGAGCACGAGGTCTCCTACCCTGAGAGTCCTGGGGCGGATGTTGCAGCAGTGGTATCACCGCAGTGCTTGTTGGTACCTTGCTGCCCGCAGCGCGGCTTCTCGGCGATGCTCCTCCCCTAGCAAGAGATTCGTCCCCTGCATGGCGTCCTGCTGTGCTTCGTCGAACGCCAGGACCCGCATGGAACGACGTCTGACCTCATGAGGGAGAACGGCTTCAGCTCCATAAACCAGAAAGAACGGGGTCTCGCCAGTCGGCTTGGTTGTGGTCGTGCGGATTGACCACAGCACGGACTGGAGCTCGTCGTACCAGCCCCTGCCGCAGGCCTCCAGCTTCTTCTTGAAGGTCCTGGTCTTGAGGCCCCAAAACACTGCAACTTCACATGCGTTCGCCTTCTTCAGAGGCATCGGGCCTTTTTCATGGGTAAAACCTTTGGAGATGTTGGATGTTCCACGCGTTCTGGACGGGCACCCCCTCCTGGGTCTCCAAGCGTGCGGAGCCGGTCCTGGAAACATGAACAACCTTAAACGGGCCCTCCCACATGGGAGAGAGCTTATGCAGCCCCTCCCTGGAGAGAACCCGTCTGAGCACGAGGTCTCCTACCTCGAGAGTCCTGGGGAGGATGTTGCGGCAGTGGTATCGCCGCAGTGCTTGTTGGTACCTTGCTGCCCTCAGCGCGGCTTCTTCGTGATGCTCCTCCCCCAGCAAGAGATCTGTCCCCCGCATGGCGTCCTGTTGCGCTTCGTCGAACGCCAGGACCCGCGCGGAACAATGTCTGACCTCGTGAGGGAGAACGGCTTCAGCTCCATAAACCAGAAAGAACGGGGTCTTGCCAGTCAGCTTGGTTGCGGTCATGCGAATTGACCACAACAAGGACTGGAGCTCGTCGTACCAGCCCCTGCCGCAGGCCTCCAGCTTCTTCTTGAAGGTCCTGGTCTTGAGGCCCCTCAGGACCTCTGCGTTGGCTCGCTCGGCCTGACCGTTGCTTCGCGGGTGCGCCACCGAAGCGTAGCATATCTGCGTTCCAAGGTTAGCACAGTATGTTTTGAAAAGGTTACTGGTGAACTGCAAACCGTTGTCGGTGATGATGCGGTTCGGCACCATGAATCGGCTCACGAGGCCCTTGATGAACTTGACCGCGGAGCCTGCGGGGATGGTGCGGATGGCTTCCACCTCAGCCCACTTGCGGAATTTGTCTACGGCTATGTAGAGGTAGCGGTAGCCCCCTGGCGCCCGAGGGAACGGGCCCAGGATATCCAGTCCCCAGACTGCGAAGGGCCATGAGAGGGGTATAGTCTGCAGACCTCCCGCCGGCTGATGGATCTGCTTTGCATGGAAATGACAGGCCTCGCAAGCTTGCACCAGTTCCATAGCGTCATTGAGTGTCGTGGGCCAATAGAACCCGCTACGAAACACCTTGCCAATGAGAGTTCGTGATGACGAGTGATGCCCGCAGTCGCCACCGTGTATGTCTGCCAGTAGCTCCTTCCCTTGCTCCCTGGAAATACAACGTAGGGACACATCATTCGGTCGTCTTCGGTAGAGCTCCCCATCCTTAAGGCAGTATGTTGTGGCCTGCCGTGCCACACGCTTCGCTTCCTCCTCCTTTTCCGGCAACGTGCCTCGCGTCAAGTAACTCCTGAGCTCCGTGGTCCAGCACCCCTCCTGAGGTTCCAGCGCCAGGAGCAAGCACGCTCCTGATGTTGGGCCGCAGACCGGGGCTCCCGAGGCAGGCGGCTGGGGGAGCTCCCCCCGAGGCTGCGCCGTGCTTAACAGTGTTGGCGTCACCGAGGGCTTGAAGAGCCGCTCCTCAAAGACGCCGGGCTCCTGAGGTAGCCACTTGGACGCCCTTTTTGCAATGTCATCAGTCTCTTGATTGGTGCCGCGAGGCACATGCTGCAACTCCAGCCCCCAAAACTGCTTCTCCATCCTGTGGACCTCCACGAGGTAGGCTTCCATGTGCTCGTTCTTTGGTTCGTATACTTTGTTGGAGAAGTTGATGAGGAGCTGCGAATCACCCTTGATGGTGAGGCGCTTCACCCCCAGGGCGACAGCAGTCTTCAGGCCTGCTATCAGGCCTTCGTATTCTGCTATGTTGTTGGAGACCTTTTCCCCGTGCTGAAAACAGAGTTGCACGACGTAGTATAGTTTGTCTTGAGTGGGGGATATGAGTACCGCACCAGCCCCCGCGCCATGTCAGGAGAATGCCCCGTCGAAGTACATGACCCATCCGTCTGGTGCCTCGCTCCCTGGGGAGAGCGATCGATCCTCGCCGGCCTCGAGGCCTGGCGCCTCTGCCCATTCCGCCACGAAGTCCACAAGCGCGGCCCCCTTGATGACTCCGGTTGTGCTGAATTCTATCTGGAACACTTGTAGTTCGATGTTCCACTCAGCGACTCTTCCAGCTGAGTTGGGGCTCCTGAGCACCCTTTCTAAGGGGTATGTTGAGACAACCATATGGGATGGCCTTGGAAATAGTGTCGCGGCTTGCGCGAGGCCACCAATAGTGTGAGGAGGAGTTTCTGAGGCATGGGGTACCGTGCCCTTGCGTCCCGTAACACCGTGCTGACGAAGTACACAGGGTGCTCGACTAGGTTGGGAGTGCTGGTGCCGCCAGTGCCCTCCGGAGGCCGGAGCGCCTCCTGAGACAACAGGGCCCCCAGCGACTGGTCACCTGGAGGAGGGGCCTCCTCTGTCCCGGGTGTGCTTCCCTTCTGTGGATGGTCCTTCTCGGCTGCAGCCGTGGTCTCTGTGAGGTCCTCCTGGCCCTGCTTTGCTTTAACCCGGACGGTTGCTGCGGCCTTGGTCCTACGCTCCTCCCTAACAGCCACCAGGGCTGCGCTGGCAGAGTAGGGGGTGGCCGCAAGGTAGAGCACCAGGGGCTCTTGAGGGCACGGAGCCACCATCACCGGAGGGCTGGTCAAGTACCTCTTGAGATCCTGGAACGCTTTGTCGTCCTCTTCAATCCATTCAAAGGGGCCCTTCTTCTTCATCAGCTTGAAGAAGGACAGCGCTCATTCCCTCAGCTTGGAAATGAAACGCCCTAGTGCGGTCACGCGCCCGGTGAGCTTCTGCATCTCCCTGAGGGTCTTCGGCGGGCTCATGTCCTCGACTTCTTTTACCTTTTCTGGGTTGGCCTCGATGCCCCGGTGGGATACTAGGAGCCCAGAAGCTTGCCCGAGGGGACTCCAAACACACACTTCTCCGGGTTGAGCCGCAGGTCCACTTTGTTAAGGCTCGCGAAGGTTTCCTCTAAGTCCTGTATCAGGGTTTTTGCCTCCCGAGACTTCACCACAATGTCATCAACATAAGCCTCAGCATTCCTCCCGAGCTGCCGACCCAAGGCGATGTTCATCAGCCGCTAAAAGGTCGCACCGGCATTGCGCAATCCGAACGGCATGCACGTATATAAGTACACTCCGCACGGGGTCAGGAAGGCCGTCTTTTCCACATCTTCTACTGCCATCTTGATCTGGTGGTAGCCGGAGAAGGCATCCAGGAAAAACAATAGGTCGCACTTAGCGGTGGAGTCCACGATCTGGTCGATGCGAGGGAGCAGGAATGGATCCTGCGAGCAGGCCTTGTTGAGGTTTGTAAAGTCGACACACATGCGTTCCTTTCCCCCCTTCTTTGGCACGACAACAGGGTTAGCCAGCCAATCTGGGTAGCGGACCTCACGAATGACCCCCGCCGCCTCCAACTTGCGGGTCTCTTGGATGATGAAAGCTTGCTTCTCAGTGGACTGCCGCCTTGCCTTCTGCTTCACGGGGCGCACGTTGGGGCACACATTGAGGTGATGCTCGACTATGCCCCTCGGGACCCCTACTAGCTGATGAGGTTCCCACGCGAATACCTTCTTGTTCGTGTGCAGAATTTCCCCAAGGCTTCCTCCTGTTCGGGCTCGAGGTTGGCGCCTGTGGTGAAGGTGGCACTGGTAGATCCATCCTCGTCAACCAGTACCTACTTGGTTTCCGCCTTGTCCTGAGTGAATAGTTGCTTCTTCATGGCCGGTGCAGCCCCCTTGGGTTTAGGGGCGTCTGAGTCGGCGGGCTGTGCCATCGCTGCGGCCTTGAAAGCGACCTTGAGCGCTTGCAACGCATCCCCGGTGTCTCCAGACACGGTGAGGATGCCGCTACTCCCGGGCATCTTCATGAGGTTGTATGCTGGGTGAGTTGCGGCCATGAATTGGGCTAGTGCCGGGTAGCCAAGGATGGCGTTGTATGGGAGGCTGATCGGGGTGATGTCAAAGTCGATTAGCTCCGTGCGGAAGTTGTCGTAGGTGCCGAAGGTCACCGGAAGGCGGATCTGCCCAGGGAGCTAGTGGAGCCGCCTCCGTCGCCCGAGAAGGGCCTGCTGGGCTGCAGCCGCTCGGGCGGTACGTGGAGAAGGCCGAAGGCCTCCACTGAGAGCATGCTGAGGCCAGCACCGCCGTTGATTAGGGTCTTGGTGACCTCCACGTTGCAGATGGTGGGGATGCATAGCATTGGGAGCGTGCCTGAGCAGGCCGAGTTGGAGGGGTGATCATCCGAGCTGAAGGCCAGATCGGCTTTAGGTGCCGCCCAACCCGGAGGCGCCCCGTGCGGCACGGAAGCGGCGCCGATTTGGCGGATGAATGACTTGATGTCGTGGCCTGAAGGCGGTGCCTGCGAGCCGCCTAGGAGAGCTGCGATGACGGGTGCGCTGGTGCAGTGTACTAGGCAAGGAAGAGGCCGCGCAGCTCCCCCCAGGAGGCCACAGAAGCCGCCGGCGGGTGGAGCAGCCACACGCGCGGGACATCAGTGAGGGCCATGGGAAACCAGTTGGCCATGACCCTGTCGTCGCCCCCGGCCTTGAGGACGGCCTCCTCGTATGCCAGCAGGACAGCCAACGGATCGGCCGCGCCGTTGTAGCCCGGTGGCATCTTCGGCTTGAACTTGTTCGGCCATTGCACCTGCCGCAAGGCGGGGGCCAAGGCTCGGAGCCTCCCGGCCCCCGTGCTGGCGCCGGCGGCCGGGGCGGGCAGCGCGTGGCCCATCATGAGGGTGAACCGCGGTGTTGACGGAGAGCGGGTTGGTGGAAGGGAAACCTCCGGCGCACCCCTACATGGCGCGCCAAATGTCGGATTTCAGGTTCTGGCAGACCCTCAAGGTTCGAACACTGGGGTGCGCACGGAGATCACACCTCCAGCCTACCCATGTCCCACCGCCTCGCCGGGATCTAAAACTACACGAAGAACAACACAAGGGACACGAGGTTTATACTGGTTCAGGCCACCATTGTGGTGTAATACCCTACTCCAGTGTGTGGTGTGGTGGATTGCCTCTGGGGCTGATGATGAACAATACAAGGAAGAACTGCCTCGCGAGGGGAGGAGTTCTTGTGGTGGTGCTGGCTAAGGTTCATCTCTCTGGCTGATCTCTAGGTCAGATCTCTCTCTCTATCCATCCTGGGGGTAGCTAGTCCTATTTATAGGCGGAGGCCCTGGGCCTCTTCCCAAATATTGAGCGGGAAGGGCGCCAACAATTGGCCATTTTGAAGGGGAACATCTAGTACACTTATCCTGACTAAAGATGGTCCTCGCCTGCCAAAGGCCCTGACAATGACGCCGGCTTGGGCTCCATGATGACCTTCATCCTGCCGCCCTGCTGGTCTTGGTCTCGTTGCACCGAAATGGTTGCCTTTGCTTGATTCCCTCGCCTGCGCTTGCCCCCTTTGCACCAAAGAGGAAACAAGGACTCTGCGCGGGCCGGCGCCTGCCTGGCGCCCACCTGGCCTTGGTCGTCATGGCTTGTGTCATGAGCACCTCACGAGGTACCCCGCCTTGATCTCTCTGCCTCCTCACGAGCCAGCCTGACGAGGCCGTGCCTGAGGAAGCCTCCTGTCGTCCGCCCCACGAGTCTTGGCCCCTCGCGAGGGTCTTGAGCATGTGTTGATGAAGATGGGCCGTACTGGGCCACTCCGTGGGCCACCCCGCAGGCCACAGGCAGGCAAGTCTGGATACCCCCGTTCCCAGAACGCCGACACTTGCCTCACTAGGGTAGATCTTCATGAAGTAGGCGATCTCCTTGCCCTGGCAAACTCCTTGGTTCAACTCCACAATCTTGTCGGAGGCTCCCAAGTGACACCTAGCCAATCTAGGAGACACCACTCTCCGAGAAGTAACAAATGGTGTGTTGATGATGAACTCTTTGCTCTTGTGCTTCAAATGATAGTCTCCCCAACACTCAACTCTCTCTCACAGGATTTGGATTTGGTGGAAAGAAGATTTGGGTGGAAAGCAACTTGGGAAGGCTAGAGATCAAGATTCATATGGCAGGAATGGAATATCTTGGCCTCAACACAACTGTAGGTGGTTCTCTCTCAGAAAATGTATGTTGGAAGTGTAGGCATGTTCTGATGGCTCTCTCTCCGAATGATGAGTGGGTGGAGGGGTATATATAGCCTCCACACAAAATCTAACCGTTACACACAACTTACCAATCTCGGTGGGACCGAATTGAGAGACTCGGTCGGACCGATTTAGCAAATCATTTGACCGTTAGGATTTTCGGTGGGACCGACATGCAACTCGGTAGGACCGATATGATTAGGGTTAGGGCATAACATAATCTCGGTGAGACCGATTACACAAACTCGGTGAGACCGATCTTGGTAATGGACACACAGAGGGTTGGTCAGGCAAACTCGGTGGGACCGATTCACTCATCTCGGTAAGACTGAAATGTTACAAAAAGGAAACAGAGAGTTTGCACTGTAATCTCGGTGGGACCGATCGCTCATCTCGGTTTGACCAAAACATTACGAAGGGAAACAAAGAGATTACAACCCCATCTCGGTGAGACCGAGATCCCTATCGGTGAGACCGATTTGCCTAGGGTTTGTGGCAGTGGCTATGACATCTGAACTCGGTGGCGCCGGATAGGAAGAATCGGTAGGGGCGAGTTTGACTTATGGTTTAGGTCATATGTGGATGTGAGAAAGTAGTTGAGGGCTTTGGAGCATTTCACTAAGCACTTTGAGCAACCAAGCCATTAAGCAACACCTCATCCCTCCTTGATAGTATTGGCTTTTCCTATAGACTCAATGTGATCTTGGATCACTAAAATAGAAAATGTAGAGTCTTGAGCTTTGAGCTTGAACCAATCCTTTTGTCCTTAGCATTTTGAGGGATCCACTTTTCTCATCCATGCCATGCCAATCATTGAGCTTTCCTGAAATATTTATCTTGAAGTAGCATTAGCTCAATGAGATATATGTTGTTAGAAATTACCAAAACCACCCAGGGATAGTTGCACTTTCAATCTCCCCCTTTTTGGTAACTGATGACAACATATAGATCAAAGCTTCGACAAAAGATAATAAGATTGAAAAACATTGTCGCTTTGAGAAGTATGTGAAAAGTAAGAGCTCCCCATAAATTTTTGCATTTTTTAAAATTTGCTTTGGACTGCAAATGCACAATGAGTTAGGATCATGGGTCACTCTTCCATGTCACGTACATCTTGGTGGAGCGCTCAAAATGATAATAATTAAACGCATGCACTCATCACCAAGCAAAGTGAATGATCATATAGGGATATAAGAAGATAATGTCATCCAACAAGCATTAAGGCAGCATATGATCAAACACATGATCATCCAAGTATCACAAGACATAGAGTATCTCAAACAGGCAAATAACAAAGTTCAACCACTAAAAAGACAAGAGAGAACAAAAGCAACACACTCTCTCTCGAAGCCTATGATCTATACATTTTCTCCCCCTTTGGAAACAAGTTACCAAAAAGTTCATAAAAATGCATAGTGCTAAATGACTCTCAGGCTTGGTATTCATGTGATGGTGTAGAGATGGCTCCTTGGACGAAGACTTCTGTTGATGTAGCTGGAGCTGGTGGAGAGGGTGCTGGAGCTAGATGCACTGAAGCTGTAGCTGGTGCAGATGATGTAGCTCTGGTGTCTGGAATAGGCACCGCAAGAGATCTCTGTCCTCTGGGCACTCTAGCAAAAGCATCAGTAGTTGACTTGCCCTTCTTCTCCTCCACATCCTCATGAAGTTGCTCAACTGCAGTTTGGATCACTATCACTTTGACCTCAAGAGCATAAAACTTCTTCTCTATGATTCTCTCCAAGCTCTCCTGGTTTTGAGTCAGGATGGCCAAGCCCTTCTCAATCCTCAGAGTGGAAGCAATAAAGTAGCCAAGATGATCTTGCTTGCTCTTCAGGAAAATCTGAGATGCCCCTTTAGCAGTTGGCATCTTTGCAGCCTTCTCAGACCTTGCCTTCTCCTTCTTCTCTTGGGCTTGCATAGATGATGGTTCATTTTCATCCATCACAATGGTGTTGTCCTCAAAGTCAAGGTAGCTGGGCAGGTGTTCCTTGTCCAAGAGATATGTGCCAGTGCCCATCTTGGAGTTTATAAGCTCCTGAATCTGTAGGGCATAACCACAACTCCTCTTCTGATCAGCAGCAGTCCTTTTGATTGTTTCCACAATCAGGCTCATGACTTTGAACTTCTGAGGCACATCAAATATATGAAGCAAGTTAATTGCATGGCCTCTGATCATCTTGTGATCACCTGACTTGGGCAGCAAAGTGTGCCTTAAGATCCAGTTGATAGCGGGCAGTCCTGACAACAGATAATGTACTGATCGAAACTTGTGTGTCTCTAGTGCAGCATCTGGGATCTCTGTGTACATGTGAGCCATGGAGTTGTGATCTTTCTTCTTCTTGGCATTGAAATCCAAGTCATCCTCATTTTCCTTTGGAGCATTGATCAATTCAGACCATTCCTCAACTGTTGATTGGTACTTGGTACCCTCAGACATCCAGACTATCCTCCCATCTGGGTAGAAATGAGCTATGGAGTAGAACTGCATAATGAGCTCATCATTACAGTTTGTGAGCTTCTGCCCAACAAAGTCTACTACTCCACAAGACTTGAAATTGTCATAAACTCTAGGATAGTGCTCTTCATTCTTCTTGATATAGTCCCAGTCAACCCATCTCATATCACAAACAATGGGCTTCTTGTCAAGCAGCACTGTCTCATAGAAATCCTCATGTTCCTTAGTATGGAACATGTAGTCCACAGCAGTTCTTCTCCTGATAGCATAGGGGTCAGTCAATCTCCACTGTCTAAGACTTGCATCCTTCCTGAGCTTCATGTCTTCTGCAACTGGGTGAGCATCATTATGATTTGGGATCTTGGGCTTCAGCTTTCTCAAGACTAGTGAGTCCTCATCTTCTTCATCAGCAGCTTCAGGCACTGGGGCCTTGTTCTTCTCTGCAGCTGGAATACTCCTGGTGTTCCTCTTGGGTGTAGACTTGGGTTTTGGAGCAACGGCCTTGGGAGCATCTTTGGGCTTAGATGGAGCATCCCCTGACCTTATAGCATCTCCCATTAGCTTTTGAGGTTTAGGTGTTGGTGCAACAACCTCTTCCTCTTCATCTTCAGAGTCTCTCCTCATAGAGGGCTTGCCAAGTACCTTGGCAGTAGTGGTTCTGACTCTCTTCTTTTTCTTGTCTTGGACAGCAGCTTCATCTTCAGACTCAGTGGTGAACTTCATGGTTTCACCAGTGGCAACCTTCCTAGGTTTGGAAGTGGGAATCCTCCTTGTAGGTGCCTTCTTCTGCATTCTTGGCTTAGTGCATGAAGCTGAGCCATATTCCTTCTTCAGCACCTTCTTCTTTGAGGTGGCCTCATCCTCAACAGCCACATAGTCCTCATCCTCAGAATTTGAGGTCTTCTTCCTTCTGGCCCTGGTGGCTGCCTTTGGCAAGTTGCTGGGTGTGCTCCTGCTGCCATCATCATAGCTGCTAGAGGGACTAGTGCCCTCACTCATCTGAACTTGCTCCTCAGACTTATTCTGACTGTCACTCTGATCTGACATGGTGCAACCTTTGACATCAGACCCTGTGAATAGATATAGATGAGGTAGAATGTATGAGCATCACAAAGCACAGAGGTTTTTGCAAAAGAATTTGAGTCAAAAACTTAGTTTTAGTTTTCCACAGAAAGCATTTTGGAGCTACCGATTTATAAACTTGGTGATACCGAAGCAGCTTTTGGAACCTAAACTAGTGAACTCGATCAGACCGGGTCATAGTTTGGTGGCACCAAGACTGCTAGGGTTTCACAAAGTCCTGAACTCGGTCACACCGATTTGCAATTCTCGGTCAGACTGAGAATCACATGTGCACTGGCCTGAGCCAAATCGGTGGGACCGATTTTTACAACTCGGTTGGTCCGAGATGAGTTCGGCGGAAACCTAACCCTAAATTTTCAATCCAAAACTAATCTACGGAGTGATTTCGCTTGATAGGAAGATCTCAATCGTAGCAAGATACATGGCAACGCAATGTGCTAGGAATCGGAGTTGGGAATAGCACAAAGATTCAAATCCATACCCTAATGCGGTGATGGACTTGCTACAGCGGCAACGGCGGAGTAGAATCCCGTTGACGGCGGCGGAGACCAGCAGCTAGAGGTCGCTGGCGATGAGGAGGACGATCCGAAGACCCGAGGAGGCAGAGCGGGCTGTGCGCGGGCGAAGAGGTTCGGAAAAATTTCCATATTTTGGACCGGGGGTATATATAGCCTGACCCTGTCGGTGTGACCGAGTGGAACAACTCGGTGGCACCGAGATGCATAACTACAAGCAGTTACTGCAACTCGGTGTGACCGAAAAGTTCAAATCGGTTGCACCGAGATTGAAAACCTAGATCAACTTAGTGATCTCGGTATGACCGAAATGGATGGGTCGGTCAGACCGAAACACACAAAGAGGTTTTGGAAGTTTTAAGTCTATGACGAATCGGGGACTCTGAGTGCTCCTCACACAGAGTGGTTCGAACCTGACTTGATCAAACTTTGTGATGTAGCATGAATAGAGTTTGAGACAAGAAAAGCATAGATAGCTAGAGAAGGTTCTTAGGCATTCTTGTCCATCCACTTGGCAAAAGAAAGAAGAAACCAAACAATCAAAACTACAAGTGGATGTCCTCGAATGAGTAAAATATGCAACAAACATGCTCACACAATAAAATGGCAAATGAAATATGTGTCAAAGCACGCACAACCATTCTAGCATCTATCAAGCAATTGGCGATGACTAGGTCATATATATATGAGTATATTTACTTAGGAGTCAAATGAGAACATTTGATCATAGGTCATACTCATCGTTTAAGCACAAGTGGGGTTACCACTTTTACATAAAGCATTGTTGTGTTCACACCATTAGAGTTGCTTTGACTCAATTCTTAGAGTAAAGCTCCCCCTAGATGTGAGATCCCCCCTAAGAGGGATGAACTAACCTTGGGTTTTGTCGATGATGACTTCATGTAGGTGTTGAAGATGTGGATGCTCAATGTTGATGTAGATCATTTGGAGCAATCCTTTTGGAGTGAGTTGCACTTTCAATACCTACACAGGTTAGTCCCACAAGGAACAAACAAGGATATCCATAGACATAGGGTGATGCACACACAAGATGATATCCATGAAAGCATTAGGTTACCTTGTCCCTTGTCTTACCAACAAGAGGGTTCGTGACTCCTTGAACTAGTGCAAGATGTGGAAGTTGATTGCACTTGTCCTTGCCAAAATGATAAGAATGAAACATGTTGGCGGAGTCATCCTCAAGAACTCTCTAGTTCTTCTTCTTCGGGATCCACATCATCTTGATGGGAGTCCTTGGAGTTGTAGTTGTACTGGATGAAGTAGAACTTGATGTAGTCTTGGGAACCCACTTGACCAAGGCCTTAGGAGCTTCTTCAAATGCATCAATCTCCTCTTGAAGCTTGTCCTTGTCTTTTTGCTTGTGGTCTTGTGGTGGAAGATCATCTTGAGCTTGTGTCCCTTTGAAAGAAGTAGGATCATACTTCTCTTGTTGAGGAACAAACTTCGCCTTAGGGTATTGATCTTCTTCCAACTCAACTCCATTGGCATTGAACTTTTGTTCAAAACCAACACCTTGGTTCTTCCGGTGCCTTCCTTGCTTGCGTACAATTTCCTCTTATTGCTTACTCCCGGCAAGGCTCTTGTAAACACCTTTCTCTATAATTCCCTTCAATAAGCTATTTTCTTGCTCAAGTGTAACTTGGCTAAGAGAATCATTAGTGGAATCAATAGAACTACTAGAAGCAACAACATTTTATTTAGCATGATTATTGTTACTACTAGAGGAAGAATCTTTCTTGTTCTTGTTACTAGACTTGACTTGAGGCATGTAAGTAGATAAGAGTAAACGCTTGGCAATGTAAGAAGAACTTTTCTTGCGAAGATCATCATTGATTGCTTTTAAAAACTCATGTTCTTGCTCAAGGTTGAGCTTTACAAAGCGTAACTTCTCATGAATCCTTAAAAGTTCTCGATGATCTCCTAAGATAGTTTCATGAGCTAACTTAAGAGTGTTTAGTTCTTTATTTAGAAGCTCAATCTTCTCCTTATCATTGTCATTCGTTTTATCTTGATTAGCATGATTAATTGACGTTTCATCATAGTATTCATCACTAGAGTTGTCAACAAGTAAATCATCATCACCAAACAAGTCATCTTCATCACTATTGAAATCAACATACTCGGGGTGTGATACCTTTGGGCCTTTAGCCATGAAGCATCTTCCAAGTCCTTCATTTCGTGAATCAAATATGTCGTAGGAGTTGGTTGACACAAGTGCTAGACCGGCAACACCTTCATCTTGAGTATATTCAGAGTCTGAGTGATAGCTTCTCTCGGAGTGATTGTCAGAGTCGGAGCCGGAAACCCATTCACCAACATGAGCTTGATGTCTTCGTTTTGTGTAGCTCCTTGATGACTTGTCCTTTCTTTCCGAATCCTTGCTTTTCTAGGATGTTCTTCGTTCATAATGATCATCTCTACTCCTTCTCTCTCTTGATGGTGATTCTTCTCTTCTACTTCTTCTTTTTGGAGAATCTTCTCTTCTTTTGTAGGGTGTCATACACTCATTGGTATAGTGCCCGGGTCTTCCACAATTGTAGCAATTACGCTCACGACTAGAAGATATTTTGTCATTGTAGGACCTTGACTTGGAACTTCTTTCCTTGCTTCTGCTCTTGTAGAACTTGTTGAAGTTCTTCACCATTAGGCTCAATTCTTCATTGAAGGTTTGTTTCTCACTTGATGATGTGGGAGCTTCACATGAGGCTTTGTAAGCACCATTTGACTTGTTGTGGAGCTCCTCCTTATCCTTGAGTGACATCTCATGAGCAACAATTCTTCCAATGACTTCCGTTGGCTTGAGGTCTTTGTAATTGGGCATCATTTGGATCAATGTGCACACGGTATCATATTTTCCGTACAAAGCTCTTAGGATCTTTTTGATGATGAATTTGTCGGTCATCTCTTCACTTCCTAAGCCGGCAATCTCATTTGTGATAAGAGCAAGCCTAGAGTACATTTCAGCGACACCTTCACCATCCTTCATTTTGAACTTGTCAAGCTGACTTTGAAGCACATCCAACTTGGATTCCTTGACGGAGTCGGTAGCTTCATGCATATCAATCAAAGTATCCCAAATTTCCTTTGCATTCTCAAGACGGCTGATTTTGTTGAATTCTTCGGGGCACAATCCGTTGAAGAGGATATCACAAGCTTGAGTGTTGTATTGCAGCATCTTCAACTCTTCTGCGGTAGCTTCATGGTTCGGTTCTCTCCTATCAAAGAATTAACCTTATACACACAATAGCCCAAACGGTGGGGTTATGTCCAAGAATATGCATTTTCATATTATGCTTCCAACTAGCAAAATTAGTACCATCAAAGTAAGGACCTCTACGGTGGTAATTTCCTTCGCTAGACGCCATACTCTCCTAGGTTGTGAAACCAAGGCTATGACCACCAAAAGATATGGAGATCAAAGCAAATGGAGACCAAAGCTCTGATACCACTTGTAGGATTGAAAGTATGTCTAGAGGGGGGTGATTAGACTACTTGACCAAATAAAAATCTAGCCTTTTCCCAATTTTAGTTCTTGGCAGATTTTAGCAACTTTGCACAAGTCAAGCAATGTTAACACAATTCAAGCAGGCATGCAAAGAGTATATCAGCAGCGGAAAGTAAAGCATGCAACTTGCAAGAATGTAAAGGGAAGGGTTTGGAGAGTGCAAATGCAATAGGAGACACGGATGTTTTTGTCGTGGTTCCGATAGGTGGTGCTACCGTACATCCACGTTGATGGAGACTTCAACCCACAAAGGGTAACGGCTATGCGAGTCCACGGAGGTATCCACCCACAAAGGGTCCACGAAGAAGCAACCTTGTCTATCCCACGAAGAAGCAACCTTGTCTATCCCACCATGGTCGTCGCCCACGAAGGACTTGCCTCACTAGGGTATATCTTCACGAAGTAGGCGATCTCCTTGCCCTTACAAACTCTTTGGTTCAACTCCACAATCTTGTCGGAGGCTCCCAAGTGACACCTAGCCAATCTAGGAGACACAACTCTCCAAGAAGTAACAAATGGTGTGTTGATGATGAACTCCTTGCTCTTGTGCTTCAAATGATAGTATCCCCAACACTCAACTCTCTCTCACAGGATTTGGATTTGGTGGAAAGAAGATTTGAGTGGAAAGCAACTTGGGAAGGCTAGAGATCAAGATTCATATGGTAGGAATGGAATATGTTGGCCTCAACACAAGTGTAGGTGGTTCTCTCTCAAAAAATGTATGTTGGAAGTGTAGGCGTGTTCTGATAGCTCTCTCTCCGAATGAAGAGTGGGTGGAGGGGTATATATAGCCTCCACACAAAATCTAACAGTTACACACAACTTACCAATCTCGGTGGGACCGAATTGAGAAACTTGGTCGGGACGATTTAGCAAATCATGTGACCGTTAGGATTTTCGGTGGGACCGACATGCAACTCGGTAGGACCAATATGATTAGGGTTAGGGCATAACGTAATCTCGGTGAGACTGATTACACAAACTCGGTGAGACCAATCTTGGTAATGGACACACAGAGGGTTGGTCAGGCAAACTTGGTGGGACCGATTCGCTCATCTCGGTAAGACTGAAACGTTACAAAAAGGAAATAGAGAGTTTGCATTGTAATCTTGGTGGGACCGATTGCTCATCTCTGTTTGACCGAAACATTACAAAGGGAAACAGAGAGATTACAACCCCATCTCGGTGAGATCGGGATCCCTGTCGGTGAGACCGATTTGCCTAGGGTTTGTGGCAGTGGCTATGACTAGGAAGAATCAGTAGGGCCGAGTTTGACTTATGGTTTAGGCCATATGTGGATCTGAGAAAGTAGTTGAGGGCTTTGGAGCATATCACTAAGCACTTTGAGCAAGCAAGCCATTAAGCAACACCTCATCCCTCCTTAATAGTATTGGCTTTTCCTATAGACTCAATGTGATCTTGGATCACTAAAATAGAAAATGTAGAGTCTTGAGCTTTGAGCTTGAGCCAATCCTTTCGTCATTAGCATTCTGAGGGATCCACTTTTCTCATCCATGCCATGCCAATCATTGAGGTTTCCTGAAATATTTATCTTAAAGTAGCATTAGCTCAATGAGATATATGTTGTTAGGAATTACCAAAACCACCCAGGGATAGTTGCACTTTCATGCGCATCGAGCGCAGAAGGCTGGTGGAGGAATCCGTGGATGCTCAGAAGCAGCATCTTGAGGACAAGAAAGAGCTCGTCGCCGCTCGTTCCCGCGGCCTGCAGCAACCCATCAAGAAAGTATATATCAGCGAGCCAGATCGTTGTCTTCCTTCTTCTTTTGGCCTTGTGTATTTCGGGCATTGCCACATGTGGCTTTTTTTAATTATACTTCTAAATAAGTAAGACAATTATTATCCACTGTCATCGTCCTTATATTCATCATGCTTGCTATAAGTCGCAGTCGATGCTATATAGGTCCGTCGGATCTTAGATCAAGGTCCGTGCAAAACTTTCTTTTCACATTTTTATTTTTCTCTCTTAAATCTCAGTCTAGTGAGACATATAGCCAAGCCGTAGAATAGGTGCTCGGGCACCATTAGTGGAGATGTTGGGGGGAGGTGTGTGGTGGGTAGCAGTCAAAGGGCTCTCCTCCCGATGAGCACGCGTAGGGATCTGTTCGCATGCCTCCCGTACTCAAATAGCTACCCTGCACGGCACCTCCTAGCCAATAAAAAAAGGGGACGCGTGGCCGCACGTAATTGGTAAGTCAAACGCCCACGGTTTCAATAATACTTGTGTTTCCGATTTGTAACGTTACATCACTTGTTCCAAAATGACTTTGTTGATTGTTAATGTGTGGGCCTTCGCAAATCGGAGAGAAAAATTACCACAACATTTTGGTGCCATGTCATGAGACCATGCCAAGTTTCATGATTTCCAGGCGTGTTTTGGAATTACAAGAATTAAAAAACCAAGTTTCTCAATTTTTCCGGCCAAGCCATGATGCCTAGATGTTTGAATTTCACTCCCATCTCTTGCATGGGACCTTGAAATTCACCCAAGGACACACATGTGATTTTTCAAACAACTTTGGTGCACTGGAGCATGTGCTTGTAGTTCAAATTTGAATTGTGCACATTAAATGCCCAGAAACTCAATTAATATATAAAAAAGGCCAAACGAACCCGGAATAATTCCAATATTTAGCACAGTACTTCTATTTGGTCTAATCTGGCTGTGTAAAAAAATTAAGGCGGGAGAAGGCAGTGTACATATGTCGTTTCGCACACGGAGGTGACACGTTCCCTCTCGGAACCACGAGCCTTCTTAAGGGAAGCTCTGGTTTGCAAGAAGCTTACACGAAAGCTTGTCCCAATTCGGCCAAAAAATTACCGCAACATGTTGGTGCCATGTCATGAGACCATGCCAAGTTTCATGATTTTCAGGCGTGTTTTGGAATTACAGGAATTAAAAAACCAAGTTTCTCAATCTTTCCGGCCGAGCCACGACGCCTAGATGTTTGAATTTCACTCCCATCTCTTGCATGGGACCTAGAAATTCACCCAAGGACACACGTGTGATTTTTCAAACAACTTTGGTGCACTCGAGCATGTGCTTGTAGTTCAAATTTGAATTATGCACATTAAATGCCCAGAAACTCAATGAATGTATAAAAAGGCGAAACAATCCCGGAATAATTCCAAAATTTAGCACGGTACTTCTATTTGGTCTAATCTGGCTGTGTAAAAAAATTAAGGCGGGAGAAGGCAGTGTACGTATGTCGTTTCGCGCACGGAGGTGACACGTTACCTCTCGGAACCACGAGCCTTCTTGAGGGAAGCTCCGGTTTGCAAGAAGCCTACACCAAAGCTTGTCCCAATTCGGCCAAAAAAATTACTGCAGCATGTTGGTGCCATGTCATGAGACCATGCCAAGTTTCATGATTTTCAGGCGTGTTTTGGAATTACAGGAATTAAAAAACCAAGTTTCTCAATCTTTCCGGTCGAGCCACGATGCCCAGATGTTTGAATTTCACTCCAATCTCTTGCATGGGACCTAGAAATTCACTCAAGGACACACATGTGATTTTTCAAACAACTTTGGTGCACTGGAGCCTGTGCTTGTAGTTCAAATTTGAATTATGCACATTAAATGCCCACAAACTCAATTAATGTATAAAAAGGCCAAACAAACCTGGAATAATTCTAAAATTTAGCATAGTACTTCTATTTGGTATAATCTGGCTGTGTAAAATAATTAAGGCGGGAGAAGGCAGTGTACGTATGTCGTATCGCACACGGAGGTGACATGTTCCCTCTTGGAACCACAAGCGTTCTTGAGGGAAGCTCCGGTTTGCAAGAAGCTTACACCAAAGCTTGTCCCAATTCGGCCAAAAAAATTACTACAGCATGTTGGTGCCATGTCATGAGACCATGCCAAGTTTCATGATTTTCAGACGTGTTTTGGAATTACAGGAATTAAAAAACCAAGTTTCTCAATCTTTCCGGCCGAACCATGACACCCAGATGTTTGAATTTCACTCCCATCTCTTGCATGGGACCTAGAAATTCACCCAAGGACACACATGTGATTTTTCAAACAACTTTGGTGCACTGGAGCATGTGCTTGTAGTTCAAATTTGAATTATGCACATTAAATGCCTAGAAACTCAATTAATGTATAAATGGCCAAACGAACCCGGAATAATTCCAATATTTAGCACGGTACTTCTATTTGGTCTAATTTGGCTGTGTAAAAAAATTAAGGCGAGAGAAGGCAGTGTATGTATGTGGTTTCGCACACGGAGGTGACACGTTCCCTCTCGGAACCACAAGCCTTCTTGAGGAAGCTCCGGTTTACAAGAAGCCTACACCAAAGCTTGTCCCAATTCGGCCAAAAAATTACCGTAGCATGCTGGTGCCATGTCATGAGACCATGTCAAGTTTCATGATTTTCAGGCGTGTTTTGGAATTACAGGTATTAAAAAACCAAGTTTCTCAATCTTTCTGGCCGAGCCACGACGCCCAGATGTTTGAATTTCACTCCCATCTCTTGCATGGGACCTAGAAATTCACCCAAGGACACACATGTGATTTTTCAAACAACTTTGGTGCACTGGAGCACGTGCTTGTAGTTCAAAATTTAATTATACAAATTAAATGCCCAGAAACTCAATTAATGTATAAAAAAGCCAAACAAACATGGAATAATTACAAAATTTAGCACGATGCTTCTATTAGGTCGAATCTGCCTGTGTAAAAAAATTAAGGCGGGAGAAGGCAGTGTACGTATAACGTTTCGCACACGGAGGTGACACGTTCCCTCTCGGAACCAGGATCCTTTTTTTGACAGGAAGACTGTAAGGGAACCCCTTACAGTATAATTGGTGCAACAAACCCAAATTGCAAGTACCATGCCTTGAACCTGGGTGGGTGGAAGGCATCAGCCCCTTCCCACCACTAGGCTATGCCTTAGTCTGCCGGAACCATGATCCTTCGTGAGGGAAGCTCCGGTTTGCAAGAAGCTTACACCAAAGCTTGTCCCAATTCGGCCAAAGAAATTACTGCAGCATGTTGGTGCCATGTCATGACACCATGCCAAGTTTCATGATTTTCAGCTGTGTTTTGGATTTACAGGAATTAAAAAAGACCAAGTTTCTCAATCATTCCGGCCGAGCCACGACACCCAGATGTTTGAATTTTATTCCCATTTCTTGCATGAGACCTATGAATTCACCCAGAGACACACATGTGATTTTTCAGCAAACTTTGGTGCATTGGAGCATGTGCTTGTAGTTCAAATTTGAATTATGCACATTAAATGCCCAGAAATTCAATTAATGCATAAAAATGCCAAACGAACCCGGAATAATTCCAAATTTAAACGCGACACTCATGTACTAGTTGCATGTTCACTATATGTAAATCTTCTAGCAACTCGAACACCATCATTTCCCTCCGTAACACCATTTTGTCATTCAAAACATAATGAAAGAATCAGGTATACCACAAACAGTTTACTAGAAAGAATCATGTGGGATGCGATATAAAATATCTTGGCGCACTTTCTTGTCTGGATTACGCAGGAAGCTTCGTCGTCTACAGTCCACCGCCCCCGGTTGAACCACAATTGCGCGCCAGTTTCTCGCGGCACCGAGTGAAATTTTTTTGCCACTGTGGAAATATCTATCTCCCCGCCCCTCCCTCCTACCAAAAGCCAAATTCCACTATTCCTCCTTGCTTTCCAAGTTCAAACCTTCACTGTTGCTTACTGGCAGCTCAGCCTCCTCGCCGGCAACCGTTCTTCTTGCAGCGCCGCCTCCTCGCCGGCTGCCCTTCTTCTTGCAACACCGCTTCCTGGCCGGCGACCCTTCTTCTTGCTGCACGGCCTCCTCGCCGCCGACCCTTCTATTTGCTGCGCGGCCTTGTCGATATGGTCAGGTAATCCACACCCCACCCACACCATCCTCCTCCTTTCCTATCCCACATTCCCCGACTAACGGAGCGACACCTTCCACCAAAATCACTACTCCCTCCTCCAATTAAGTGCCGCCCACAGCCATTTTACACACAATATAATGTGGAGTTGAGTAGCATGTGGCCGCACGCGCGAACGAGGTCGCCATGGCTGACATGCGTGTCGACCGCCAGATGTTGGAGGAGCACCTCATCTTCAAGGCCACTGTCGACACCGCCACGCGGTTGTCTACTTTAAAATACAGTTCATGATGTTTTCTCGAGGCCATAGCCAGTGCCTTCTAGTGATTTATCCTCTGTAATGTTAATATGCAATCTGATGATCAGTTAACAGTTTGGTCCTCTGAAATGTAATGTTCAGTTAACACTTTGGTCCAACAACTGCTACATTTTGTAGTACTGTTCTCAAGCATTCTTTGTTTTGTTAACTATCTTATCTTCTAGTACATGTTTCTATTCTGCAATGTCGTGCTCAGTTAACTATTTTGGTTCATTTGGTCTGCTGTCCATTTAACTGTTTGGTTTAGTTCTGCAATTTGATTTTCATTTGCTGTGGGAACAATTTTGTATTGTTATGCATGTGACAGCAATCAAATTTGGTTGTACTCAATACATATTCTACGCATAGAATGGCAACTCTCGGTTAACCTGATCAAGATCTTCCTTATGTGTGTTGCAGGGAAACAATGGGAGACACTTTAGTTTACCATCGAGGTTTGTTCAAGCAGGGTCCTTTGGCTAATAGCACATTATTGTGCAGTTGCAGGAATCATTCTAATATTTAGGTTTCTTACAATTTGGTCTTGCACATGTAGGTCCTGCTCTCAGAGGCTTAGACCCACTGTTCGACCCATTTTGCATATGGGGAAATGAGATGTCCATGAATATCGATCAAGTCAAGAAACTCAGAAAGATTGTTAGGATGAAGAAACTTGTGACGAATAACAGCAAGATCTTTGTTTGCACAATGAAGAAGACATCAGTCAACTATAGGATGGTACCAACTCTTTTACCTTGTTTTTACCCCTTGCGCCATTTCAAAATTTTCAACAACGATTTATGCATAGCTTTGTTTTTAGTACTTTTCAAAGAAATTCACCGATGATTACCTCTCAAACCACCTGCATGGTCAAGAGGTGAGGAAGGTATTCATTCAACACCCACGGTACAATATTGAAGTCTTGCTGAAGAGGACGAAGGTTGGGCGGGCAATTATCCATAGCCACTGGCCTAAAGTTGCAAGGACATTCAACATCACTGAAGGCTCAATATTTGCCTGCCGCTTCTGCAGTTTCCCAGATGAGATTCATCTGTCTATTTACCGTGTATGATGCTACTTTCCATAGATTTTTGATGCTGCATGTGAAACTTGGTGCTGTTGTGTAATGGCGTAATTGAGTGCCAAAGCTATCTAATGTAATTCGATTATGAAATCCTGGTTGCTTTTATATGGATATGAAATATCTGGCGTGTTCTATAAGAAATATCAGTTTGATTAGTACATGGATTATCAATAATAGGCTAATTACCCTGCTTATTGGGGGTTTCTATTGCAAATGGTTACTCATACAACACCGTGGGCGATGAACTCAAACAACCCGCACGATTTCTAGAAAGTATGCGTGTACGATCAACTAACAATCACACACGGCTTCCGGTAGTGAACTGTTTGCGTTAGGCCACCTTGCACAAACGTTTACACACAAAGAACTGTGTGGGATGTTCATACCTACAGAAATGATTTTCTGGGATTCACCATGTGGGATGTACATACCTACGGTAATGATTTCTTGGATTCACCATGTGGGATGTACATACCTACGGAAATGATTTTTGGGATTCACCGTGTGGGATGTACATACCTACGGAAATGATTTCTGAGATTCACCATGTGGGATGTACATACCTACGGAAATGATTTCTGGGATTCACCGTGTGGGATGTACATACCTACGGAAATGATTTCTGGGATTCACCGTGTGGGATGTACATACCTACGGAAATGATTGGATTTCCATGCCTCGCCTGATCGCACACGGCCCCAACCTGGGTCCCACGAGGGCCTATCCCCGACGATTTCTGGGTCGTGTGGGAAGGACCCCCCTATCGCCCACACTCACTTGGCGACGGTTCCAAATGCCATCACGGAAATGGGTTTTAAACTGTTTGTTTGGGACGTCGTTGTACCTGTGATAGGAGCTAGTGTGAGTGTTATTCCCTTTACCTTATGTCAAGAAATTATGAATGATATAGCACCCGCAGAGATAGAAGACATAGATGTTACTATTAAACTTGCTAATAGAGACACTATTTCACCAATTGGGATTGTTAGAGATGTTGAAGTCTTGTGTGGGAAAATAAAATACCCTATTGATTTCCTTGTTCTTAGTTCCCCACAAGATGACCTTTGCCCCATTATCTTTGGTAGACCTTTCTTGAACACCGTTAATGCTAAAATAGATTGTAAGGAACAAACTGTTTGTGTTAGTTTTGTGACGAGTCTCATGAGTTTAATTTTTCCAAGTTTAGTATTAAGTTTCATGAAAAATAATTGCCTAGTAAGGATTAAATAATTGGTCTTGCCTCTATTGTTGTGCCTCCTACTGATCCACTAGAACAATATTTGCTAGACCATGAAAATGATTTACATATGCATGAAAGAAATGAAATAGATCAGATTTTCTTTGAACAACGTCCTCTGCTCAAACACAATTTGCCATTTGAAACTCTAGGAGGTCCTCCTCCACCTAAAGGTGATCCTGTGATTGAACTAAAACAATTGCCTGACACTTTGAAATATGCTTATCTTGATGAGAAGAAGATATATCCTGTTATTATTAGTGCTAACCGTTCAGAACATGAAGAAGAAAGATTATTGAAAGTTCTAAGGAAGCACCGAGCTGCTATTGGATATACTCTTGATGATTTAAAGGGCATTAGTCCCACTCTATGTCAGCACAAGATTAATATGGAACCTGATGCTTGATACGTCTCCAATGTATCTATAATTTTTGATTGCTCCATGCTACTTTACCTACTGTTTTGGACTATATTGGGCTTTATTTCCACTTCTATATTATTTTTGGGACTAACCTATTAACAGGAGGCCCAGCCCAGAATTGCTATTTTTTGCCTTTTTCAGTATTCGAAGAAACAGAATATCAAACGGAGTCCAAATGGAATGAAACCTTCGGGGTCGTGATTTTCCAACCGAACGTGATCCAGGAGACTTGGACCCTACTCCAAGCAGTGCCAAAGGCGGTCACGAGGGTGGAGGGCCCCCCCCTGGGCGTGCCCCCTACCTCGTGGGCCCCCTGACGCTCCACCGACGTACTCCTTCCTCCTATATATACCTACATATCCCCGTACGATCAGAACAGGAGCCAAAAACCTAATTCCACCGCCGCAACCTTCTGTATCCACGAGATCCCATCTTGGGGCCTGTTCCGGAGCTCCGCCGGAGGGGGTATCCACCATGGAGGGCTTCTACATCATCACCATAGCCCCTCCGATGAAGTGTGAGTAGTTTACTTCAGACCTTCGGGTCCATAGCTAGTAGCTAGATGGCTTCTTCTCTCTTTTTGGATCTCAATACAATGATCTCCCCTCTCTCGTGGAGATCTATTCGATGTAATCTTCTTTTTGCCGTGTGTTTGTTGAGACCGATGAATTGTGGGTTTATGATCCAGTATTATCTATGGAAAATATTTGATTCTTCTCTGAATTCTTTTATGTATGATTGAGTTATCTTTGGAAGTCTCTTCGAATTATCCTTTTTGGTTTGGCCAACTAGATTGGTAGTTCTTGCAATGGGAGAAGTGCTTAGTTTTGGGTTCAATCTTGCGGTGTCCTTACTCAGTGACAGAAGGAGTTGCAAGGCACGTATTGTATTGTTGCCATCGAGGATAACAAGATGGGGTTTTTATCATATTGCATGAATTTATCCCTCTACATCATGTCATCTTGCTTAAGGTGTTACTCTGTTTTTACTTAATACTCTAGATGCATGCTGGATAGCGGTCGATGAGTGGAGTAATAGTAGTAGATTCACAATCATTTCGATCTACTTGTTTTGGACGTGATGCCTATATACATGATCATTGCCTAGATATACTCATAACTATGCTCAATTCTGTCAATTGCTCAACAGTAATTTGTTCACTCACCATAGAATACTTATGCTTTTGAGAGAAGCCACTAGTGAAACCTATGGCCCCCGGGTCTATTCTCATCATATCAATCTCTATCACTTTATTTACTTGCTTTGTTTTTACTTTGCCTTTACTTTTTACTTTGCATCTATCTATCAAAAATACCAAAAATATTATCTCTATCAGATCTCACTCTCGTAAGTGATCGTGAAGGGATTGACAACCCCTAAGTGTTGGTTGTGAGTTGCTATCGTTTTGTGTAGGTACGAGGAACTTGTGCGTGGTCTCCTACTGGATTGATACCTTGGTTCTCAAAAACTGAGGGAAATACTTACGCTACTTTGCTGCATCATCCTCTCCTCTTCGGGGAAATCCAACGCAGTGCTCAAGAGGTAGCAAGAAGAATTTCTGGCGTCGTTGCCGGGGAGGCTCACGCAAGCAAGTCAACTATACCAAGTACCCATCGCAATCCCTATCTCTCGCATTATATTATTTGCCATTTGCCTCTCGTTTTCCTCTCGCCCACTTCACCCTTGCCGTTTTATTTGCCATCTCTTTCCCAATCTCCTCCTCTCTTTACCGTTGCCTTTCTGCTTGTTCGTGTGTTAGTTTGCTTGCTTGTTGTTATGTCTGAAATTGGGGAAATTATTGCCGACATGGGCGATAATAATATCATGGAAAATTCTGAAGCTCCCGCTGAAGAATCCCCTACTTATCATACAAAAAGATTTCGAATTGGTAGTGGTAATATTATTGGAAAAGGAGTTATTCAAGATTTCTTTACTTGTGCTGGTGCTTTGCCCTCTATGGGAAGTTCTGTTCTTCATAGAACCAGCAGTCTTGCTGATGCCATTGCCATGCTTATCGTTGAACTTGAAAGGCAATTTATGCATATGCACCCTTCTATACAAAGGATTTTCCTAGAATTTTCTAATATCAAACACTCCTCTGTTAAGCGTGCCGCTACTTATTTTTTGGATCATGAATTCAGATTTATAATAAAAGAGGCCAAAGAAATCTTTGCACATTATAGGGTGGACGCTGGCCGTCCTCCCATAGAATCTATCCTCTTTGATCAAGAAGAAATTATGCGTTTTCAATCTCTTGATTATGTTGCTTTCAATGAAAACCTTAGAAAAAAGGTGCCAACCAATATTTTAAATAATAGAATCTCTGAACTTAATGATGATTTGGCTATTCGAAATAATGAGTTAGGATACTCTCTTGAGTGTAGACTCACAAGGTTCTATCAAAAGAACGCTTATAATGATGAATTGGTTGTGCGTTATGAAGGGCTGAAAGAGGAACCTATACCTCCTAAAATTGATCTTGGGGATTTTAGCACTATTAAATTTAGCCCTTTTGATTACTTTTGCTTACCTCAAAGAAAACTTGCAGCCGAACGTAGAGAATATGAATGAGTTTCACCGATCTATCTTATTACTACGGAAATACCTAGATCTATCCTTGCTTTTATGCCTAGCTAGGGGCGTTAAACGGTAGCGCTTGTTGGGAGGCAACCCAATTTTATTTTGTGTTTTTTGTTTTTGCTTCTGTTTAGGAATAAATAATCCATCTACCTTCTGTTTGGATGTGGTTTTATGTTTTAATTAGTGTTTGTGCCAAGTAGAACCTATAGGATAACCTACGATGATAGTTGATTTGATTCTGCTGAAAAACAGAAACTTTGCGCGCACGAATTTAGTTATGATAAATCACAGAAACGTGATTTTGCGTTAATTATTTTTGCTGATGTTCAATAAACAAATTGTACAGGACTTCCTATTTTGGTAGAATCTTTAGAGTTCCATAAGTTTGAGTTAGTTACAGATTGCTACAGACTGTTCTATTTTTGACAGATTCTGTTTTACGTGTGTTGTTTGCTTATTTTGATGAATCTATGGCTAGTAAAATAGTTTATAATCCACAGAAAAGTTGGAATACAGTAGGTTTAACACCAATATAAATAAAGAATGAGTTCATTACATTACCTTGAAGTAGTCTTTTGTTTTCTTTCTCTAACGGAGCTCACGAGATTTCTGTTGAGTTTTGTGTTGTGAAGTTTTCAAGTTTTGGGTGAATTCTTTTGACGGATTATGGAACAAGGAGTGGCAAGAGCCTAAGCTTGGGGATGCCCATGCCACCCCCAAGATAATCCAAGGACACCAAAAAGTCAAAGCTTGGGGATGCCCCGGAAGGCATCCCCTCTTTTGTCCACTTCCATCGGTAATTTACTTGGAGCTATATTTTTATTCACCAACATGATATGTGTTTTGCTTGGAGCGTCTTGTATTATTTGCGTCTTTTCTTGTTAGTTTACCACAATCATCCTTGCTGTACACACCTTTTGAGAGATCCATATATGAATTGGAATTTGTTAGAATACTCTATGAGCTTCACTTACATCTTTTGAGCTTGATAGTTTTGCTCATAGTGCTTCACTTATATCTTTTGAGCATGATAATTTTTGCTCTAGTGCTTCACTTATATCTTTTAGAGCACGGTAGTGGATTTGTTTTAAAGAAACTATTGATCTCTCATGCTTCACTTAGATTATTTTGAGAGTCATTAATAGCATGGTAATTCGCTTAATGTTAATATACTTAGTGTTCAAGACATGTGAAACTTTCTTTTGAGTAAATTGAATACTAAGATAAGTTTGATGCTTGATAATTGTTTTGAGATATGGAGGTAATAATATCAAAGCCGTGCTAGTTGATAATTGTGAATTTGAGAAATACTTGTGTTGAAGTTTGCAAGTCCCGTAGCATGCACGTATGGGTAAAGTTGTGTAACAAATTTGAAACATGAAGTGTTCCTGGCTTGTGCATCCTTATGAGTGGCGGTCGGGGACGAGCGATGGTCTTTTCCTACCAATCTATCCCCCTAGGAGCATGCGCGTAGTACTTGAATTTTTTGATGGCTTCTAAATTTTTGCAATAAGTATATGTGTTCTTTTGACTAATGTTGAGTCCATGGATTATACGCACTCTCACCTTTCCGCCTTTGCTAGCCTCTTCGGTACCGTGCATTCCCCTTTCTCACCTTGAGAGTTGGTGCAAACTTCGCCGGTGCATCCAAACCCCGTGATACGATTCGCTCTATCACACATAAACCTCCTTATATCTTCCTCAAAACAGCCACCATACCTACCTATCATGGCATTTCCATAGCCATTCCGAGATATATTGCCATGCAACTTCCACCATCATCATCATGACATACATTACTTTTGTCAAATTGCCATTGCATGATCATATAGTTGACATCATATTTGTGGCAAAGCCACCATGCATTATTTTCCATACGTGTCACTCTTGGTTCATTGCACCATCCCGGTACACTGCCGGAGGCATTCATATAGAGTCATACTTTGTTCTAAGTATCGAGTTGTAATTGTTGAGTTGTAAGAAAAATAAAAGTGTGATGATCATCATTATTAGAGCATTGTCCTAAGTGAGGAAGGGATGATGGAGACTATGATTCCCCCATAAGTCGGGATGAGACTCCGAAAAAAAAGAGGCCATAAAAAAAGAGAAAGGCCCATACAATAATAAAAAATGAGAGAAAAAGAGAGAAGGGACAATGTTACTATCCTTTTACCACACTTGTGCTTCAAAGTAGCACCGAGATCTTCATGATGGTGAGTCTCATAAGTTGTCTTTTTATACTAGTGTGAATTTTTTTCATTATAGAACTTGGCTTGTATATTCCAATGATGGGCTTCCTCAAAATGCCCTAGGTCTTCGTGAGCAAGCGAGTTGGATGCACACCCACTAGTTTTCTTTTTGTTGAGCATTCATAGCTCTAGTGCATCCGTTGCATGGCAATCCCTACTCCTCATGTTGACATCAATTGATGGGCATCTCCATAGCCCGTTGATTAGCCTCGTCAATGTGAGACTTTCTCCTTTTTTGTCTTCTCCACACAATCCCCATCATCATATTCTATTCCACCCATAGTGCTATATCCATGGCTCACGCTCATGTATTGCGTGAAAGTTGAAAAAGTTTGAGATTATTTTGAGTATGAAACAATTGCTTCGCTTGTCATCGGGGGTATAGAAGTTGGGAACATCTTTGTGTGACGAAAATGAAGCATAGCCTAACTATATGATTTTGTAGGGATGAACTTTCTTTTGCCATGTTATTTTGAGAAGACATGATTGCTTTGATTAGTATGCTTGAAGTATTATTACTTTTGTGTCAATATGAACTTTTGTCTTGAATCTTTTGGATCTGAATATTCCTATCACAATTAAGAAGATTTATATTGAAATTATGCCAAAGTATCACTCCGCATCAAAAATTCTTTTTTATCATTTACCTACTCGAGGACGAGCAGGAATTAATCTTGGGGATGCCTGATACGTCTCCAATGTATCTATAATTTTTGATTGCTCCATGCTACTTTACCTACTGTTTTGGACTATATTGGGCTTTATTTTCCACTTATATATTATTTTTGGGACTAACCTATTAACCGGAGGCCCAGCCCAGAATTGCTGTTTTTTGCCTTTTTCAGTATTTCGAAGAAACAGAATATTAAACGGAGTCCAAATGGAATGAAACCTTCGGGGTCGTGATTTTCCAACCGAACGTGATCCAGGAGACTTGGACCCTACTCCAAGCAGTGCCAGAGGTGGTCACGAGGGTGGAGGGCGCCCCCCCTGGGCGCGTCCCCTACCTCGTGGGCCCCCTGACGCTCCACCGACGTACTCCTTCCTCCTATATATACCTACATATCCCCGTACGATCAGAACAGGAGCCAAAAACCTAATTCCACCGCCGCAACCTTCTGTATCCACGAGATCCCATCTTGGGGCCTGTTCCGGAGCTCCGCTGGAGGGGGCATCCACCATGGAGGGCTTCTACATCATCACCATAGCCCCTCCGATGAAGTGTGAGTAGTTTACTTCAGACCTTCGGGTCCATAGCTAGTAGCTAGATGGCTTCTTCTCTCTTTTTGGATCTCAATACAATGATCTGCCCCTCTCTCGTGGAGATCTATTCGATGTAATCTTCTTTTTGCGGTGTGTTTGTATGAATTGTGGGTTTATGATCCAGTATTATCTATGGAAAATATTTGATTCTTCTCTGAATTCTTTTATGTATGATTGAGTTATCTTTGCAAGTCTCTTCGAATTATCCTTTTTGGTTTGCCAACTAGATTGGTAGTCCTTGCAATGGGAGAAGTGCTTAGCTTTGGGTTCAATCTTGCGGTGTCCTTTCTCAGTGACAGAAGGAGTTGCAGGCACGTATTGTATTGTTGCCATCGAGGATAACAAGATGGGGTTTTATCATATTGCATGAATTTATCCCTCTACATCATGTCATCTTGCTTAAGGCGTTACTCTGTTTTTACTTAATACTCTAGATGCATGCTGGATAGCGGTCGATGAGTGGAGTAATAGTAGTAGATGCACAATCGTTTCGATCTACTTGTTTTGGACGTGATGCCTATATACATGATCATTGCCTAGATATAGTCATAACTATGCTCAATTCTGTCAATTGCTCAACAGTAATTTGTTCACCCACTGTAGAATACTTATGCTTTTGAGAGAAGCCACTAGTGAAACCTATGGCCCCCGGGTCTATTCTCATCATATCAATCTCTATCACTTTATTTACTTGCTTTGTTTTTACTTTGCCTTTTACTTTTTACTTTGCATCTATCTATCAAAAATACCAAAAATATTATCTCTATCAGATCTCACTCTCGAAAGTGACCGTGAAGGGATTGACAACCCCTAAGCGTTGGTTGCGAGTTGCTATCGTTTTGTGTAGGTACGAGGGTCTTGTGTGTGGTCTCCTACTGGATTGATACCTTGGTTCTCAAAAACTGAGGGAAATACTTATGCTACTTTGTTGCATCATCATCGCCTCTTCGGGGAAATCCAACGCAGTGCTCAAGAGGTAGCAATGCTAAACCCGTTGTTGATCACCAACGTCGGTTTAATCCGAAATGAAGGAAGTGGTAAGAACGGAAATCTTAAAACTTATGTAAGCAGGTATAATCTATCCTATAGCTGATAGTAGATGGGTAAGTCCTGCTCATTGTGTCCCTAAGAAGGGAGGTTTTCAGTAAGGTATTCTCTTCAAGCACTAAAATTATAGGTAACAGATAGTTCTGTGATAAGGTAATTTGTAACGGGTAACAAGCAATGAAAGTAAATAAGGTGGAGCAAGGTGGCCCAATCTTTCTAGTAGCAAACGACAAGCCTGGACAAATTCTTATATAGAGAAAAGCGCTCCCGAGGACACATGGTAATTATCGTCAAGCTAGTTTTCATCACGCTCATATGATTCGTGTTCATTACTTTGATAATTTGATATGTGGGTGGACCGGTGCTTGGGTACTGCCCTTTCTTGGACAAGCATCCCACTTATGATTAACCTCTATTTCAAGCATCCACAACTACAAAAGAAGTATTAAGGTAAACCTAACCATAGCATGAAACATATGGATCCAAATCAGCCCCTTACGAAGCAACGCATAAACTAGGGTAAGCTTCTGACACTATAGCAACCCATCATCTACTTATTACTTCCCAATGCCTTCCTCTAGGCCCAAATAATGGTGAAGTGTCGTGTAGTCAACGTTCACATAACACCACTAGAGGGGAGACAACATACATCTCATCAAAATATCGAACGAATACCAAATTCACATGACTACTAATAGCAAGACTTTTCCCATGTCCTCAGGAACAAACGTAACTACTCACAAAGCGTATTCATGTTCATAATCAGAGGGATATTAATATGCATTAAGGATCTGAACATATGATCTTCCACCGAATAAACCAACTAGCATCAACTACAAGGAGTAATCAACACTACTAGCAACCCACAGGTACCAATCTGAGGTTTTGGTACAAAGATTGGATACAAGAGATGAACTAGGGTTTGAGAGGAGATGGTGCTGGTGAAGATGTTGATGGAGATTGACCCCCTCCCGAGGAGAGAATCGATGGTGATGATTTCCCCCTCCCAGAGAGATGTTTCCACGGCAGAACAGCTCCGCCAGAGCCCTAGATTGGTTCCGCCATGGTTCCGCCTCGTGGCGACGGAGATTCCTCCCGAATGCTTGCTTATGATTTTTTTAGGGTAAAAGACTTCATATAGCAGAAGATGGGCACCGGAGGGCTGTCAGGTGGCCCACGAGGCAGGGGCGTGCCCAGGGGGGTAGGGCGCGCCCCCACCCTCGTGGCCAGGATGTGGGCCCCCTCTGGTATTTCTTCCGCTCGGTATTTTTTATTAAATCCAAAATGACTTTCGTGGAGTTTCAGGACTTTTGGCGCTCTGCAGAATAGGTCTCTAATATTTGCTCCTTTTCCAGCCCAGAATCCCAGCTGCCGGCATTCTCCCTCTTCATGTAAACCTTGTAAAATAAGAGAGAATAGACATAAGTATTGTGACATAACGTGTAATAACAACCCATAATGCAATAAATATCGATATAAAAGCATGATGCAAAATGGACGTAAGCCTTGCGACGGCGGAACTTCTGATCTAGGTTAACCCCAAGGGTTTTCAGAATATTTGGGAATTTATAGGGTAAAGAGGGGGTGCCGGAGGCCACCGAGGTGGGCACAACCCACCTAGGCATGCCTGGGGGGCTAGGCGCGCCCAGGTGGGTTGTGCCCCCCCCAGGGCACCCCTCAGGTGCTTCTTTGGCGCATCCTGGGTGATCTAGTCCATAAAAAATGTCCAAAAAGTTTCGCGGTATTTGGACTCCGTTTGATATTGATTTCCTGTGATGTAAAAAACAACCAAAAAACAGCAACTGGCACTGGGCACTGGGTCAATAGGTTAGTCCCAAATAATGATATAAAGTTGCTATAAAATGATTGTAAAACATCCAAGAATGATAATATAAAGGCATGAATACTTCATAAATTATAGATACGTTGGAGACGTATCAGCATCCCCAAGATTAATTCCTACTCGTCCTCAAGTAGGTAAATGATAAAAGAAATAATTTATGAAGTGTGAATGCTAGAAAAGTGCATAAGTTTGATCAATGACAATTTCAATCACTTTTCCTAGCATCATGATAGTAATTCTTTCTCATAAAATTTCTCATGTTGAAGTAGCAACCAATTCACATGTTAAGGTTCAAACAATGAATTCTGTTGAAACTCAACAACCTATGTTCTTAGTCACCAAGCAATTGCAATTCAACTTATTCAACAGAGTTTAAGTAAGAGCTCCACATACTCAACCATCGTATTGTCTTCTATGATTGCTAACACTCACCGCATACACATGAGCAAAACATTTCAACTGAACACATAGAAAGGTAGGGGCTTATTGTTTTGCCTCCCAACATATTCACCTCAAGGGTCATGTCAACAATAATAACTCATGATACCCATATCAAACTGGATATATGTGCCTAGATCTTTCCTCACCACATGATGCTTGCCAAAGGAGAAAAATAAAAAGGAATAGAGAGAAAACTTTGACTCTTGCATAAAAGTAAATGCATAAAAGTAAAAGATAGGCCCTTCACAAAGGGAAGAAGAGGTTGACATGTGCTTATTTGTTTGTATGCCCAACCCCTTAGTGCAAAAGAACATCACGTTATATTGCCCCTTATGATAGCAACATTTATTATGCAGTCTGTCGCATTTATTCTTTGCCATCACAAGTCCGTACAACGCTCAATTTCTCTTACACTATATGATCTAACACTTTTAGAAGCCATTTTTATTGCCTTATTGCACCAATGACAACTTACTTGAAGGATCTTGCTCAATCCTTAGGTAGTTATGGTGGACTCTCGAAGATAAGATTTGGGTTTAAGAGTTTTTTGGATGCACAAGTAGTATCTCTACTTGGTGCGGAATTTTTAGCTAGAAAAGATGGGGGACAAGCACCACATGTTGTAGGATCTATGACAATATAACTTCGATGTGAATATGAATAAACATAAACCATTACATTGTCTTCCTTTTTCAACGTTAACAATTTTGGCATACAATATTTTGATGGGGGCTCACAATCATAAAAGATTTCCAAGATAGTGTATTTGCATGTGAAGGTTCTCTTCCTTATACTAATTATTCGTGAATTGCTTGTATGACTGATATTGTGATTGTCAAGCTTCAAAATATTTCACTTTCTAAACCCCATGTGAAGCTACCACTAGGCATGATATAATTTCAACTTCATGATATTCAATTCATTCAACAATTTACTCATTAGATATAAGTGAAGCACAAGAGTATATGACAAGCTACTCCAAAAAGATATAAGTGAAGATCATGAGCATAATATTTATTTCTCTTAAATTAATTTAAGTGAAGCAAGAGATAATTTCTTCAAAAATACTAAATCACATCATGCTCAAAAAGATATAAGTGAAGCACTAGAGCAATTCCACAGAAAAGAGCTTCATTGACGGGATGTGTGTGCCGCTTACCTAGCCTCCTGACAACTATTTGAGGATTCTATTTTATTTAAAAACTTTCAGATCTAAGTATTTTATTAAAAAGCAGGCAAAATTAAAATAAAATGGCATTTCAAGGATAGCACAACTCATGTGAAGAAGCAAAAACTTAGGCTCAACCGATACTAACCGATAATTGTTGAAGAAGAAAGGTGGGATGCTTACCAGGGCATCCCCAAGCTTAGATATTGAGACTTCTTGAAATATTATTTTGGGGTGCCTTGGGCATCGCCAAGCTTGAGCTTTTGTGTCTCCTTAATTCCTTTTATATCACGATTTTCCTAAATCTCAAAAGCTTCATCCAGACAGAACTCAACAAGAACTCGTGAGATAAGTTAGTATAAAAAAATGCAAAAACCTTACCATTCTCTACTGTATAAAATCACTAAAATTATTATTCAACATTGCATACTAAATGCCTCTGCAAATTTAATACTCCCATCCTCAAATAGAATCATTAAACAAGCAAACATATGCAAACATAATAGCAATCTGCCAAACAGTACAGTCTCTAAAGAATGCGAGAGTATCAATACTTATTCAACTCCAAACATTATGAACTTTTACCACCCTGTAGAAAATTTATTAGAGCATATTTTTCAAAAAGTTTCAACATTTTATCACATTCTGACTTTTCTAGGGGATTTTTGCAACAGCGGTAAACTTTCTGTTTTCAAACAGCAACATGTAGACTTGTAAAATAAGCATAGTAAAGGCTATCAATGCCACTTTTATTGAAATAAAAGATGCAAAACATTATTATTAATAACAGCAAGCAAATCCTAACAAAATAAATTGACGCTCCAAGAAAAACACATATCATGTGACGAATGAAAGCATAGCTCCAAGTGAGGTTACCGATAATGTTGGATACGAAAGAGGGGATGCCTTCCGGGGCATCCCCAAGCTTAGTTGCTTGGATATTCCTTGCATATTTTCTTTGGGGTGACTTGGGAATCCCCAAGCTCAGGTTCTTGTCACTCCTTATTCTCCTCATATCGATATCTCACCCAAAACTTGAAAACTTCAATCACACAAAACTTAACGGAACTTTGTGAGATAGGTTAGTATGATAAAGAGCACACCATTCTACTTTTGGTACTGCCAAAGACAAGATTCATAATTTTTCTCACACAATTACTACTTTATCATATCATTTATACAATTCTATATTGAGCAATATAATCCATAGAAACTAGAAAACAAGCAAACTATGCATTGAAGACAGAATCTGTCAAAAATAGAACAGTGTGTAGTAATCTGTACTCAAACCATACTTCTGCTACTCCAAAAATTCTGAAAAAATTAGGAACACGTGAGAAATTTTTATATTAAACTTCTGCAAAAGAATAAATTCAATATTACTCTTCTATTAAAAATGAGAATTATATTCGTGAGTGCAAAAGTTTCTTTTTTTCAGCAAGATCAAATCAACTATCACCCAACATGATCCCAAAGGATTTACTTGGCACTTTATTGAAACAAAAGCAATAAAACATGATAAATACAGTAGCATAATCATGTGAACACACAAAAACAGTAGGTAAAAGTGTTGGGTTGTCTCCCAACAAGCTCTTTTCTTTTATGCCTTTTTAGCTAGGCATGATGATTTCAATGATGCTCGAATAAAAGTAAAGAGTTGAAACATAAAGAGAGCATCATGAAGCATATGACTAGCACATTTAAGCCTAACCCACTTCCTATGCATAGGGATTTTTTGAGAAAACAACTTATGGGAATAAGAATCAACTAGCACAGGAAGGCAAAACAAGCATAACTTCAAGATTTTCAACACATAGAGAGGAAATTTGATATTATTGCAATATGTGTAAAAGCATTTGTTCCTCTCTCATAATAATTTTCAGTAGCATCATGAATGAATTCAACAATAGAGCTATCAAATAAAGCATTCTTTTCATGACGCATAAGCATAGAAATTTTATTACTCTCCACATAAGAAAATGTATTCTCATGAATAATAGTGGGATCAAACTCAACAAAATAACTATCATGGGATTGAAAATTAAAATCATGATGACAAATTTCATGGTTATCATTATTCTTTATAGCATACATGTTGATGCGGAGCATCCCTCGATCATCCCCATAGACGTACCTACATCTCCCACGACACCACTTGTACCCATGACAAGAGCTCGAGCAAAGGCTATCGAAGATAAGGTGAACACGCTCCTCTCCGAATTCCCTCTCTCTACTCACGAGACATGGCTACTACCTCATGCGGAGACTCTATGTGTGATCAGGTGCTTGGAGGAGAGCCACGGAACAGCTACATTTAATGGCCAATACGGTGAGGACACCAAGTGTGAAGATCAAGAAGAAGAGCTGCTTTGGAAGCTACGGGCTCCGGACGACCGGCCCATCCCGGAAGTCCAACCCCTGGAGGTCGCTACAGCCAAAGGAAGAGAGGCCAGCCAGAGCTACAGGCTCCGGACGACCGGCCCAGCCTGGACGTCCGACGACTCCCAGGCTCCGAACGACCGAGCCCCTCTGGACGACCGACACTTCCCCAACATAACCAAAATTACGCAAATCCGAGGAAGACCGGACGACCATGTCAATGACCACAGAACAGAATTTATGGATGACCGAGTTGTCCCGAGCCTCTGGACGTCCGATGCCCACCATACGGTCAACCCCTGGCTGGGCCCAGTTACGGGCTGATGCCCATGTACCCCTTCACTTCGCCCCTCATTTGCACTATGACTATAAATAGACCTCTCCCACCTCCTAGCTAGGGTAGTGTTGATTTAGCTCATCTGTGAGATAGAGCCTCGCTCATCCATACGGATCTAGTCCTCGTGAGGGACCGACACCTCTTTGGAGAAGATCCACCTGGATTCAAGACCTCCATCCGGAGAAGACCATCTTCAAGACCTCCTCACGGAGAAGAACCGGTTACCCCTTTGTATCGTCCCTTGTTGGATTTGGATCTTGTACCTCTCTTGTGTGTTTCGATGATCTAGCACATGTGTGACTTTGTTCTTGTTGTTTGAGTGTTCTCTCGTGTTTTTCTCTCGTTCCCCTCCCCGTGTTCTTTGTGTTCCTCGTAGGGATCTGCTCCAAATGTGAAAGATTAGCCTCTAGGGTTCTACCCTACATCATCTTGGTATCATGAGCCACGTTGATCACGTTTTTGGAGCCCCTACCCCGTGTTTTCTAGCTTGATTTTGTTGTTGTTGTCCTAAATCCGAAAATCCCCAGCAAAAAAAGCCCCAGTGTTTTTGTGATTTGTTGGTGTGTTGAAGTTTTGTTGGATTTGATCCATGGATTTGTGTTGCCACGTGTGGATCTAGCTTTCCCCACCCTCCCCACCCTTTGCCAACCGCAAATTCATTCGAATTCGACATCACCACCTCCCTCCACTCCGAAACCGTGCAGTTCTTCCCGTGCCCGATTTTCGCCCAGGCACTGGACGTCTGGGCTCCATCAGACGTCCGACGATCGGACGATCGTGACCCACCGGACGTCCGTAAAAACCCTGACGAAACTGAATTTTTCCAGTTCGGCCACCACCATTTCCCCATTTTCCACCACATCTTCCAAACCCTTATACCACCACAGCTTCCCACATACACCACCATCGTTCACCAATACCTCCTATGAAGATTTTGACACGTTTTGGTCTTTGAGACTTTGGGTTGTGGTTCCCGTGTCCTATTGTGTTTCGGCTATATAGGTACGGTTCGACATCATCATCACCGCCGCTCATCTTCGCAAAGGACTCATCATCGCCAAGGACGGTAACCTCGACGACATCTTTGTCATACCATGCCATTGCATTGATAACCACATAGCCTTACTTTTGCATTGCTTACCCATCGAGACTGGCCATTGAGTATTGCCGGCAATGTGACTTGTGCACATTAGTGATCATACTCCATAGCATACATACCATATCATAGTGGTACATATCTTGGCATCTTCTGTTGTGTCACAAAGTTGTCATTGCATACACAATTGCTATCTTGGTTCATGAAGTTTTGCATGAGAAAAAAGCTCACAAGTGAAAGAGCCAAACAAGCTTTTAAGCAAAGAGGGAAATATAAGCAAAGAGCTTATAAGCAAGAACCATAGCATCATACTGCATTAAGATTGTCATATCCGATCATCTTGGATCATATCACCGAAATACCATACATATAGCGTACTTGGGATAGAGGTCGTTGCATTTTTGCCTAGTAGGTTGTGCACAAGTTCCGTGTCCGCCTATTGTGCAAGCGTGCTAGCGTCTCTCTAGTATTGTCCAACAAGAGCATTTTCGTGGACTCCACATTTTGGCTCATTTTTGGTTTGCACAATCTCACTTATCTATTTGTGTGTGTGTTTCCGTGTACCTCTACTTGCTTGGTCTACTTGTTGCATTTGCAAATTTGGGAATCTTTTCCAACATTATTGAAGCTCACTTACAATTGCATCAAATTTTGTGCCACCATCCTAACCAAGCTCCACCATAAGCTTTTACTTGTGTAGGTGTGAGAACTGATAAGAATTGGTACCAATTGTGCTATTTTATTGTCCGCATTTGAGTGATCTTGATCCATCTTCAACATCGGTCAAGGTACATTTGGTATAAGTTCTTCTCCTTCTCCCACTTACATTTTTTCTTGGAATGATGGATAGGCCAAGTACTTCTACCAACCCACTCTTCATCGAGCAAGACGACGACATGGCATCATTCGTCACTGCTACGTCTTGAGCTTGCATTGGTTTTCCTTGAAGAGGAGAGGGTGATGCAGCAATAGTAGCGTAAGTATTTCCCTCAGTTTTTGAGAACCAAGGTATCAATCCAGTAGGAGGCTCCTCAAAAGTCCCACGCACCTACACAAACAAACAAAGAACTCGCAACCAACGCAATAAAGGGGTTGTCAATCCCTTCACGGCCACTTGCGAAAGTGAGATCTAATAAAGATAGTATGATAAGATAAATATATTTTTGGTATTTTGTAATATAGATGCAAAAAGTAAAGATGCAAATAAAAGTAGATTGGAAGCAAATATGATAAGAGATAGACCCCGGGGCCATAGGTTTCACTAGTGGCTTCTCTCAAGAGCATAAATATTACGGTGGGTGAACAAATTACTGTCGAGCAATTGATAGAAAAGCGAATAATTATGAGATTATCTAGGCATGATCATGTATATAGGCATCACATCCGTGACAAGTAGACCGACTCCTGCCTGCATGTACTACTATTACTCCACACATCGACCGACTCCTGCCTGCGTCTAGAGTATTAAGTTCATAAGTTAGAGTAACACATTAAGCAAGATGACATGCTGTAGAGGGATAAACTCAAGCAATATGATATAAACCCCATCTTGTTATCCTCGATGGCAACATACAATACGTGCCTTGCAACCCTTTCTGTCACTGGGTAAGGACACCGCAAGATTGAACCCAAAGCTAAGCACTTCTCCCATGGCAAGAAAGATCAATCTAGTAGGCCAAACCAAACTGATAATTCGAAGAGACTTGCAAAGATAACTCAATCATACATAAAAGAATTCAGAGAAGATTCAAGTATTATTCATAGATAAACTTGATCATAAACCCATAATTCATCGGATCTCGACAAACACACCGCAAAAAGAGTTTACATCGAATAGATCTCCACAAGAGAGGGGGAGAACATTGTATTGAGATCCAAAAAGAGAGAAGAAGCCATCAAGCTAATAACTATGGACCCGTAGGTCTGTGGTAAACTACTCACAACTCATCGGAGGGGCAAAGGCGTTGATGTAGAAGCCCTCCGTGGTCGATTCCCCCTCCGATAGAGTGCCGGCGAAGGCTCCAAGATGAGATCTTGCGGATACAGAAGGTTACGGTGGTGGAAACTGTGTTTTGTCCGCCCCTGGATGTTTTCGGGGTACGTAGGCTTATATAGGAGGAAGAAGTACGTCGGTGGACGCCCGAGGGGCCCACGAGATAGGGGGCACGCCCTCCTATCTCGTGGAAGCTTCGGCTGCTTCTTGACTTGCACTCCAAGTCCTCTGGATCACGTTCGTTCCAAAAATCACACTCCCGAAGGTTTCATTCTGTTTGGACTCCGTTTGATATTCCTTTTCTTTGAAATACTGAAATAGGCAAAAAAACAACAATATGGGCTGGGCCTCCGGTTAGTAGGTTAGTCCCAAAAATGATATAAATGTGTAAAATAAAGCCCATAAACATCCAAAAGGGGTAATATAATAGCATGGAACAATAAAAAATAATAGATACATTGGAGACGTATCAAGCATCTCCAAGCTTAATTTCTGCTCGTCCTCGAGTAGGTAAATGATAAAAAAGAGAATTTTCGATGTGGAATGCTACCTAGCATAATTATCAATGTAATTTTCTTTATTGTGGCATGAATGTTCACATCCAAATGATTCAAAATAAAAGTTCATATTGATAAAAGAAATAGTAACACTTCAAGCATACTAATCAAAGTAATCATGTCTTCTCAAAATAACATGGCAAAAGAAGTTCATCCCTACAAAATCATATAGTTACGCTATGCTTCATTTTGGTCACACAAAGATGTTCCCAACTTCTATACCCCCGATGACAAGCCAAGCAATTGTTTCATACTTAAATAATCTCAAACTTTTTCAACCTTCACGCAATACATAAGTGTGAGCCATGGATATAGCACTATGGGTGGAATAGAATATGATGATGGGGATTGTGTGGAGAAGACAAAAAAGGAGAAAGTCTCACGTTCACGAGGATAATCAACGGGCTATGGAGATGCCCATCAATTGATGTCAACATGAGGAGTAGGGATTTCCATGCAATGGATTCACTAGAGCTATAAATGAATGCTCAACAAAAGAAAACTAGTGGGTGTGCATCCAACTTGCTTGCTCATGAAGACCTAGGGCATTTGAGGAAGCCCATCATAGGAATATACAAGGCAAGTTCTATAATGAAAAATTCCCACTAGTATGAAAAAGACAACTTATGAGACTCACTATATGAAAAACATGGTGCTACTTTGAAGAACAAAAATATGAGACTCACTACATGAAGAACAAGAGGCTACTTTGAAGCACAAGTGTGGAAAAAGAGATAGTAACATTGCCCTCTTTATTTGTTTTATTTTTTTTCTTTTTTTTGGGCCTTTTTTTGGCCTTTCTTCTTATTTTTTTCTTTTTTTGGGCAATTCTCTAATAATGATGATCATCACACTTCTATTGATTACAACATATGAATTACAACTCGAAACTAGAACAAGATATGACTCTATATGAATGCCTCCGGCGGTGTACCGGGATGGTGCAATGAATAAAGAGTGACATGTATGAAAAATAATGCATGGTGGCTTTGCCACAAATACGATGTCAACTACATGATCATGCAATAGCAACATGACAAAAGTAATGTATGTCATGATGATGATGAACGGAACGGTGGAAAGTTGCATGGCAATATATCTCGGTATGGTTATGGTAATGCCATAATAGCTAGGTATGGTGGCTATTTTGAGGAAGATATAGGGAGGTTTATGTGTGATAGAGTGTATCATATCATGGGGTTTGGATGCACCGGTGAAGTTTGCACCAACTCTCAAGGTGAGAAAGGGCAATGCATGGTACCGAAGAGGCTAGCAATGGTGGAAAGGTAAAAGTGCGTATAATCCATGGATTCAACATTAGTCAAAAGAACTCATATACTTATTTCAAAAATTTAGAAGTCATCAAAAATCAAGTACTATGCGCATGCTCCTAGGGCTATAGATTGGTAGGAAAAGACCATCGCTCGTCCCCGACCGCCACTCATAAGGATGCACAAGCCAGGTACACTTCATGCTTCAAATTTGTTACGCAACTTTAACCATACGTGCATGCTACGGGACTTGCTAACTTCAACACAAGCATTCTTTAAATTCATAATCACCCAACTAGCATGACTTTAATATCACTACCTCCATATCTCAAAATAATTATCAAGTATCAAATTGATCATAGCATCCTGTTCACTTCCTATGATAGTTTTTATTATACCCAACTTGGATGCCTACCATTCTAGGACCAATTTTGTAACCATAGCAAATACCATGCTGTTCTAAAAGACTCTCAAAAAGATATAAGTTAAGCATGATAGACTAGAAATTTCTACAAAAATAAGTCACCACCGTGCTCTAAAAGATATAAGTGAAGCACTAGAGCAAAAACTATCAAGCTCAAAAGATATAAGTGAAGCACATAGAGTATTCTAGCAAATTCTAATCAAATAGGCTTCTCCCAAAAGGCGTGTACAGCAAGGATGATTGTGGTAAACTAAAAAGCACATACTAATAAAATACACGACACTCCAAGCAAAACACATATCATGTGGCGAATAAAAATATAGCTCCAAGTAAAGTTACCAATGAACAAAGACGAAAGAGGGGATGCCTTCCCGGGGCATCCCCAAGATTAGGCTTTTTGCTATCCTTGAATATCTTGGGTTGCCTTGGGCATCCCCAAGATTAGGCTCTTGCCATCTTTTATTCCATAGTCCATAAAGCTTTACCCAAAACTTGAAAACTTCACAACACAAAACTCAACGGGAAATCTTATAAGCTCCGTTAGTGGAAGAAAACAAAACCACCACATAAGGTACTGTAATGAACTCATTCTTTATTTATTTTGGTGTTAAACCTACTTTATTTCAACTTCTCTATGGTTTATAAACTAATTTACTAGACATAGATGCATTGAAATAAGCAAACAGCACACGAAAAACAGAATCTGTCAAAACAGAACAGTCTGTAGCAATCTGTAACTAACGCAAACTTATGGAACTTTAAAAATCCTACCAAAATAGGAAGACCTGGAAAATTTGTTTATTGATCAGAATCAAAAAGAATCAACACAAAAGCGCATTCCTGTGATTTAACAAAATTATATTCGTGCGTGCAAAGTTTCTGTTTTTCAGCAGAATCAAATCAACTATCATCATAGGTTATCCTATAGGTTCTACTTGGCACAAACACTAATTAAAAGATAAAAACACATCTAAACAGAAGGTAGATGCAATATTTATTATTAAACAGGAACAAAAACAAAAAACACAAAGAAAATTGGGTTGCCTCCCAACTAGCGCTATCGTTTAACGCCCCTAGCTAGGCATAAAAGCAAAGATAGATCTAACGGGTGCCATCTTTGGCACTAAATTCATAAGTAGCCCGCATGATAAATTCATAAGGTAATTTGACTTTCTTTCTTGGAAAGTGCTCCATGCCTTTCTTTAATGGAAATTGTAATCTAATATTCCCTTCCTTCATATCAATAATCGCGCCAATCGTTCTAAGGAAAGGTCTACCAAGAATAATAGGGCAAGAAAGATTGCAATCTATATCAAGAACGATAAAATCCACGGGCACCAAATTTATATTTGCAACAATGAGAACAACATTGATTCTTCCCATTGGCTTTTTAATGGTGGAATCCGCAAGGTGCAAATTTAAAGAGCAATCATCAAGATCATGGAAACCTAGAATATCACATAAAGTTTTCGGAATCATAGAAACACTAGCACCCAAATCACACAAAGCAAAACACTCATGATCTTTAATTCTAATATTTCTAGTAGGTTCCCACTCATCATTAAGTTTTCTCGGTATAGAAACTTCCAAATTAAGTTTTTCATCATAAGATTGCATCAAGGCATCAACAATATGTTTGGTAAAAGCTTTATTTTGACTATAAGCATGAGGAGAATTAGCAACAGATTGCAACAAGGAAATACAACCTTCTAAATAACAATTATCATAATCAAAATCCTTGAAATCCAAGACAGTGGGTTCAATGCTATTTAAAGTTGTGAACTCTCCAATCCCACTTTTACCAAATTTAGCATCAAGATCTAAAAACTCCGAATTCTTGACACGCCTTCTAGGTAAAGTTGACTCATCATCAGTCCCATAATTATCAAGATTCATATTGCAAAACATAGATATAATAGGAGATGCATCAATAACTTTAAGATCTTCATCATTATTTTCATGGAAACTAGAAGAACACGCCTTTATAAAGCAATCTTTCTTAGCACGCAATCTAGTGGTTATTTCCTTGCACTCGTCATTGGAAATTCTCATTACTTTGAGAGACTCATTGATATCATGCTTAGGAGGAGAAGATCTAAGTTTAAGAGAATCAACATCAAGCGAAAGTCTATCAATGTTCCTAGCCAAATCATCAACTTTGAGCAATTTTTCTTCAAGCAAAGCATTAAAGTTCTTTTGAGAAATCATAAATTCTTTCACACTATTCTAAAAATCAGAGGGCATCTTATTAAAATTACCATAAGAATTATTGTAGGAATTTCCATAATTATTAGAGGAATTACTAGGGAACGGTCTAGCATTAAAGTTTCCTCTATAAGCATTGTTTCCAAAACTATTCCTACCAACAAAATTCACATCCATAGATTCATTATTATTCTCAATCAAAGAAGACAAAGGCATATCATTGGGATCAAGAGGAGTATTTTTAGTAGCAAACAATTTCATAAGTTCATCCATCTTTCCACTCAAAACATTGATTTCTTCTATAGCATGCACTTTTTTACTAGAAGACCTTTCGGTGTGCCATTGAGAATAATTAGCCATAATATTATCAAGAAGTTTTGTAGCATCTCCTAACGTTATTTCCATAAAGGTGCCTCCCGCGGCCGAATCTAAGAGATTTCTAAAAGCAAAGTCCAACCCGGCATAAAAAATTTGTATGATCATCCATAAATTCAAACCATGAGTAGGGCAATTGCGAAGCATCAATTTCATTCTTTCCCAAGATTGGGCAACATTCTCATGATCAGGTTGTTTAAAATTCATAACATCGTTCCTCAGAGTAATAATCTTAGCGGGAGGAAAATACTTAGAGATGAAAGCATCTTTGCACTTGTTCCAAGAATCAATACTATTTTTAGACAAAGACGAAAGCCAAACTTTAGCACGATCTCTAAGTGAAAACGGAAATAACTTCAATTTGACAATATTGTTATCCGTATCACACAAATCAACAAAGTTGTTTAGATGAGTAGCGGCATCTTCACTAGGAAGGCCGGCGAATTGATCTTTCATAACAAGATTCAGCAAAGCAGTATTGATTTCACAAGACTCAACATCATTAACAGGAGCAATCGGAGTACTAAGGAAATCATTGTTATTGGTATTCGAGAAATCACACAATTTGGTATTATCTTGCGCCATGGCAACAAGTAATCCAACACACAAGCAAACAGAAAAAGGTAAGCAAAAAAAGAGGAGATTGGGAAAGAGAGGGCGAATAAAACGGCAAGGGTGAAGTGGGGGACAGGAAAACGAGAGGCAAATGGCAAATATTGTAAATGCGAGGGAGATGGGTACTTGGTATGTCTTGACTTGAGCGAAGACCTCCCCGGCAACGACGCCAGAAATCCTTCTTGCTACTTCTTGAGCTTGCGTTGGTTTTCCTCGAAGAGGAGAGGGTGATGCAGCAATAGTAGCGTAAGTATTTCCCTCAGTTTTTGAGAACCAAGGTATCAATCCAGTAGGAGGCTCCTCAAAAGTCCCACGCACCTACACAAACAAACAAAGAACTCGCTGATAACCCACAAGTATAGGGGATCACAACAACTTTCGATGGTAGAGTATTCAACCCAAATTTATTGATTCGACACAAGGGGAGCCAAAGAATATTATTGAATATTAGCAATTGAGTTGTCAATTCAACCACACCTGGATAACTTAGTATCTGCAGCAAAGTGTTTAGTAGCAAAAGTGGTATGATAATAAAGGTAACGGAAGCAAAAGAAAAGATAAATGTTTTGGGGTTTTTGTAGTAGCTATAACAGTAGCAACGGAAAAGTAAATAAGTGAAGAACAATATGTGAAAAGCTCGAAGGCAATGGATCAGTGATGGATAATTATGTCGGATGCGATTCCTCATGCAATAGTTATAACATAGGGTGATATAGAACTAGCTCCAGTTCATCAATGTAATGTAGTCATGTATTCCGTACATAGTCATACGTGCTTATGGAAAAGAACTTGTATGACATATTTTATCCTACCCTCCCGTTGCAGTGGGGTCCTTGCGGAAACTAAGGGATATTAAGGCCTTCCTTTAATAGAGAACCGGAACAAAGCATTAGCACATAGTGAATACATGAACTCCTCAAACTACGGTCATCACCAAGAAGTATCCCGATTATTGCCACTTCGGGGTTGTCGGATCATAACACATAATAGGTGACTATAGACTTGCAAGATAGGATCAAGAACACACATATATTCATGAAAACATAATAGGTTCAGATCTGAAATCATGGCACTCGGGCCCTAGTGACAAGCATTAAGCATAGCAAAGTCATAGCAACATCAATCTCAGAACATGGTGGATACTAGGGATCAAACCCTCACAAAACTAACTTGATTACATGGTAAATCTCATCCAACCCATCACCGTCCAGCAAGCCTACGATGGAATTACTCACGCTCGGCGGTGAGCATCATGAAATTGGTGATGGAGGATGGTTGATGATGACGACGACGACGAATCCCCCTCTCCGGAGACCCGAACGGACTCCAGATCAGCCCTCCCGAGAGAGATTAGAGCTTGGCGGCGGCTCCGTGTCGTAAAACGCGATGAAACTTTCTCCCTGATTTTTTTCTCCCCGAACGTGAATATATGGAGTTGGAGTTGACGTCGGTGGAGGTCCAGGGGGCCCACGAGATAGGAGGCCACGCCCTAGGGGGGGCGCGCCCCCCTGTCTCGTGGATAGGCTGTGGGTCCCCTGGCATTAATTCTTTCGCCAAAAATTCTTATTAAATCCAAAAAGTGCCTCCGTGGATTTCCAGGACATTCCGAGAACTTTTCTTTTCTACACATAAAACAACATCATGGTAGTTCTACTGAAAACAGCGTTAGTCCGGGTTAGTTTCATTCAAATCATGCAAGTTAGAGTCCAAAACAAGGGCAAAAGTGTTTGGAAAAGTAGATACGTTGGAGACGTATCAACTCCCCCAAGCTTAAACCTTTGCTTGTCCTCAAGCAATTCAGTTGATAAACTGAAAGTGATAAATAAAAACTTTTACAAACTCTATTTGCTCTTGTTGTTGTAACATGAAAAGCCAGCATTCAAGTTTCAGCAAATATTATGAACTAACCATACTCACAATAACACATAGGTCTCACAACTACTCATATCAATAGCATAATCAGCTAGCGAGCCATAAAAATAAAACTCGGATGACAACACTTTCTCAAAATAATTATAACATGATATAACAAAATGGTATCTCGCTAGCCCTTTCTGAGACCGCAAAACATAAATGCAGAGCACCTTTAAAGATCAAGGACTGACTAAACATTTTAATTCATGGTAAAAGAGATCCAGTCAAGTCATACCCAATATAAACCAATAATAATGAATGCAAATGACAGTGTGCTCTCCAGCGGGTGCTTTTAATAAGAAGGATGATGACTCAACATAAAAGTAAATAGATAGGCCCTTCACAGAGGGAAGCATGGATTTGTAGAGGTGCCAGAGCTCGATTTAAAATAAAGATTGTATAACATTTTGAGCGGCATACTTTCGCTGTCAACGCAACAACTATGAGATGGCTGTATCTTCCATACTACATGCATTATAGGCAGTTCCCAAAAAGAATGTAAAAGGTTTATACTCCCCCAACCACCAACAAGCATCAATCCATGGCTTGCTCGAAACAATGAGTGCCTCCAACATACAACAGCCCTGGGGGAGTTTTGTTTAATTATTTTGATTTGCTTTGATCATTTTGGATCATGGGACTGGGCATCCCGGTTACCGGCCCTTTCTCGTGAATGAGGAGCGGAGTCCACTCCTCGTGAGAATAACCCACCTAGCATGGAAGATATAGGCAGCCCTAGTTGAAACATGAGCTGCTCGAGCATACAAAACATAATTTCATTTGAAGGTTTGGAGTTTAGCACATACAAATTTACTTGGAACGGTAGGTAAATACCGCATATAGGAAGGTATAGTGGACTCATATGGAACAACTTTGGGGTTTAAGGAGTTTGGATGCACAAGCAGTATTCCCGCTTAGTACAGGTGAAGGCTAGCAAAAGACTGGGAAGCGACCAACTGAGAGAGCAACAATAGTCGTAAACATGCATTAAAATTAATTTACACTGAGTACAAGCATGAGTAGGATATAATCCACCATTAACATAAATATCGTGAAGGCTATGTTGATTTGATTCAACTACATGCGTGAACATGTGCCAAGTCGAGTCACTCAATTCATTCAAAGGAGGATACCATCCCATCATACCACATCATAATCATTCTAATAGCATGTTGGCACGCAAGGTAAACCATTATAACTCATAGCTAATCAAGCATGGCACAAGCAACTATAATCTCTAAATGTAATTGCAAATATGTTTACTTCATAATAGCTGACTCATGAATGATGAACTCATCATATTTACAAAAACAAGAGAGGTCGAGTTCATACCAGCTTTTCTCATCCCAATAAGTCCATCATATATCGTCATTATTGCCTTTCGCTTGCACGACCGAATGATGTGTATAATAATAAGAGTGCACGTGCATTGGACTAAGCTGGAATCTGCAAGTATTCAACTCAAGAGAGAAGACAAGATAATATGGGCTCTAAGTTAAATAAACAATCATGCATATAAGAGCCACTAAGCAATTTCAATATAGTCTTCTCGACCCCCAAAAGAAAGAAAAGAAAATGAAACTATTTACACGGGAAAGCTCCCAACAAGTAAAAAGAAGAACTTTTTGGGTTTTCATTTTAATTTCTACTACAAGCAAGGAAATTAAACTAACTATTTTTTTTTGGTTTTTCTCAAGGTTTATCAAACACACAAGAAAAAAACTAGAAAAAGAAATTTAACTAGCATGGATAATACAATGAAAGAGTATGAGCACCGACGACTAGTGTGTGAACAAGAACGTAAAGTCGGTGAGAAATACGTACTCCCCCAAGCTTAGGATTTTTGCCTAAGTTGGTCTAATACCAAGGACCGCCGCTACTCTCCCCGGTGTAGTGGGAGGTATAATCAGGATACCACTGGCTGGTCATCTCCGGATCCCACTAGACAGATGATGCACGATAAGGGTCCAGATCAGGTTCTGGCTCAGGTTCAGGTTCTGGAGTAAAAGCTTGAGCTAGGTGATTGTTCACCGCTTCCGGCGTGACAAGATGACTTTCTGCAAGCAGATCAAACAACAGAGGCGCAGGCAAAATAATAAACTCAAAGTGTTTATTATTGAATCTAAGTCTATACAAGAGCATTTTCTCTTCGTTGTCAATAATAAACTTATGTGCTACCATGCTCTTGTAGTCTAAAATGTGAGGAGGTAATTTTGTCTCCTCCTCCTCATGGTGCCTAATGGGTATCTGAAAATGTTCAGCAAGACGTGTAGCGTAGATACCTCCAAATATGGGGCCTTTTGTATGATTCAGGGCTAGCCGTTTAGCAACGACGGCACCCATACTAAAAGTGTTGTCTCCCAGCAAAGCATGTTGAAGAATAATAATATCTGGAACGCTCAAATTTCCACTATTTCCACGACCAATCAAGCATCTACTAGCAAATATGGCAAAGTAGCGTAAAACAGGAAAGTGTATGCTAGAGACTTTTGCCTCAGAGCCCTTCTTTGGCTCTTCTATAGCAATAGTTTTAACGAAGCCATCCACATCTTCACGATGGGGTTCCTCTAATTCTCCCTCATAAGGTATCCTACATACCGTGCAAAAATGACGTAAAGACATTTCTTTGAATTCATCACATAAATGAAATGATACTGCAGGCGGTGACTTCTTAGGATAATAATAAAACTTTTGCACGAAAGTATTGGTAAGTAAGAGATACTGATCGATTCGGTCATTGATGAAACCGGTGAGGCCTGCAGTCTCGATTAGAGTATAAAAGTCTTCATGAATTCCGGCTTCTTTCAAGAAATCCTCACATGACCATTCACACGACCGTACTTCCGCTAAGCGAGGAAGATTATACTTGGGTTTTTCCTTCTCTTTGTCTTGTTTTTCCTTAGAGCTTTGGCTAGAAGAGCCTTTAAAGAGCCTCCCTAACATTTTTTGAAAATTTCTGAAATTTTAGTAACTTCAAAATAAAAGTGAATAAAACTCAACAAGATTGATAGCAACTACTCCTACAAGTGCCTAGAGCCTATATCATGCATTGGAATTGCTTGGGACCTCAAAAATTTAACATGCAAGCTCAAGAACATGGTCACCTATGCAGCAAAAATTTGCAATGAATAAAGCACTAGAACAAAAACTAATTGGACCAATGGAGGAGTCACATACCAAGCAACAATCTCCCAAAGCAGTTTTTCGAATGGAGCTTTGAGCTAAGAGATCGAAAATCGCAGCAAAACGAGCTAGAACTCGTGCTTGAGCTGGATGGGGATTTTTTGGGTAGAAGATGAAGTGTGTGGGTGCTGGCATAAGTGGAGGGGAGCCACCAGGGGCCCACGAGACAGGGGGCACACCCTACAGGGGGGCGAGCCCTCCTCTCTCGTGGCCTGGTGCTTGGCCCTCCTGCAGTGTTTTCAGTGCCTAAAATACCCAAATATTCCAAAAAAACATACTAAATTTGCAAGGCATTTGGAGAACTTTTATTTTCAGACTATTTTTTAATGCACGGATAATTCAGAAAACAGACAGATAATACTATTTTTTCTTTATTTATTCTAAATAACAGAAAGTAAAAAGAGGGTACAGAAGGTTGTGCCTTCTAGTTTCATCCATCTCGTGATCATCAAAATGAACCCACTAACAAGGTTGATCAAGTCTTGTTAACAAACTCATTCCGAATAACACGGAAGCGGAGAAATTTCGAATAACACTAAGTTACCTTAACGGAGATATGAAAATTCCCAACAATAAGAATATCATACTTTTTCTGACAGTAGGGAGAGGAAATTCAAAACCTCCAAAAATGATAGTTGAAACTTTTTCAATAGAATTGATGTTATGGACTTGAGATTGTTTCCTCGGAAAATGTACCGTATGCTCATTACCATTAACATGAAAAGTGACATTGCCTTTGTTGCAATCAATAACAGCCCCTGCAGTATTAAGAAAAGGTCTACCAAGGATAATAGACATACTATCGTCTCGGGAATATCAAGAATAAGAAAGTCCGTTAAGATAGTGACATTTGCAACCACAACAGGCACATCCTCACAAATATCGACAGGTATAGCAGTTGATTTATCGGCCATTTACAAAGATATTTCAGTAGGTGTCAACTTATTCAATTCAAGTCTACAATATAAAGAGAGAGGCATAACACTAACACCGGCTCCAAGATCACATAAAGTAGTTCTAACATAATTTCTTTTAATGGAGCATGGTATAGTTGGTACACCCGGATCTCCAAGTTTCTTTGGTATTCCAACCTTAAAAGTGTAATTAGCAAGCATGGTGGAAATTTCAGCTTCCGGTATCTTTCTTTTATTTGTGATGATATCCTTCATATATTTAGCATAAGGATTTACTTTAAGCATATCAGTTAAGCGCATACGTAAGAAAATAGGTCTAATCATTTCAGCAAAGCACTCAAAATCCTCATCATCCTTTGACTTGGATGGTTTAGGAGGAAAGGACATGGGTTTCTGAACCCATGGTTCTCTTTCTTTACCGTGCTTCCTAGCAACAAAATCTCTCTTATCATAACATTGATTCTTTGATTGTGGGTTATCAAGATCAACTGCAGGTTCAATCTCTACATCATTGTCTTTGCTAGGTTGAGCATCAACATGAACGTTATCATTAACATTATCACTAGGTTCATGTTCATCACCTGATTGAGTTTCATCATCAGAAATAGAAATATCATTGGGATTCTTAGGTGTGTCTACAGCAGGTTCACTAGAAGCATGCAAAGTTCTATCGTTTTTCTTTTTCTTCTTTTTAGAAGAACTAGGTGCCTCTAAATTATTTCTCTGAGAATCTTGCTCGATTCTCTTAGGGTGGCCTTCAGGATACAAAGGTTCCTGAGTCATTGTCGGTGTCAAAACCGGTGGATCTCGGGTAGGGGGTCCCAAACTGTGCGTCTAGGCGGATGGTAACAGGAGAGAAGGGACACGATGTTTTTACCCAGGTTCGGGCCCTCTCGATGGAGGTAAAACCCTACTCCTGCTTGATTAATGTTGATGATATGGGTAGTACAAGAGTAGATCTACCACGAGATTGGAGTGGCTAAATCCTAGAAGCTAGCCTATGGTATGATTGTTGTTCGTCCTACGGACTAAAACTCTCCGGTTTATATAGACACCGGAGAGGGCTAGGGTTACACAGAGTCGGTTACAATGGGAGGAGATCTTCATATCGTATCGCCAAGCTTGCCTTCCACGCCAAGGAAAGTCCCATCCGGACACGGGACGGAGTCTTCAATCTTGTATCTTCATAGTCCGGGAGTCCGGCCAAAGGTCATAGTCCGGCCATCCGGACACCCCCTAATCCAGGACTCCCTCAGTAGCCCCTGAACCAGGCTTCAATGACGATGAGTCCGGCGCGCAAGTTGTCTTCGGCATTGCAAGGTGGGTTCTTCTTCAAATTCCCTGTACCCATCGAATAGTGTCCAGCTTCTAGTGCGTGCTGCCCTCCTCGGCTTCTGTGCCCCATAATGACCATCTTCCACGTGTCAAACAAATGCAAAAAGCCAGGGGATTTTTTCATTTACCCCCCTCCCCCCCGGTTGCGTTAATGAACCTCCCATAAAAGAGACGGGGATTTAGATCCAATTCACACCATCTTCCCTCCGCGAGCTTTCATCAGAGTGCCTTCGACAGAGATCCATTCCACCATGGCCAATCGGTGCAGCTCCTCCTCTCGCCTCTCCAGCCCTTGGCCCGGAGATTGGGGGCGGTGTTCCGTCCCGCATAGCAAAACTAGTAGTGCTTCAGTCCAAGGGGCTTCTCCCCCTAGCATATATGGTCCCAGTTCGAGCCGGGATTGCTACCTATAGCGGCGGAGAGCAGGCTGAGAGCATCCCCAATCCCTCTCAAGGAGAGCGGGTATGCCTAGTCCCTTATTTGATGAGAGGACTCGAATTTCCAATTCATCCATTTCTCCAAGGGTTGCTGGAGTTCTACGGCCTCCAGCTACACAACCTCACGCCCGCCTCCATTCTGCACATTGCGGGCTTCGTGGCCCTCTGTGAACTGTTCTTGGGCGTTGAGGCCCATTTCGCGCTGTGGAAGAGGTTGTTTTGCCTCGTGCCCCGTTCTCAGGAGGGGTCTATTTATCAAGTGGGCGGAGCCGAACTATGGCGCATTGCCGGGACCGGATATCTATCTGGTACCCCAAAGAGGACGTCCGAGGACTGGTCCTCGGAGTGGTTCTATATAGATGACGTCCCCCTACCGGACCCTGTACGGATCGGCCTCCCTGAGTTCAATAATGCTCCGTTGAAGAAGCGCCTGAGCTGGCGCCCGCAGAACCCTCAGAGAGAAACTGACAGGGACGTCCTTTACCTGATGAGCCGGATATGGTTGTTGGTCACTCCGGACTGACCATGATCAAGGTCATGGCCATATGCATTACGCGAGGGGTGCAGCCGCTTCAATACAGAGGCCACCCCATGTGGGATTTCAACAGGGAGGACGACGCCACCCGGTGCGGTCGTAAGGGGCCAGATACGGCCACCACTTTGACGAGAATCTTATCCGCTTTGTACAAGGGAGAAGAAGAGGAATTCCTCCGTGCCAAGCCGGAGGGCGGATTCTCCATGTACAATCCTCCCAGTTGGCTGAGCGAACATTTTCACCTGCCGACCCGCTTTCGAAATTCCCATAGTTGAGTACTTAGCCTAACAATGTTAACGCAGGAGCTGCGCCAAACTATGAAGGAGATAAACAGTCCTCCTCCACAACCCGAGGACCCGGAACGGTCCCTCGATCCGGACTCCCAAGAGGATCCGGACTTATGCGTGGAGTTAATTGACAGGGTGTTTCATCAATTGAGTAGGGACTACACCCTAGTGGCAATTACGGCCGACTATCTCGGACTGCTTCCAGCCTCAAAGGTAACCGAGACCGAAGTCCCAGTATTTTCAAGGAGATCCATCCATGCTTTATCTTGAATGCCGTGAACTAATAGTGTTTCGTTTCGCAGGGTAAATCCTTGAGGCGGAAGGCCGAGCCCGCGGTGGGCAGCCAACAAGGGCCGCTGAAGCCAGGCGGGTCAAAAAGAAGTGCGGACCAGATTGAGATTCCTGCGCAATGATACGGCATGCAAATTTAACGCCTAGGGTTTATGCCCCTGAGTCTTACTAACGCTCATGATTTTTTTAGAAAAAAGAGAGCCTGCCGGACTATATCCGCCGGCCAAGGTTCAAGGCCGGGTCCGGAAGTGGAGACGGGCACGGGGCGCGCCTCAGGCGTTCCTCCGACAGAGGATGCAGACAGGCTATCTGCCACCAATTCAGAGGTAGAGAGTGCCCTGAACCACAGGCGTTGCCAGACTGTTCTTCGTGACGCGTGTTTTTCCCCAGAGGCGTTGGACGCCTTTAATACAGGAGATATGTATCTCCGTGCCGCTCAAAATGGTCTAGCCAGAGCCACAAAGCAGTATGCAAAAGACATACAGGTGAGTAAAATTGAAGGTTATGTATGTCAGTAGCCCCCGAGACTTGAAATAGTGAAGATAATTGTTTTAAGGATCATGTGCTATGCAGTGTCTTACAAAGAAGAATACGCAACTGTCCCAGGAGCTTGAAGAGTGCAAGGCCCAACTCGAGGCCGCACCGACCACTTTAGAAAATGCCAAGGAGATGCCCTCAGGTAATATATGCTTCAAAAGATAATTCTGTTGTGAAGTGCGGCAGGTGTGCAACTCTGACTATAATAGTGCAGATGGGGCCGGAGTAAATCCGGAAAAGCAATAACTCCTACGCCAACTAAAGGCTGGCGAGAGCGTGCTGATGAGGGTGAGGCAAGAGAATAACAAACTTCAAGACGCCAATACCCAGCTGGGCGAGGAACTAAAGGATGTTCGTATTCAGCTGTCTGCTTCCGTAAAGGCGAATCGGCGACTTCGACGCGGCATTTTTAGTAAGTGCTTGAATGAATCTTCGAAAAAAGAATTTGGCGAGGAAGTCGATGAACAGAGCTATGTCTGTAGGTCTGCTGACAGGTCGTCCTGCGGAGGAAATTCCCGGTTCAACGGGAGACCTTCTTCCCGAGCTGTTGCAACTGCACGAACGAGTTCGGCAGGCAATGCAGAGCGTCATTCAGGCTATGTGGCCATCCCTCTCCATGCCTGAAGGCCTTGGGGAGCTTACAAAGAAGCTGGAGGGAGTGCGGCAGCACTTCCGGTTGTGGAAGATATCGGCCTGCCGTCAAGGTGCTAGGGAGGCCTGGGCCATGGTGAAGACTCGGTACACGAAGGCTGACCCAAACCACATGGCCGAGGTCGGCCCTATGGGTCCTGACGGAAAGGAGATCCCTGTCAGCTTAGTATATGGCCAGGTAGAGCTGGCTGCAAAGTATTCCCAACAGGACTGTAAATTAGACCGCCTGTTGGATGGTATTGAAGAAGAATATACCGAGTCGGATTGACTCTGTAAGTTAAAATGACATGAAAAATTCCTTCTAGCCGGATTGTAGATCGTTTGTCATTGCGGACCTTTTCGCTTCGACCTCTGGACCCTATAGTCCGGAGTGTGTCCGAATACCCTCTCGATTATGTAAGAACCGGGGCATGCATGGAGACAAGGCGTAGGGGTCATAATTGCTTTAGCAGACAAGTGCCCAACTAGTTATGTTATATTACATGGTTAGTAAGAAACATCTTCCAGGGAGAATAGTTCTCTTAGGGGTTCCTTTCCCTGGGAGGCATGCCCTAAAGTGCATGTCTGAACTGCTAAAAAGAGCAGAAAAGCATCTGGGGGCAGATAAATAAACACGAAAGATCATCTTTTAGTTCACCGACCGAATATTCCCTTAAGAACGCTAGCTTTTGGCTTCACCCAGTCTGAGGTACACATCCGGCTGACCCGGCAGTAACAATCGCAGAGGTGCTCCCTTTACCACCTAGTCGAATGAACGGGAACGTAGGGGTAAGCACAGGAGCCAGGCAACCCAGCTTGGCCAAAACTTAAGTCATATCGATGCATATAATGGTGTATAAAAGGTTCATGCGGAAGTGTCACACATGTTTTGGGCATGAGGCACATTTTATATAAACTTCTAATAAAGAAGCCCCCAGGTATGATGAGCGCGGGTGGCGCGTCAAGTATGTGCGAACAATGCACATGCAAGCCCCTAAGGGCTTGGGACAAAAAAGGTAGGGAGAGGGAGAGAAATCCCGGACAGCTAATGTGAAAAAATAAAAATAAAAATAAAAAGGGGACAGAGGAAGGAGACGAACACGGAGTCCGGTGCTAGGTGTAGAATCTTCGTAGGCGTGCTGCGTTCCATGGGTTCGGCTCGAGTCGGTTGTCCGATGCGTTTCGCAGACGGTATGCTCCACCAGTCAGTACTTGGTCGATTATGAAGCGACCCTCCCATTTGGGCTTTAGTTTGTCCTTTTTCTTGTCCGGCAGGCGTAGAACTAGTTCACCAACGTTATAAGTTTTGGCCCGTACTTCTCTACTTTGATATCTTCGAGCCTGCTGTTGATAGAATGTGGAACGAGCTTTTGCCACGTCGCGCTCCTCCTCCAATGCGTCCAAGTTGTCCTACCGATCAAGCTCGGCTTCTCTTTCTTCGTACCTGCGCACTCGAGGTGAGTCATGAATTATGTCGTAGGGCAGTACTGCCTCTGCACCGTATACCATAAAAAATGGTGTGAATCCGGTAGTGCGATTTGGTGTGGTCTGCAGCCCCCAGAGTACGGAGTCAAGCTCCTCTACCCTATGCGTGTTAGATTCCTTGAGGGATCGCACTAGTCTGGGTTTGATGCCGCTCATAATGAGACCGTTGGCTCGCTCGACTTGACCATTGGTTTGAGGGTGATAGACTAAAGCGTAGTCGAGCTTAATGCCCATGTTTTTGCACCAGACTTTAACTTCATCAGCCGTGAAGTTTGTGCCATTGTCAGTTATGATGTTGTGGGGGACGCCGTAACGGTGTACGACCACGGATATGAAGTCTATCACCGGTCTGGATTCAGCCGTCTTTACAGGCTTGGCCTCTATCCATTTGGTGAATTTGTCCACCATGACCAGTAGATATTTTTGCTTGTGGGTTCCTCCTTTAAGGGGTCCAACCATGTCAAGCCCCCAGACCGCAAAGGGCCAGGTAATGGGTATAGTTTGTAGGGCGGTAGGCGGCATGTGGCTTTGGTTGGCGAATAACTGGCAACCGACGCATCGCTGCACTAAGTCCTGAGCGTCTGCCCGGGTCGTTGGCTAATAAAATCCGGTACGGAAGGCCTTGCTTACAAGGGCCCGGGCTGCGGCGTGGTGCCCGCCAAGTCCAGCATGAATTTCAGCCAGAAGGTCTCACCCTTCCTCTTCGGAACCATCAGTGGTTCCAGAGTCCTACAGGCGGCGCCTTCATAAGAAGGGCAAGCCCACGATGCCGGAGACTTCCATCCACCCGGAGGCGCCGGACAATTTGCTGGAGGCACTTAATGGCGCCTCCATCAATGAAGAACACCGCACTGTTATGAGTGCAGTGATTCAGAAGGTTCAGTCCGCTAAGAGCGGGCTGACGGAAGCCTGCACAAGCCTGTTAACGGGCTTTGAGGTATGTGTTCAAAAACATATATAAAAAATGTTACCGCATAGACAGTTCGGTGTTCGGAAAGAAGAGCCGAACTGAGGATCTCAAAAGATATACGTAGGAGTCTAATAGAAATATGTCAATATGGGAATGCAGGTTGCGCTGCTGACCTCTACCGCACTGACTGCGGAGGTCAATGCCTTGAAGGAAAGCCTCGAGCAGTCCAAGAGCGAGCTCGGCCGTGCCAAGAAGCAGCTTGAGGATAAAGAGGGTGCATAGTACCTCCTGTAAATGTATATAGAAATGCTTGGTTGCAAAATAATAACAGGACCAACGTTAATGTTGCAGGAGCCACGACCGAGGTGGCGACCCTGAAAGAGGCAGTCTCGAAGGCCTAAAAGAGTGCAGCCTTGGAGCGCACCGAGCGAGAGAAGCAAGAGGCGCAGGTGGTGGAGGTGCGGCAAGAGCTCCAGGATCTCGTGGAAAAACATGAGAGTTTGGAGCATGACTCGAAGACTCGAGAGTCCGAGCTTGCCTTGGCTCTTGAGAGTGCCAAGACCGTGAAGGCCGAAGCCCAGAAGGCCCTTCAGGAGATCGAGGCGATGAAGAAGATAGCGGCGGGTAAGGCATTCTTTATGCAAAGCAAAAATATAAAAGTTAATTATCTGCTACTTACCCGAATCCGGAGCTCTCCAGGAGCGTTCGCCGATCTGCCCCGTAGTGTGTCTGATGCCGCCGCATACTACCGAGCCGAAGAGGGGAGCTCGACAGAAAAAGTGTTCTGGTCTCAGTATGCTGAGGCCGAACATCAGGTGCCCCTGAGCGACCAGCTGAAGGAGCTGGTCGAGCTCCACAAGGTGGCCGAACAGGCCATGAAGGACCTCATAGCTCGGTTGTGGCCTGGAGAAGTCATGCCTGGGAGCTACTTCGGTCTGGTGCGGCGGCTAGTGGATGCGTGTCCGTGGATTGAGGTCGTCAAGCACTCCGTTTGTATTGAAGGTGCCCGTCGGGCCCTTGCCCGTGCTAAGGTGCACTGGGGCAAGCTAGACGCGGAGAAGCTATTGACGGACGTGCCACCACCGGGCAAGGAGTATCGTACGCCCGAGATGTATTATAATGGCATTCTGAAGGGTGCCCGCCGCATAGCGGATGAGTGCTCCAAAGATGTAATTTTTGAGTAAACTCACATTTGTTATCCTGTACGCTGAAGCTTTGTTCATATGCGTTAAGCAACGCTTGTTAATTTAAAATATTACCTTCTGTGCGGCCGTTTATCAAATCTGAGAGATGCAAGTGGTCGGCTTCGACCCCCATGCCACGAGTGTTGGGGGGTTCGGGATAAAACTGAGCGCTCTTGTTCCCATTCTTGGGTCCATCTAGGGAGGCGTTCAGCACAACGAACAAGGTCGTCGGACTTATAATGCTTTATCACTCTCACTCAGCCATAGAATTCTATAATTTTAAATTTCAGCGAAGCCCCTAGTATTCGGAAGACCGAGTTCGGGGCGCTATCCACGCCTAGGCCGGATAAGTCAGATTCCTCGCTCGAAGCGGCATAAGTCTTTAAGGACTCGAAGAAACCTCGCGAACAGCGATCGGTCTCTCGCACTATCATGACAGTCAGTTTTAGCTTTCTCTACTGAGGTGTTAACCCAGCTCAACTGGGGCACAATCGCAGTAGTTCTCCCAGCGCTACCTTAGCCAACAATGCGGAACGTAAGGTACCAAAACATGGGAGCCGGGCAAACCCAACTATTGACCAAAGACATGATTCGGAGCCGATGCATATAGTGCTATAAGTTCAGGGTGCCGCACTTGTTAGAGTGTTCGGTCTTCTCACACCATGTTATGGGGTGTTGTAAGCCCCTGGTGTATTATCCGTACCAAAGTGTACGGTTGCAGAATGTCATGACTGAACATATTTGTATATAAAAATAGATAAGTACAATAATAGGTAAGATCTATATATTGTTCAATAAAAAAGGGCTGCTGCGAAAGCAGAACGATACAAAAAGTGCGGTAAGCAAGAGATGGGGGTATTTGACATATTCCCCTCCAGGGCAAGCTGCGGGATTATAAGAGAAACAGGTATTAAACTCGTTATAGAGACCACCTGGACTTTTGACGTGGCTTGCTTCCTCCCTGGCTATTGCATCCTGGGTTCGGCGAGAGTATTGCCGGACAGGCCTTCCGAATAGTTGGGTCCTGAAAGTGTGTGAAAAGGAAAACAGCGAAATAGGGAGCCCCTTAGTGCGGTTGAGCCGCATTCTGGGCGTGCCGTTGTTGTGCCCCTCCCCTTATGCCCATGGTATCTCTAAGGCGTAATTATGTACGCGTGGTACCAGTATCGCCGTTTGACGGGGGCTGGGGTTGGGGCCGCATTGCTATGCTTGCTCGGAACGTGCCTGCCGGATTTGTTGTAGGTTACTTCAGGCTCGCTTGACGTTGTCCGGACGTTTGGCACCTGGATTGGAGAACTGCCTTGAGAGGCTACTCTGTGCTTCCGCTGCCAGGGCCGCCGTGGGCTCCTCCGTTCGGAGAGAGTGTTCGGTGTTTCCGTTTACCGTGATGACTCCGCGAGGTCCTGGCATCTTGAGCTTGAGATATGTGTAGTTTGGCACCGCATTGAATTTGGCAAATGTGGTTCGTCCGAGCAGGGCATGATAGCCGCTGCGGAATGGGACTATGTCGAAGATTAACTCCTCGCTCCGGAAGTTATCCGGGGATCCGAAGACCACCTCGAGTGTGACCGAGCCTGTACAGTTGGCTTCTACCCCTGGTATGACACCTTTGAAGGTTGTCTTTGTGGGTTTAATCCTTGAAGGATCGATGCCCATTTTTCACACTGTGTCCTGGTAAAGCAGGTTCAGGCTACTGCTGCCGTCCATTAGGACTCTGGTAAGGTGAAATCCGTCGATAATTGGGTCTAGCACCAGTGCGGCGAATCCGCCATGACAGATGCTGGTGGGATGGTCCCTTCGATCGAAGGTGATCGGGCAGGAGGACCATGGGTTGAACTTTGGGGCGACTGGCTCCAGCACATAGACGTCCTTGAGAGCATGCTTCCGCTCCCTTTTGGGGATGTGGGTTGCATATATCATATTCACCGTCCGAACTTGCGGGGGAAGTCCCTTCTGTCCTTTGTTGTTCGGCGGCCGGGGCCCCTCCTCGTCATCGCTATGTAGCCCCTTGTCTCTGGTCTCGGCACTTAAATTGCCTGCCTGCTTGAACACCCAACAATCCCTGTTGGTGTGATTGGCTGGCTGTTTGGGTGTGTCGTGTATCTGGCACGAGCGATCGAGTATCCGGTCTAAGCTGGATGGCCCCTGAGGGTTTCTTTTGAATTGCTTCTTCCGCTGACCCGGTTTAGAGCCTCTGAATCCGGCGTTGACTGCCGTATCTTCAGTATTGTCACCGTTAATGCGGCGCTTATGCTTGTTGCGACGTGACCTGCCGTTGTTATCCTTGGTATCCGAATTGCCGGGGCTCTTGGTTATGTTATTGCTACGAGCTAGCCAGCTGTCTTCTCCCGCGCAGAAGCGGGTCATGAGTGTCATGAGGGCTGCCATAGACTTCGGCTTTTCCTGTCCTAGGTGCCGGGCAAGCCATTCGTCTCAGATGTTGTGCCTGAAGGCTACAAGGGCCTCGGCGTCCGGACAATCGACTATTTGGTTTTTCTTGGTTAGGAACCGTGTCCAGAATTGTCTGGCCGATTCCTCTGGCTGCTGGATTATGTGGCTTAGGTCATCGGCGTCTGGTGGTCGCACATAAGTGCCCTGGAAGTTGTCAAGGAATGCGGATTCCAGGTCCTCCCAACAACTAATTGACTCTGCTCGCAGGCTGTTAAGCCAATGCCGAGCTGGTCCTTTAAGCTTGAGCGGGAGGTATTTGATGGCGTGTAGATCATCACCACAGGCCATGTGGATATGAAGGAGATAATCCTCGATCCATACCATGGGATCTGTTGTGCCATCGTATGATTCGATGTTTACGGGTTTGAAGCCCTCGGGGATTTGATGATCCATTACTTCATCTGTGAAGCATAGTGGGTGTGCGGCGCCCCTGTACTGGGCTATATCACGACGCAGCTCGGACGAGCTTGGTCTGTTGTATTCGGCCGTGCCATACTTATTATGTCCGGCGTGATGGCTAGCGTCACGTGAAGCGGGGCGCCCATGCGATCCGTAGATAGATCTTGTTTGCCTTGCCTTATTCTCCAAGATGTCTCATAGGTTTGTTGCGTCTCCCTGTACTCTGGTATGTTTTGAGCGGTGTCGGGGTGCGGCTTGGGTTGAGGGCCTAAAGGCCTCTCTATCGCGGCCACGGGGTGGCCGATCGGGCGCATCGTACGCTGGTGATGTAGGTTTAGTTGCTTCCTCCTCAAGTTGGGGTAGCAGCCTACGCTTTGGGTAGCTCTTGGATGGGCGTTCTAGTTTATACTCTTCGGCCGCCAGGACTTCGGTCCATCTGTCAGCTAGCAAGTCTTGGTCAGCTCTAAGCTGCTGCTGTTTCTTCTTGAGGCTGCTTGCCGTGGCTATGAGCCTGCGTTTGAAACGCTCTTGTTCGACGGGATCCTCTAGCATGACGAATTCGTCGTCGTTGAGGCTTGCCTCATCTTCGGAGGGAGGCATGTAATTGTCGTCCTCATCCTCTTTGTCGGCCGCTCTCTCACGAGGGCTGGCTCCTTCGTCCTCCTGCACTGAATCCTGCTGGAGGGGGTTGTCTTCGGCACTGTCCGGCGTATTGTTATCTCCGGTGCCGGAATCGCCATTTTTGCTTTGGCGGGACTTAGAGCGGCGCCGCTGATGTTGGCGCTTGGGTTGCTTCTTGGAGGGGTCATCCTCTGTTTTCTCCTCGCCATCCCCCGCTTTAGGGGTGTCCACCATGTATATGTCATATGACGAGGTGGCTTTCCAGTTCCCTATAGCTGCTGGTTCTTGATCGTCTCCTTCATCGGTGTCCATGTCGTCGATGTCTTCGGAGTCAAAGTCGAGCATGTCGGTTAAATCTTCGACAGTGGCTACGAAGTGGGTGGTGGGTGGGCTACGAATTTCTTCGTCGTCCGTATCCCAACCGTGTTGGCCGTAGTCCGGCCAGGGCTCTCCTGACAAAGAGAGAGACTTTAACGAATTCAGGATATTACCGAAAGGCGAGTGCTGAAAGACATCCGCGGTGGTGAACTCCATGACCGGAGCCCAATCGGGCTTAATCGGAAGAGGTGCGGGATTTACAGAGTCCGGATCGGAGTCCGGCAACTTGGAGTCATAGGCCTTGCGAGGGACTAGGCTGGTATCCGGCTCTATCGCCGTAGAGGTTGCAGCTTCCGGGGCGGCGTCCAACCGTCCGTCCCCGACTGGCGCAGCGGGCTCTGAGCTAATGGTCGGAGCGGGCACCTGAGCGGCGCTCTGGGTGTTGTCCGATGACAGAGCTAAATCATGCCCATCGTGACAGTGCGGCGCGCTCGGTCGTGGCTCAAATCCGTCGAAGATCAAGTCCCCGTGGATGTCGGCCGTGTAGTTTAAGCTTCCAAACCTGACCTGGTGGCCAGGGGCGTAGCTTTCGATCTGCTCCAGATGGCCGACTGAGTCGGCCCGCAGTGCGAAGCCGCCGAATACGAAGATCTGTCCGGGGAGAAAAGTCTCATCCCGGACCGTATCGCGATTGTCGAGCGAAGAAGCCATCGGGCCTAAAGGCGACTACACAGAGGAACTCTCAATGAAAGCACCAATGTCGGTGTCAAAACCGGCGGATCTCGGGTAGGGGTCCCGAACTGTGCATCTAGGCGGATGGTAACAAGAGACAAGGGACACGATGTTTTTACCCAGGTTTGGGCCCTCTCGATGGAGGTAAAACCCTACTCCTGCTTGATTAATGTTGATGATATGGGTAGTACAAGAGTAGATCTACCACGAGATCGAAGTGGCTAAACCCTAGAAGCTAGCCTATGGTATGATTGTTGTTCGTCCTACGGACTAAAGCTCTCCGGTTTATATAGACACCGGAGAGGGCTAGGGTTACACAGAGTCGGTTACAATGGGAGGAGATCTTCATATCGTATCGCCAAGCTTGCCTTCCACGCCAAGGAAAGTCCCATCCGGACACGGGACGGAGTCTTCAATCTTGTATCTTCATAGTCCGGGAGTCCGGCCAAAGGTCTTAGTCCGGCCATCCGGACACCCCCTAATCCAGGACTCCCTCAGTGGCTATATCATTCAACTTGGTAAGATGTGCCACAACAGTTTCAGATTCAAGGCCATAAAAAGGATCAGATTCAACTAAAGTAATAATATCAGGATCAACAGAGAATTCATAATCCTTATTAGTAACACAGATAGGTGAAGTAGCAAAAGCAGGATCGGGTTTCATTCTAGCATTAAGAGATTGCTGATTCCATTTAGCTAATAATTTCTTAAGATCATTTCTATCATTGCAAGCAAGGATTTCCATAGCAGCTATTTCGTTCACAACATAACCCTTAGGAACAACAGGTAATACATAATCATTGGGGGGACCTTCATCATCACTATCATCAATAATAGGTTCTTCAATATTTTCATTCCCCCTAACTCTAGCAAGTTGTTCATCAAGAAATTCACCTAATGGAAAAGTAGTATCAAGCACAGAAGTAGTTTCATCATGCATAGCAGAAGTGGCATCATCAATAACATGCGACATATCAGAATTCATAGCAGTAGCAGGTTTAGGTGTCGCAAGCCTACTAATAACGGAAGGAAAATCTAGTGCACAGCTAGATGGCAGTTCCTTACCTCCCCTTGTAGTTGAGGGCAAAATAGTAGTTTGATCGCCTTTCAAGTTCTTCATAGTGATCAACAGATATAAATCCCAAGTGACTCAGAGAATAGAGCTATGCTCCCCGACAACGGCGCCAGAAATTGGTCTTGATAACCCACAAGTATAGGGGATCGCAACAGCTTTCGAGGGTAGAGTATTCAACCCAAATTTATTGATTCGACACAAGGGGAGCCAAAGAATATTCTTGAGTATTAGAAGTTGAGTTGTCAATTCAACCACACCTGGATAACTTAGTATCTGCAGCAAAGTGTTTAGTAGCAAAAGTGGTATGATAATAAAGGTAAACGAAGCAAAAGTAAAGATAAATGTTTTTGAGTTTTTGTAGTAGTTGTAGCAGTAGCAACGGAAAAGTAAATAAGTGAAGAACAATATGTGAAAAGCTCGAAGGCAATGGATCAGTGATGGATAATTATGCCGGATGCGATTCCTCATGCAATAGTTATAACATAGGGTGATATTGAACTAGCTCCAGTTCATCAATGTAATGTAGTCATGTATTCCGTAAATAGTCATATGTGCTTATGGAAAAGAACTTGTATGACATCTTTTATCCTACCCTCCCATTGCAGTGGGGTCCTTGCGGAAACTAAGGGATATTAAGGCCTCCTTTTAATAGAGAACCGGAACAAAGCATTAGCACATAGTGAATACATGAACTCCTCAAACTACGGTCATCACCGAGAAGTATCCCGATTATTGTCACTTCGGGGTTGTCGGATCATAACACATAATAGGTGACTATAGACTTGCAAGATAGGATCAAGAACACACATATAGTCATGAAAACATAATAGGTTCAGATCTGAAATCATGGCACTCGGGCCCTAGTGACAAGCATTAAGCATAGCAAAGTCATAGCAACATCAATCTCAGAACATGGTGGATACTAGGGATCAAACCCTAACAAAACTAACTTGATTACATGGTAAATCTCATCCAACCCATCACCGTCCAGCAAGCCTATGATGGAATTACTCACGCTCGGCGGTGAGCATCATGAAATTGGTGATGGAGGATGGTTGATGATGACGACGGCGACGAATCCCCCTCTCCGGAAACCCGAACGGACTCCAGATCAGCCCTCCCGAGAGAGATTAGGGCTTGGCGGCGGCTCCGTGTCGTAAAACACAATGAAACTTTCTCCCTGATTTTTTTCTCCCCGAACGTGAATATATGGAGTTGGAGTTGACGTCGGTGGAGGTCCAGGGGGCCCACGAGATAGGAGGCCGCGCCCTAGGGGGGGCGCGCCCCCCTGTCTCGTGGACAGGCTGTAGGCCCCCTGGCATTAATTCTTTCACCAAAAATTCTTATTAAATCCAAAAAGTGCCTCCGTGGATTTCCAAGACATTCCGAGAACTTTTCTTTCCTACACATAAAACAACATCATGGTAGTTCTGCTGAAAACAGCGTCAGTCCAGGTTAGTTTCATTCAAATCATGCAAGTTAGAGTCCAAAACAAGGGCAAAAGTGTTTGGAAAAGTAGATACGTTGGAGACATATCACTCGCAACCAACACAATAAAGGGGTTGTCAATCCCTTCACGGCCACTTGCGAAAGTGAGATCTAATAAAGATAGTATGATAAGATAAATATATTTTTGGTATTTTGTAATATAGATGCAAAAAGTACAGATGCAAATAAAAGTAGATTGGAAGCAAATATGATAAGAGATAGACCCGGGGCCATATGTTTCACTAGTGGCTTCTCTCAAGAGCATAAATATTACGGTGGGTGAACAAATTACTGTCGAGCAATTGATAGAAAAGCGAATAATTATGAGATTATCTAGGCATGATCACGTATATAGGCATCACGTCCGTGACAAGTAGACCGACTCCTGCCTGCATCTACTACTATTACTCCACACATCGACCGACTCCTACCTGCATCTAGAGTATTAAGTTCATAAGAACAGAGTAACGCATTAAGCAAGATGACATGATGTAGAGGGATAAACTCAAGCAATATGATATAAACCCCATCTTGTTATCCTCGATGGCAACAATACAATACGTGCCTTGCAACCCTTTCTGTCACTTGGTAAGGACACCGCAAGATTGAACCCAAAGCTAAGCACTTCTCCCATGGCAAGAAAGATCAATCTAGTAGGCCAAACCAAACTAATAATTCGAAGAGACTTGCAAAACTAACTCAATCATACATAAAAGAATTCAGAGAAGATTCAAATATTATTCATAGATAAACTTGATCATAAACCCACAATTCATCGGATCTCGACAAACACACCGCAAAAAGAGTTTACATCGAATAGATCTCCACAAGAGAGGGGGAGAACATTGTATTGAGATCCAAAAAGAGAGAAGAAGACATCTAGCTAATAACTATGGACCCGTTGGTCTATGGTAAACTACTCACAACTCATCGGAGGGGCAAAGGTGTTGATGTAGAAGCCCTCCATGGTCGATTCCCCCTCTGGCAGAGTGCCGGCGAAGGTTCCAAGATGAGATCTCGCGGATACAGAAGGTTACGGTGGTGGAAATTGTGTTTCATCCGCCCCTGGATGTTTTCGGGGTACGTAGGCTTATATAGGAGGAAGAAGTACGTCGATGGATGCCCGAGGGGCCCACGAGACAGGGGGCGCACCCTATAGGGGGGGCGCGCCCTCCTATCTCGTGGAAGCTTTGGCTGCTTCTTGACTTGCACTCCAAGTCCTCTAGATCACGTTCATTGCAAAAATCACGCTCCCGAAGGTTTCATTCCGTTTGGACTCCGTTTGATATTCCTTTTCTTTGAAATACTGAAATAGGCAAAAAAAACTGCAATATGGGCTGGGCCTCCGGTTAGTAGGTTAGTCCCAAAAATGATATAAATGTGTAAAATAAAGCCCATAAACATCCAAAAGGGGTAATATAATAGCATGGAACAATAAAAAATTATAGATACATTGGAGACGTATCAGTCACCAAGAGCCACCTCTTTGGTGCACAACGAGCATTGCATCAAGAGCAACAAGCAATGACTGACCGCATCGACAATCTCACCACCGACTTGCGACTCTCGGAGCAATGTACAAGAGACTACTTCGACAACTATCTCAACGCTCACAAGCAAGAGAACGATGCAAGAATGGACGAGATCCGTGCCTTGTTGGTGAACTGCCCTCCTTAAACTTCTTCATACTCAAGACGGAGCCGCTCGAGTCGACACTCCAACGACACCTTCTCCGGCTCAAGTACACCAACATCGAACACTCTTCGACGAGCCGCGCGTCAAGACTGTCATGCATCTCGCAATCCTCTACATGGCAACCATCCGCAATATCAAGTCGACGAGCAAGTACTTCGTCATCAACCACACCAAGATTCTTTTGCACAAGCTCAAGAACGACAACGTCAACGTCGCCAAGAGGAAGAACGAGCGCGTCTACATCGAGAGGAACAAGACGCCGAGGCTCAATGTCTCGAATAACAACAACGTGAAGCACAAGCTCTTGAGGTGCAACGTGCCCTTCAAGATTCAAGTCGAGCCATTGCCAAGCGCAACCGCGATAGATGCAACCAAGAGGAAACACTTCGAGAAGAAATCCAAGAGCGGAACTACCAACCAAGAGTGCAACGTCAACTTCCCCAACCTCCTCCTCAAGCTCGACAAGCTCCTCCACAACCTCAAGTTCAACAAGAGCAAGTTGATCATGGACTTCCTCCATGCCAAGAGCAACATGAGGTTTATTACCCTCCACGTCAAGGGCGTCATCATCACCCTCGACAACAACACAATGAAGAGCAACGCTATGGCAAGCTAAAGTTCACCATGCCCAAGTTCAATGGAAGCAATGATCCCGAAGAGTACCTATCATGGGCACTGAAGGTCGACAAAATCTTTCGTTTGCACAACTATGAGGAAGAGAAGAAGATCGCTATGGCATCCCTTGACTTCCAATATTATGTGCTCCTATGGTGGGAACAAGTCCTTGAGCGCCGAGAAGCAAGAGGTCAAATGAAAGATGTCATGTGAGCACGTTTTGTGCCCACCTACTACAACCGCGATCTCTTCAAGAAGCTCCAACTCCTTAAGCAAGGAACAAAGAGTGTTGAAGAATACTACAAGGAAATGGAGATAGCCATGATACGAGCCAATGTCACGGAAGATGATGATCAAACTATGGCACGCTTCTTGAATGGTCTCAATCATCCCATCAAGAAGATCGCCGACTTCCAACCCTACTCCAACCTCATTGAGCTCGTGCATCAAGCTACCAAAGCGGAACGTCAAGTGCAAGATGACTTCAAGTACACCAAGTACTCATCCCAGACCTACGGCTTCTCCCACACCCAAGCTTCAACGACTCCTCCAACTTCTACCTCAACCAAGCCATCTACAAGCAACAACGACGACAAGTCAAGTTACAAGAAAACTTCGACAACCTCAAGTCGTCCTCCTCCTACTACAAGCAACTTCAAGACGTGTGCTTCATCATCTACTCCAACCGATGAGACCGTCAAGACAAGCTCCTTCAAGTGTTTCACCTGCGGCGGCCAAGGCCACAAGTCTATCCAATGCACCAACACGTGCACCATGATCCTCAATGACGATGGAACTTATGACTCCATGAGTGAAGAGGATATGGAAGCCCTTGAGCAAGTGGCCATGCACCAACGCATGAATGAAGATGAAGATGATCAAGTCTTTTGTGATGAGGATTCGAGCCCCGCTCTCATTGTCTCCAAAGTCTTGACTCTTCAACATCACCAAGACGAAGACCAAAGATGCCACATCTTCCACACAAAGGCCAGCATCAATGGAAGGTCCGTCAAGGTCATCATCGATGGAGGTAGTTGCCACAACTTGGCAAGTGAACTATGCTCCAAGCTTTAATTGGTCAAGATGAAGCACCCGCACCCATACAAAGTCCAATGGCTAAGCGATTCTGGCACTATACGAGTTGAGCATACGGTCCAAGTCTCCTTCAAAATTGGTGCATATGAGGACACTTTGGAGTGTGATGTCATCCCGGTGTCCGTTTTCCACCTCCTTATTGGTCGACCATGGCAATTTGACTGTGGCGTCATCCACAAAGGGCGTACCAATCACTATAGCTTCAAGATGAAATGGAAGGAATATGTGTTATGACCTATGTCTCCTAGTCAAGTGATCGCCGACAAGCAAGCCACCCATCATGGAGAGAAGAGTGAGAAAGTGATCCACCCAAAAGAGAGTGAGAGCCACAAGCAAAAACCGAGTGCCTCCATGATGAGCGACAAGAAAAACTTTGTCATATTTGCCACCAAAAGTGAGATGAGAGAAGTGTGTGAGAACCCATCGAGTGTTATGCACTTTGTCCTTCTGTGCAAGGATGGGGAACCAAAAACTAACACCTCTCACAATCTACCTTTAGGGTTGTATTCTCTTTTGCAGGAATTCCAAGATGTTTTCCCTAATGAGCTACCTCCGGGACTACCTCCACTACGAGCCATTGAGCATCGAATCGACCTCATCCCCGGAGCACCTCTACCAAACAAAGCTCCATACCGCATCAACCCCGAAGAAACTAAGGAGATACAATGGCAAGTACAACAACTAATCGACAACAGACATGTACGTGAAAGCTTAAGCCCTTGTGTCATTCCGGTTATACTTGTGCCCAAGCAAGATGGTAGTTTTCGCATGTGCTCGGATTGTAGACCCATCAATGCTATTACCGTGTGTTATAAGCATCCCATTCCTTGCTTAGATGATATGCTTGATGAACTTAGCGGTGCCACCATTTTCTCAATAATTGATCTTAAAAGTGGCTATTATCAAATCCGCATACAAGAAGGTGATGAATGCAAAACCGCTTTCAAAACCAAATTTGGCTTGTACGAGTGATTGGTTATGCCTATGGGTTTATCGGAAGCTCCCGTACTTTCATGTGTCTCATGCATTTTGTGCTTCGTCCTTACATTGGAGTGTTTGTTGTGGTTTACTTCGATGACATTCTTGTTTTTAGCAAATCCATGAAAGAGCATCTAAAGCATGTTAGGGCTGTTTTGCAAACTCTTCGCAAGGAACGTCTTTATGCCAACATGAAAAAGTGCACAAAGCTTGTTTTCTTGGGTTTCGTTGTTTCTTCCAAGGGTGTCTGTCGGTGTCAAAACCGGCGGATCTCGGGTAGGGGGTCCCGAACTGTGCGTCTAGGCGGATGGTAACAGGAGACGAGGGACATGATGTTTTTACCCAGGTTCGGGCCCTCTTGATGGAGGTAAAACCCTACGTCCTGCTTGATTAATATTGATGATGGGGGTTACAAGAGTAGATCTACCACGAGATCAAGGAGGTTAAACCCTAGAAGCTAGCCTATGGTATGATTGTTGTTCGTCCTACAGACTAAGGCCATCCAGTTTATATAGACACCGGAGAGGGCTAGGGTTACACAGAGTCGGTTACAAAGGTTGGAGATCTACATATCCGTATCGCCAAGCTTGCCTTCCACGCCAAGGAAAGTCCCATCCGGACACGGGACGAAGTCTTCAATCTTGTATCTTCATAGTCTTGGAGTCCAGCCGATGATGATAGTTCGCCTATCCGGACACCCCCTAGTCCGGGACTCCCTCAGTAGCCCCTGAACCAGGCTTCAATGACGACGAGTCCGGCGTGCATATTGTCTTCGGCATTGCAAGGCGGGTTCCTCCTCCGAATAATTTATAGAAGATTGTGAACACCAGGATAGTGTCCGGCTCAGCAAAATAAATTCCACATACAACCATAGAGAGAATAATATTACACAAGTTCAATCTGCTGACGTATTTTGTGGCGTAACGTCGCACCACTACCAAGCCCTCGAATTGTTTTTATTGTTCCATCTCAGCGTGTTTAGCGAGGCGGTTTCCTTGGCACGTCTTGTCGAAGCAGAGATCGTGTTCCCCGTATTCCGGGATTCCCATCAATACGGACGTGGGTAACCCAACCGCGCCATCAATCGCGACGCTTGGGGGATAAGCGAGTTTTACCACGCCGGTGGGGACGCGTGTTTCTGTCCGCCCATATAAGGGGATAAAGATCCAACCTTTTTACCTGCGCCTTCTTCCTCCTTGGCTTATCCATCTCTGCAAACTCGAGCTCTAGCGCCCAAGCCCGCACATCTCACCTAAACCTTCTCCAAACATGTCCGGAGCGGGAGGCAAGTGGATGGCCTCCTCCGTCACGGAGGGGCATATCCAGAAGTTGCGCAGCGCCGGATACTTGTCCAGCGACATCGCGCATCGGCTCTCCGATGAGGAAGAGCTCATCCCCACCCCTAGGCCCCATGAGAGGGTATTATTCCTTCCCCATTTCCTCCGCGACTGGGCTTCCCACTTCATCCCTTTATCCGGGGGCTCATGTTCTACTACGGCCTAGATTTCCATGATCTGGCCCCAAATTTTATCCTCAACATCTCGGCGTTTATCGTCGTGTGCGAGACCTTCCTCTGCATCCAGCCCCACTTCGGCTTGTGGCTCAAGACCTTCGGTGTCAAGCCGAAGGTTGTGAAGGGCAGCCAAGCGGAGTGCGGAGGCGCCATGGTGGGCAGGATGTCCCACGTTACGTGGCTGGAGGGTACTTTCATGGAAACCATTAAGGGGTGGCAATCGGGGTGGTTCTACATCACCGAGCCGCGTGATCCCGAATGGGCAGCGGCCCCCGAATTCCGATCCGGCATCCCCACACGGCTCACCTCCTGGAAAGAGAGCGGCCGGATTTGGGGCGATTCGGAGGAGCTAACTGGACTCCAAGCCTGCGTCCAAAAGCTGGTGGACAAGAAGCTCAAGCTTGTCAACGTAGTCCAGGTCATGCTCATCCGCCAGATTCTCCCGTGCCAACGACGGGGCTTCAATATGTGGGAGTTCGATCTGGCGCAGCACCAGACTTTGAATGGGCTCTTCGACACTACGTACGAAGAGGTCTGGAAGGTGCTGTTCAAGGGCGCCGAGGCTCCCGCATCCGCTACCGAAGATCGCGGATTCAGCTCGCAGCGTCCAGCTGATGAGGTAAGTGATATTGTCCTTTACGGGACGCTTGTTATTCACAGTTTGACTCTATGCGTGATCTAAACTCTCTTTCCTTTGACAGGACTGGCTGAAGAAGGCCGCACAGGCTACCTGTTCGGCCCCATTGCCAGAGGATCCAGCTGACGCCAGTCTAACGGGGCTGCTGGCTCCGGCACCCCACATGGTGCCGGAGAAGAAGGCCAAGAAGAAGGCCACGGGGACTCGGAAGAGTTCCCATTTTCAGGTGCTATCGGACGATGAATACGAGGCCGACTCCTCCCACCAAGGCGAGGAGGAGAAGAAGAAAGCCTCTCCCCCAGCGGGGGGAGGGAAGAAAAGGAAGGCCTCCCCAACAAGGGAGGCCGAAGGGTCCAAGAGGGGAAAAACTCTTCCCCCGGACTGTTCCGCCAACGCCAGTGATGACGACGAGGACTGGCCTCCAAGGGCCAAGCCTCTGGCGAGATCGTAAGTATCCGGACTCCCGAATAACTTCAAGGTTTTTGTTTTCCGCCACATTATGTCTTTCTAATGCCGCATACAACTCTGCAGTCCGCCTAAGGATGATCTCCCCACTTCGTCGAGCGGGTCCTTAGGGGCGTCGGATATGGATTCTCTTCCGACTGCCTCCACCCCCCGTGATGCGGACGATGCCGAGGTGGGATCCCAGGAAGGGACCCACCAGGAGGAGAGGGCCCCGGAGGTGTCGCAGGACAACCTCCCGGACTTTGCACCGGACTCAGCCCCGGAACCCATAGTGGCTCCGGAGTCCGGCGGGCGACCCCTTCGTAAGAAGGGAAAGACCGTGACGCCGGCTGCCTCCATCCAACCGGAGGTGCCGGATAATTTTCTGGAGGCGCTCAACGGCGCCTCCATCGAAGAGGAACACCGCACTGTTATGAGTGTGGTGATTCAGAAGGTTCAGCTCGCCAAGAGCGGGCTGACCGAAGCTTGCAGCAGCCTTCTAACAGGCTTTGAGGTAAGAATTTCAATATATGTAAAATGGTACCGCATAGACAGTAGCCCCTGATGCTCGGTTCGGTGTTCGGAAAGAAAAGCCAGACTAAGGATCTTTAGAAAGATAATTGCAGGAGTCATGAAAATATGTCAATATGGGATTGTTGTGCTGCTGACCTCTGCCGCACTGACTGCGGAGGTCAAAACTTTGAAGGAAAACCTCGAGCGGTCCGAGAACGAGCTCGGCCATGCCACGAAGCAGCTCGAGGAAAAAGAAGGTGAGTAATACCTTATGAAAATTGTACCTTACAGAAAAGGATTTTGGTTGCAAGAAAAATGACAAGGATAACTGGGGTATTGCAGGGGCCACGAACGAGGTGGCGACCCTGAAGGAGGCGGTGGCCGCGGCCGAACATAATGCGGCTGCGGAGTGCACCGAGCGAGAGAAACAGGAGGCGCGGGTGGCGGAGGTACAACAAGAGTTCCAGGATCTCGTGAAGAAACACGAGAGCCTGGAGCGTGACTCAAAGACTCGAGAGTCTGAGCTTGCAACGGCTCTTGAGAGTGCCAAAGCCGCTAAGGCCGAAGCCTACAAGGCCCTCCAGGAGATAGAGGCGATGAAGAAAATAGCAGCGAGTAAGGCATTTTTCATGCAAAGTAAGCATGTGAGTGTTAATTACCTGTCGCTTACCCGAATTCGGAGCTCTCTAGGTGCGTTCGCAGATCTTCCCCGCAGTGTGTCCAATGCTGCCGCATTCTACCGGGCCGAGGAGGGGAGCTCAACGGAGAAGGTCTTCTGGTCTCAGTATGCTGAGGCCGGACATCCGGTGCCCCTTAGCGACCAGCTGAAGCAGCTGGTCGAGCTCCACAAGGCGGCCGAACAGGCCATGAAGGGCCTCATAGTTCGGCTGTGGCCTAAGGAGGCTATGCCTGGGAGCTACTTCGGCCTGGTGCGGCGGCTGGTGGATGCGTTCCCGTGGGTTGAAGTTATCAAGCACTCCGCCTGTATCGAGGGTGCGCGTCGGGCCCTTGCCCGCGCAAAGGTGCACTAGGGCAAGATGGATGCCCAGAAGTTTGTGACGGACCCCCCACCAGAGGGCAAGGAGCATCGCACGCCCGAGATGTATTATAGGAGTGTGCTGAAGGGCGCCCACACTATTGCGGGTGAGTGCTCCAAAGATGTAATATTTGAGTAGACTCGCATTTTCTTATCCTGTGCACTGAAAACTTGGTTCATATGCGCTAAGCAACGCTTGTTAATTTAAAATATTACCTTCTGTGCGGCTGTTTATCAAATCTGAGAGATGGCAAGTCGTCGGCTTCAGCCCCCATGCCACGAGTGCTGGGGTGTTCGGGATAAACTCGAGCGCTCTTGTTCCCATTTTTGGGTCCATCTAGGGAGGCGCTCAACACAACGAACAAGGCAACCGGACTTATAATGCTTGAACACTCTCACTTAGCCATAGAATTCTATAATTTTAAATTTCGGCGAAGCCCCTAGTTTTCGGAAGGCCGAATTTAGGGCGCTATCCACGCCTTGGCCGGACAGAATCCGGCTCCTCGCTCGAAGCGGCATAAGTCTTTAGGGACTCGCAAAGAACCTCTCGAACAGCGACCAGCTCTCGCCTCATCATGACGGTCAGTTTTAGCTTTCTCCACTAAGGCGTTAACCCAGCTCAACTGGGGCGCAATCGCAGTGGTTCTCCCAGTGCTACCTTAGCCGATAAAACGGAACGTAAGGTACCAAAACATGGGAGCCAGGCAAACCCAACTATTGACCCAAGAACATGATTCGGAGCCGATGCATATAATGCTATAAGTTTGGGGTGCCGCACTTGTGAAAGTGTTCAGACTTATCACACCATAACGCGGGAAACATAAGCCCCTGGTGTATTTAGCCGTACCAAAACGTACGGATGCAACATGTCATAGATGAACATATGTGTAAGAAAGAAATGCAATTGGAAGCAAAAATGTGCTGCATTGTTTTATTCAAATAAAAACTGCTGTAAGTGCAGGACGATACAAGTGGTGCGGTAAGCAACGGATGGGACTGTTTAACATGTCCCCCTCCAGGGGTAGGCTACGGAGTAATGCATAAAACAGATTTAATGCTCATAATGGAGACCACCTGGATTTTCGTTGGAGCCTTTCTCCTTCCCTGGCTGTTGTATCGTGGGTTCGGCATGTCTGCTGCCGGACAGGGCCTCTGACGAACGGAGTCCTGTACGTAAAAAATAAAAGGAAAAGAAAAAGAAACGACACACTTAAGAGCCCTTGGTGTGGTTGAGCCGCAGTCTGGGCTTATCGTGGTCGAGCCCCTTGCCCCATGCCCATGGTATCTTCAGAGCGTAATAGAGTACACGAAGGGTCTGTCTTAATGTTTTACAGGGGCTGGGGTTGGGGCCGCACTGCTACGCGTGCTCGGAACGTGCCAGGTGGTCGTGTTGTAGGTTACTCCGGGCATGCTTAGCTGTGTCCGGCCGTTGGCAGCCGGACTCGAGAATTGCCTTAAAAGGCTGCTTTGTACTTCTGCCGCGAGAGCCGCTGTATGCTCCTCCATTCGGCGGGAGCGTTCAGTGTTTCCGTTGACCGTGATGACTCCTCTAGGGCCTGGCATCTTGAGCTTGAGGTATGCGTAGTGTGGCACCGCGTTGAACTTTGCGAACGCGGTACGTCCGAGCAAGGCATGATAGCCACTGCGGAACGGGACTATGTCGAAGATTAACTCCTCGCTTCGGAAGTTATCCGGGGATCCGAAGACCACTTCCAGTGTAACTGAGCCTGTACAATTGGCTTCTACACCTGGTATGACGCCTTTAAAGGTCGTCTTGGTAGGTTTAATCCTTGAGCGGTCTATGCCCATTTTGTGCACCGTGTCCTGATAAAGCAGGTTTAGGCTTCTACCGCCGTCCATCAGGACTCTGGTGAGATGAAATCCATCGACGATTGGGTCTAGAACCAATGTGGCGAACCCACCATGGCGAATGCTGGTGGGGTGGTCCTTTCGGTCAAAGGTGATCGGGCAAGAGGGCCATGGATTGAACTTCGGGGCAACTGGCTCCATCGCGTATACATCCCTGAGTGCACGCTTCCGCTCCCTTTTGGGTATGTGCGTGGCATATATCATGTACACCGTCCACACCTGTGGGGGGAAACCCTTTTGTACTCTATTGTTCGGCGGTCGGGTCTCTTCCTCGTTGTCGCTATGTAGCCCCTTGTCGCTGTTTTCGGCAATTAACTTGCCTGCCTGCTTGAACACCCAACAGTCCCTATTGGTGTGGTTAGCTGGCTTTTTAGGGGTGCCATGTATCTGGCACAAGCGATCGAGAATTTGGTCCAAATTGGATGGACCCTGAGTTGTTCTTTTGAATGGCTTTTTCCGTTGACCGGGTTTAGAGCCTCTGAATCCGGCATTGACTGTCGTATCCTCACTGTTATCGCCGTTAATGCGGCGTTTGTTTTTGTAGCGACGCGACCTGCCACTACGGTCCTTGATATCCGGACTGCCAGAATTTTTGTTGAGGTTGTTGCTGCGTGCTAGCCAGCTGTCCTCACCCGCGCAGAAGTGGGTCATGAGTGATGTAAGGGCTGCCATGGATTTCGGCTTTTCCTGTCCCAGGTGCCGGGCAAGCCAATCGTCGCGGATGTTATGCTTGAAGGCCGCGAGGGCCTTGGCATCCGGACAGTCGACGATTTGGTTTTTCTTGGTTAAGAACCATGTCCAGAATTGTCTGGCCGATTCGTCTGGCTGCTGAATTATGTGGCTTAGGTCATCTGCATCTGGTGGTCGCACGTACGTGCCTTGGAAGTTATCGAGGAATGCGGCTTCTAGGTCCTCCCAACTCCCGATTGACTCTGCTGGCAAGCTGTTAAGCCAGTGCCGGGCTAGTCCTTTAAGTTTGAGTGGGAGATATTTGATGGCGTGGAGATCGTCTCCGCGGGCCATGTGGATGTGGAGGAGATAGTCCTCGATCCAGACCGCGGGGTCTGTTGTGCCATCATAAGATTCAATATTGACAGGTTTAAACCCTTCTGGGATTTGATGATCCATTACCTCATCTGTGAAGCACAGTGGGTGTGCGGCGCCTCTGTACTGGGCAATATCGCGACGGAGCTCAAAAGAGCTTTGTCTGTTGTGTTCGGCCCGGCCGGACTTACTGTGTCCGGGGTGACAGTGATCGTCACGTATTGGGGCGCCCACGTGATCCATAGATCGATCTTGATTGTCTTGCCTTATCCTCCAATATGTCGCGCAGGTCCGGAGTGTTCCCCTGTGGCCTTGTGCTTTTCGAGCGATGCCGGGGTACAGGTCTAGTGAAGGGCCTTGAGGCCTCTCTGTTGCGACCACGGGGTGGTCGATCAGCCGTATTGTCTCCTGGTGAAGCGGGATCATATGCCTTCACCTCTAATCGAGGGAGCAGCTTACGTTTGGGGTAGCTTTTGGAGGGGCGTTCGAGTTCATGCTCTTCGGCCGCGAGGACTTCGGTCCATCTGTCGGCTAGCAGATCTTGATCAGCTCTAAGCTGCTGCTGCTTTTTCTTGAGGCTGTTTGCCGTGGCCATAAGCCTGCCTTTGAAATGCTCCTGTTCGATGGGATCCTCAGGCACGACGAATTTGTCGTCATCGAGGCTTGCCTCGTCTCCGGAGGGAGGCATATAGTCCTCTACCTCTTCTTCGGCCGCTCTCTCATGAGGGTTGGTGTCCCCCTCCTCCTGTGCTGGATCTTGATGGAGTGGGTTGTCTTCGGTGCTATCCGGTGTATTATTGTCTCCGGTGCCGGAATCCTCATTCTTGCAATGGCGGGACTTAGAGCGGCACCACTGACGCCGGCGCTTGGGCTATTTCTTGGAGGGGTCATCCTCCGCTATTCCTTCGCCGTTCCCATCCTTTGGGATATCCACCATGTATATGTCGTATGAAGAGGTGGCTTTCCAGTGCCCGGTGGGCGCTGGTTCTTGATCGTCTCCGGCATCATCGTCCATACCGTCGATGTCCTCAGAGTCGTAATCTAGCATGTCGGTTAGATCGTCGACAGTGGCTACCAAGTGGGTGGTGGGTGGGCTCTGAATTTCTTCGTCGTCCGCATCCCAACCATCCTGGACGCAGTCCGGCCAGGCCTCTCCTGATAACGAGAGGTACTTTAGCAAACTCAAGATGTCGCCAAAAGGTGAGTGTTGAAAGATGTCCGCCGCGGTGAACTCCATGATCGGCGCCCAATCGGATTCGACTGGAGGGGGCGCGGGAGGACCGGAGTCACGAGCTTCATGGGGGACAAGATCGGTGTTCGGCTCTATCGCCGTAGAGGTTGCAGCCCCGAGGTGGTGTCTAGCCATCCATCCTTGGTCTGCGCAGCCGGCTCCGAGTCGAAGATTGGAGCGGGTTCGAGTGCGGACTCCAGGGTACTGTCCGGCTGCAGAGCTAAATCATGCCCATCATGACAGTATGGCACGCTTGGCTGTGGCTCGAATCCGTCGAGGATCAAGTCCCCGCGGATGTCAGCCGTGAAGTTCAAACTTCCAAATCTGACCTGACGGCCAGGGGTGTAGCCTTCGATCTGCTCCAGCTGGCCAAGCGAATTGGCCCGCAGTGCGAAGCCGCCGAATACGAAGATCTGTTCGGGGAGGAAGGTCTCACCCTAGACTGCATCTTCGTTGATGATCGAAGAAGCCATCGAGCCTATCGGTGATGACACAGAGGAACTCTCAATGAAAGCACCAATGTTGGTGTCAAAACCGGCAGATCTTGGGTAGGGGGTCCCGAACTGTGCGTCTAGGCGGATGGTAACAGGAGACGAGGGATACGATGTTTTTACCCAGGTTCGGGCCCTCTTGATGGAGGTAAAACCCTACGTCCTGCTTGATTAATATTGATGATGGGGGTTACAAGAGTAGATCTACCACGAGATCAAGGAGGCTAAACCCTAGAAGCTAGCCTATGGTATGATTGTTGTTCGTCCTACAGACTAAGGCCATCCGGTTTATATAGACACCGGAGAGAGCTAGGGTTACACAGAGTCGGTTACAAAGGTAGGAGATCTACATATCCGTATCGCCAAGCTTGCCTTCCATGCCAAGGAAAGTCCCATCCGGACACGGGACGAAGTCTTCAATCTTGTATCTTCATAGTCTTGGAGTCCGGCCGATGATGATAGTTCGGCTATCCGGACACCCCCTAGTCCGGGACTCCCTCAGTGTCCATGTTGATGAGTCTAAAATTGACGCAATTAAAACTTGGCCCCAACCCACCAATTTGCAACAAGTGCGTAGCTTTCTTTGCCTTGCGGGTTTTTATCGTTGCTTTGTGAAAGACTTTAGCACCATCGCCGCACCTTTGCATGCTTTGAGTAATAAAAATGCTACTTTTGTTTGGGGACCCTTGCAATCTACCGCTTTTGATGAGCTCAAATCTTTGCTTACTCATGCTCCGATTCTCACTTTACCCAACTTTGACAAAACTTTTCAGGTTCATTGCGATGCAAGTGGTACCGGAATTGGCGGAATTTTAATGCAAGAAAAACGAGCCATTGCATATATTGCATATTTTAGTGAAAAACTCTCCGGTGCTCAACTTAACTATCCCATCTATGACAAAGAATTGTATGCTTTAGTGCGTGTGCTACATGTTTGGGAACATTATCTTAGACCTCATGAGTTTGTAATCCATATCGATCATGAAACGCTTAAGTACTTGAAAGGTCAAACTAAGTTGAACAAGCGGCATGCCAAATTGAGTGAATTTATTGAATCTTTCCCCTATGTGATCAAATACATTAAGGGTAAGTAAAATGTAGTTGCGGATGCACTTTCACGCATATGCACGCTTGTCACTAAACTTGAGTTGAATGTTGTTGGCTTTGAGCACATTAAAGATTTGTATGCAAATGATCCTTCTTTTGCTACTCCTTGTGCTTTTGACGCATACATTTTGGGAACGATATTACATCAAGGATGATTATCTTATGAGAGCTAACAAACTTTGCATTCCCGAGTCTTCTATTTGTTTGCTCCTTTTGCAAGAGGCTCGTGGAGGCGGACTCATGGAACACTTTGGACGCGACAAGACATTCGCCACACTCTCCAAGAACTACTTTTGGCCCAAGATGTTCCGCGACGTCTCACGCTTCACCAACCGATGCTCTACATGTCGCAAAGCTAAGTCTAAAGCTCAATCCCATGGTCTTTACATGCCTCTTCCTATTCCTTATCAACCTTGGGAAGACAATAGCATGGATTTTGTACTTGGTTTGCCTAGAACTCAAAATGGAAAGGATTCCGTGTTTGTTGTTGTGGACCAATTTTCTAAGATGGGACATTTCATTCCATGCAACAAGATAGACAATGCTTCACATGTTGCCAATCTCTTTTGTAGGGAAATCTTGCGCCTTCACGGAGTACCAATGACAATCGTCTCGGACTGTGATGTCAAGTTCTTGACTTACTTTTGGAAGACGCTATGCGCCAAGCTCGGTATCAAGCTCTTGTTTTCCTCGGCATACCATCCTCAAACTGATGGCCAAATGGAGGTGACGAACCGTACACTCTCCACTCTACTTCGCGTGTTGATCAAGAAGAACATCAAGGAGTGTGAGGAGTGTCTACCCATTGCCGAGTAGGCCTACAATCGTGCACGACATTCGACTACCGGCAAGTCCCCCTTCGAGGCCATCTACGTCTTCAACCTGTTGTCCCCTTTGGACATCCTACCTCTTCCAATACAAGAGCACACAAACCTCGACGAGAGTGCATGAGCAAGCTACCTCAAGAAGATGCACGAAGATACAAGGCACACCACCGAGCACCAAGTACAATGACTAGCGACAAACCTCAACATCAACAAGTAACCCATGATATTCAACATTGGAGATCTCGTGTGGCTACACCTTCACAGGGACCGCTTCCCCAATGAACACAAGTCCAAACTTCTACCTCGAGCCGATGGACCCTTCAAGGTTCTAGCACGCTACAACAACAACGCCTACAAGACTGACCTCCCACGAGACAAGTACAACGTGAGCGACATCTTCAACGTCACGGACCTCTCGCCATACCATGGTAATGCAACATTTGATCTGAGGTCGGATCTTTCCCAAGGGGGGGAGATGATGCAGAGCATCCCTCGATCATCCCCATGGGCGTACCTACATCTCCCTCAATGCCACTTGGACCCATGACAAGAGCTCAAGCAAAGGCTATCAAAGATAAGGTGAACTCGCTCCTCTCCGAACTCCCTCTCTCTACTCACGAGACATGGCTACTACCTCATGCAGAGACTCTATGTGTGATCAGGTGCTTGGAGAAGAACCACAGAATAGCTACATTCAATGGCCAAGACGGCGAGCACAACAAGCGTGAAGATCAAGAAGAAGAGCTGCTTTGGAAGCTACAGGCTCTGATAGAGGCAAAGGTGTCCCGTCTTTCGATGAGATGATGGATATCGCTTTGGTGGCAGTCGACTTTGACGATCCGACTACGAACGTGCGAGGACGTCGCGCATTAGCAATCGCTAAACCAACTCCGAGAGGTTATTGACCACGCCGGAGCACGATCAACCTGACCACGAGGGTCTGTTTCCTGCAAGCAAACGAAGAACAAGCAAGAAACTGAGATTGCAATCTGGATATTGCGAATATAAGATGAAAGCTTTATTGATCAAGGTGGGGTTCTGTGACGCCTTTTTCTAGTCGTTGAACACAAACGAAGTATGCGAAGTTGTAGCTATGGCGAACTTTTAATCTAAACAAAACCCAAAGTCTAAACGATGCCCTAAGGGCTGTATATATGGAGGAAGAGGGGGGAATTTCGTGGCCCTTGGTGGAGGGGTCCAAAATCAATCCTGTCTCTTGTTTCCCCACACATACGGACTCTAAAAATAGCCTATACTTATGTATTTCGAAATTACATGGGCCTGGCCCAATAATAAGGTGACGCAGCACCTAAAATAGCCTCGGGACGAAATTTATGAAGTGGCATCTTGTATATTTCGTCCAAGGCTTCATGCACCCATTATGGTGGCTTCAAAGTCCTGAAATCATCACTTGTAACTCCGTTCTTGTTCCCCTTGCGCATGCCATCATCTCCATGCTTGTTCTTGCTCCAATGTTCATCCTTCTCCAAGCTAGGCCCTTCATTTGTAAGCAAAACAAATGTATCCAATTTAGGCAGCATCATATTCTCATGAACATTAGAATCATTACCAAGAAACGAAAGTACCTGGTAATTTAGTTGGCATGCACGAGCTCTAGTAATTGGTCCAGTATGTATAGCAGCAGGGGCTGTGGGTGTAACAATTGTATTGATGTCCTCATCATCCTCCCCTTCTTGAAATGAAGTCGTCCTCGACGGAAGTTCATCTTCCTCACCCAAATAAGGCTTCAAATCTGCAATGTTAAAAGTGGGACTAACCCCAAAATCTGCAGGCAGCTCAAGTTTATATGCATTATCATTTATTTTCTCTAACACCTTAAAGGGACCATCATCACGTGGCATTAACTTTGATTTGCGCAAATCAGGAAATCTATCCTTACGCAAATGTAACCAAACAAGATCTCCAGGTGCAAACACAACATGTTTTCTACCCTTATCTCCAGCAAGTTTATATTTAGCATTCATACGCTCAATGTTTTCCTTAGTTAACTCATGCATTTTTAAAATAAATTCAGCACGTTGTTTAGTATCAAAATTAACCTTCTCCGAAGATGCAAGAGCCAACAAATCAATAGGTGCACGAGGTAGGAAACCATACACAACTTCAAAAGGGCACATCTTAGTAGTAGAATGCAATGAACGATTATAAGAAAATTCAATATGAGGCAAGCATTCCTCCCACATTTTCTTATTATTCTTCAAAACAGCCCTAAGCATAGTAGACAACGTTCTATTGACTACTTCAGTTTGTCCATCAGTTTGGGGGTGACAAGTAGTACTAAAAAGCAGTTTAGTCCCCAACTTAGCCCATAAACATCTCCAAAAGTGGCTAAGAAATTTAGTATCATGATCTGAAACAATAGTATTTGGCACACCATGCAAGCGAATAATTTCACGAAAGAACAAATCAGCAACATTAACAGCATCATCGCTTTTATGACATGGTATAAAGTGTGCCATTTTCGAGAATCTATCCACGACAACAAATATGCTATCCCTCCCCTTCTTTGTTCGAGGTAAACCTAAAACAAAGTCCATAGATATATCCTCCCAAGGAACACTAGGTACAGGCAAAGGCATATATAAACCATGAGGATTGAGTCGTGACTTAGCTTTTTGAAATGTAGTGCAGCGAGCAATAAAACGCTCAACATCCCGTCTCATCTTTGGCCAAAAGAAATGTGTAGCAAGTACGTCCTCCGTCTTCTTCACGCCAAAGTGTCCCATTAATCCTCCTCCATGCGCCTCCTGCAACAACAAAAGACGAACGAAGCTAGCTAGAATGCATAGCTTGTTAGCACGAAACACAAATCCATCGTTAACGACGAACTTGTTCCACATTCTTCCTTCTTGACAATTCTGCATTACATCTTTAAATCAGCATCATGCACATATTGATCTTTGATGGTCTCCAAACCAAATATTTTGAAGTCAAGTTGTGAAAGCATAGTATAGCGGCGAGACAATGCATCAGCAATAACATTTTCTTTTCCCTTCTTGTGTTTAATGACATAAGGAAAAGTCCCAATGAATTCAACCCATTTAGCATGTCTACGATTCAGTTTAGCTTGACTTTTAATATGTTTCAAAGATTCATGATCAGAATGTATAACAAATTCTTTGGGCCATAAATAATGTTGCCATGTTTCTAAAGTCCGAACAAGAGCATATAATTCTTTATCATAAGTAGAATAGTTCAGACTAGGCCCACTCAATTTTTCAGAAAAGTATGCAACAGGTTTGCCATCTTGTAATAACACACCGCCTAATCCAATTCCACTAGCATCACATTCAAGCTCAAAAGTCTTATTAAAATCAGGAAGTTGGAGTAAAGGAGCATGTGTCAACTTATCTTTCAATACCGAGAAGGCTTCTTCCTGTGCGGTACCCCAAAGAAAAGGCACATCTTTCTTTGTAAGCTCATTGAGAGGTGCAGCAATGGTGCTGAAATCTCTCACAAAACGCCTATAGAATCCAGCGAGGCCAAGAAAAATCCTCACTTGTGTGACCGTTTTGGGCTGCGGCCAACTCTCAATAGCTTAGCTTAAATCTTGGCTTTATCAACTTCAATTCCCTGTGGAGTAACAACATAGCCAAGAAAAGATACTCGATCGGTGCAAAAGGTGCACTTCCCAAGGTTACCAAACAAACGTGCATCACGTAGAGCAATAAAAACAGCACGTAAATGTTCCAAATGTTCTTCCAAAGATCTGCTATAAATCAATATGTCATCAAAGTAAACTACCACAAATCGTCCAATGAAAGCACGTAAAACTTCGTTCATTAATCTCATGAAAGTACTAGGTGCATTAGTTAACCCAAAAGGCATGACTAACCACTCATATAATCCAAACTTAGTTTTAAATGCTGTTTTCCATTCATCTCCCAATTTCATACGAATTTTATGGTAGCCACTACGCAAATCAACTTTGGAGAATATTGTAGAGCCACTCAATTCATCAAGCATATCATCTAGCCTAGGAATAGGATGACGATAACGAATAGTAATATTATTAATGCCTCTACAATCAACACACATACGTGATGTACCATCCTTTTTCGGCACTAGAATAATAGGAACAACACAAGGACTAAGGGATTCGCGTATATAACCTTTGTCGAGAAGCTCTTGTACTTGACGCATAATCTCCTTCGTCTCCTCTAGATTGGTACGGTATGGTGCACGGTTTGGCAGTGAAGCACCGGGAATTAAGTCAATCTGATGCTCAATCCCTCGAATAGGCGGTAATCCCGGTGGCACGTCTTGTGGAAAGACGTCAGCGAACTCCTGCAAAATGTTAGTGATAGCAGGAGGCAAAGAGGAAGGCACGTCCTCGAATGAAAATAATGCCTCTTTGCACACAAAAGCATAGCAAACAGATTTGCTGAAATCTAGCTCATCAATATCAGATTTGGTGGCAAATAAACATGCACTTTTCAATTTAATTTCAGAAGCAACACTAGATGGTTTATTATTAGGCTTCATTTGTTGCTCAAATTCTTTTGCCACAATCTGATTTTCACTCTTATTCTTCTCCCGTTTTGCTTTATTAGCTCTATTAATATCATCTTTCAAAATGGAATCAGGAGTCATAGGAAGCAAAGTAATATTTTTATCCTTATGAACAAGAGTATAGTGATTGTTTCTACCATGGTGTACAGAGTTTTTATCAAATTGCCATGGTCTACCAAGTAATAAGGAACATGCTTGCATAGGTACCACATCACAATCAACATAATCAGCATATGTAGAGATACTAAAATGCACACGAACAGTACGTGTTACCTTAACCTTGCCGCTGTTGTTGAACCATTGGATGTAGTAAGGATGTGGATGTGGTCTTGTGGTGAGAGAAAGCTTCTCCACCATCTCCATGCTAGCCAAGTTGTTGCAGCTCCCTCCGTCTATTATGACGCGCACAGAACGTTCCTTCGCAACTCCCTTGGTATGGAACAAATTGTGCCTCTGATTTTGCTCAGCTTGTGTGACCTGCACACTCAAAACACGTTGAGCAACTAAACATTCATACCTGTCAGCGTCTTCAGGAGCCATGTATTGCGTCTCATGATCAGAATCATCTCCACCATGTTCTTCACGTGTAATAAGAGCCAAAGTCTCCTCATCATAGTCACTAGCGGACTCATATCCACCATCCGCGGTAGCAATCATCACACGCGGAGATTTGCATTATCTCGCATAATGAACTCCTCTCTTACAACAACGACAAATAATATCACTTGTGTGCCCTGTTGATGCCATGGAAGAAGAAGAACTCTGTGCAGGCCCAGCAGGTGCGCTCTTGGCAGATAATAGTGGTTGTGCCTGTTTTCTTGTATCACGACTGGAGGAGGCACCTGATTGAGGTGCTGGTGCAGTTGAAGTAGAAGATGCACGCGGTGTTCATGATGAAGGTCGGCCTGCAGAAAAGTTAGATCGCGCCAATGCTTGTCGGTCCTGCACTTCACGTTCAGCTTTACAAGCAAGATGGAATAAACGAGTGATATTAGTATACTCCTTATAGTCTAGAATGGTCTGAATCTCTCTATTTAATCCACCCAGAAAACGTGCAAGCATAGCTTCATTCTCCTCGACAATACCACATCTAATCATGCCAGTTTGTAATTCCTGATAATATTGTTCTACAGAATTTTTCCCTTGTCTTAAACGCTGCAATTTTTGAAGCAATTCACGTTGATAATATGGTGGAACCCAACGCGTACGCATAGCAGTTTTCAAAGCAGCCCAAGTAGTTGGAATAGGATATAATCTACAATGTTCAGACCACCATACACATGCAAAACTAGTGAAAGCACAAACAGCAGCAGCAACCCGTCTCTCCTCGGGATATTGTAAACATGTAAAACGTTGTTCAGTTTCTAACTCCCAAGTAAGATATATATCAGGAACATATCTACCCTCAAATGGTGGAATATTCAATTTCAGTTTAGGAATATGGACATCATCTCGTACCTGAGGTGGTGGTGCAGGCCTACCATTACGAATATATACCTGAGGTCGACCTGCTGGTGGTGGTGCTGGTGGGTGCACGTAGTTCTGATTTTGATCAACCTCATCCTCATTATCGCCCGCATACTCATCATCCTCCTGGGTACCAGCAGCAGTAGTAGCAGGAGCCAAAGAAGCATCAATAACAGGAACAGCAGCACCAGAAGTTTGGCCATCCTCAATAGGGACACGCTTCGCTCGTCCATACTGATTCGAAAGAATGTGTTGTTGTTGGTGTTGCAGAGGTGCGATAGGTGCAGCCGGCGGTGGTGGTGGTAAACGCGCGAGCAATTCATTAAACTTGCTATCAAGCTTTGTTTCGAATGTCTTCTCCATGCCATCTATCTTCTCCATGGCCTCGTCAAATCTGTTTAGCACATCTTGCACCTGTCCACTCATCATTTGCTGAAATTTATCATGTAACTGTTTGTTCGTCAGGTTCTCCCAATCAGTCTCATCGGCTTGTGATCCTACCATGGTTAGCAGCAAATAGAAACACACAAGAATATGATCCTACAGACTACTAAGAAGTGGTGGTGGTGTATCACAAACCCGTCAAGCAAATCTCAAATTCTTACCAGTTCTTACCCAGCAGCAGGTGGTGATCGGCAACCGTTGTAGTCAAAACTCTCAAAGCTTGGATAGAGCGATTACCAGGGAGAGTCAAACGCACGACGTAGATGTATGTGGAACTGGGAAGGCTTATAATATGGTAGCAAAAGGGGTCAGCAAAAATCAATTCAGAGATGCAAAGTTGAATAAACGCTCAACGACGGTACTGTGCTGGTCCTAGGCTAGACCGTGCTAGAGACGCGAGCCTAGAACACTAACAAAATCACGACGCTGCACGTAAACAAGGGAAAAGCACACTCTGGGAATTTTTTTTTCGCTCTTTTTTTTGCGCTCTTTTTTTTTGCGCTGGTTTTTTTTGCGAAAAATCACTATAATGGCGAGTGTCTCAAAACTCTTCCTAGGTCAAACTGACAGGATGGGCACGAAATTTTTTCGACCAATTTTTTTTTTCGTTTTTTCGACTGCCCGGACCCAAAAACTGGAAACGGGTCAAAAAAAACTTCCTATAATGGCACCTGTCTCAAAACACTCAGAAACACCTAAAAATAGGATAGCCAGAATTTTTTTCGAAAAATGCGTTTTCGAAAATTTTTGGGCCTAAACGGAGGGTGGTTTCCAGACTCTTCTTTTTTCCGAAACCTACTCCGGCAAGGAAACACGAATCGGAAACTAGATGGATCTCGAAAACACACCTAATATGCAAGGAACTCGGACTGGTGGTGGATATATGGTGGTGGTATATGGCAGCGGTGGTGGTATATGGCGGCGGTGGTAATATATGGATATGGATCGGTGGTGGTATATGGATACAGATTGGTGGTGGTATATGGATACGGATTCGGAGCGGTGGTGGTAGGTGACAGGGGCGATGATGATGGTGCGGTGGCGGCGTGACAACTTATGACTAGAACTCGAAACTCTAAAAGACTAACGCTAAGACCAGCAACTAGACACGACGATGCAACCGCAAATTCAACAAAGCAAAACCCTAAAAAGATTATGCAAAGGCTCAGATTGGTTCGGATATGATGAACTAACCCTAAAAATTTTTTTTGCTTTTTCGTGGACTGTAGGTATGAAGAACAGACTCGATCTAAACTACGAAAAACTGTAAAATCTCACCGAGCAACCTGGAAATCTGATACCACTTGATAGAGGCAAAGGTGTCCCGTCTTTCGATGAGATGATGGATATCGCTTTGGTGGCAGTCGACTTTGACGATCCGACTACGAACGTGCGAGGACGTCGCGCCTTAGCAATCGCTAAACCAACTCCGAGAGGTTATTGACCACGCCGGAGCACGATCAACCTGACCACGAGGGTTTGTTTCCTGCAAGCAAACGAAGAACAAGCAAGAAACTGAGATTGCAATCTGGATATTGCGAATATAAGATGAAAGCTTTATTGATCAAGGTGGGGTTCTGTGACGCCTTTGTCTGGTCGTTGAACACAAACGAAGTACGCGAAGTTGTAGCTATGGCGAACTTTTAATCTAAACAAAACCCAAAGTCTAAACGATGCCCTAAGGGCTGTATATATGGAGGAAGAGGGGGGAATTTCGTGGCCCTTGGTGGAGGGGTCTGAAATCAACCCTATCTCTTGTTTCCCCACACATACGGACTCTAAAAATAGCCTATACTTATGTATTTCGAAATTACATGGGCCTGGCCCAATAATAAGGTTACGCAGCACCTAAAATAGCCTCAGGACGAAATTTATGAAGTGGCATCTTGTATATTTCGTCCAAGGCTTCATGCACCCATTATGGTGGCTTCAAAGTCCTAAAATCATCACTTGTAACTTCGTTCTTGTTCCCCTTGCGCATGCCATCATCTCCATGCTTGTTCTTGCTCCAATGTTCATCCTTCTCCAAGCTAGGCCCTTCATTTGTAAGCAAAACAAATGTATTCAATTTAGGCAGCATCATATTCTCATGAACATTAGAATCATTACCAAGAAACGAAAGTACCTGGTAATTTAGTTGGCGTGCACGAGCTCTAGTAATTGGTCCAGTATGTATAGCAGCAGGGGTTGTGGGTGTAACAATTGTATGGATGTCCTCATCAGGCTCCAGACGATCGGCCCAGCCCGGACGTCCGACCCCTGGAGGTCGCTATAGCCAAAGGAAGAGAGGCCAGCCAGAGCTACAAGCTCCGTACAACCGGCCCAGCCGGACGTCCAACGACTCCCAGGCTCCGAACGACAGAGCCCCTCCGGACGATCGACACTTCACCAACAGAACCAAAATTACGGAAATCCGAGGAAGACCGGACGAGCATGCCGCCGACCATAGAACAAAATTTACAGACGTCCGAAGATCTACGGACAACCGGGCCATCCCGAGCCTCCAGACGTCCGACCCCTGGCTGCACCCAGTTACGGGCTGATGCCCATGTACCCCTTCACTTCGCCCCTCATTTGCACTATGACTATAAATAGACCTCTCCCACCTCCTAGCTAGGGTAGCGTTGATTTAGCTCATTTGTGAGATAGAGCCTCACTCATCCATACGGATCTACTCCTCGTGAGGGACCGACAACTCTTCGGAGAAGATCCACCTGGATTCAAGACCTCCATTCGGAGAAGACCATCTTCAAGACCTCCTCACGGAGAAGAACCGGTTACCCTTTGTATCGTCCCTTCTTGGATTTGGATCTTGTACCTCTCTTGTGTGTTTCAATGATCTAGGACATGTGTGACTTTGTTCTTGTTGTTTGAGTGTTCTCTCGTGTTTTTCTCTTGTTCCCCTCCTCGTGTTCTTCGTGTTCCTTGTAGGGGTTGATGAGGATACAAACCTGGTGTAGGGTCATAGGCCTGACCTATATATCCTACCCAAGGTCACTACCCAAGAAGGCAAGAAGGTCAAGAGACAACGTGAGACCCCCGGTCGAAGATGTTGAGTGCAATCCACTCGACATCATGTCACTCGGGAATCTCCCTACCTATTGCCACTCGACCAACCAGAGAATCACTCGACCTCCCAAAGACCAGGAGTCACTCAGCGTGCAACGGACACGCATTCACTCCTTAGTCTTTAAGGTCATTAACATCACTTAAGGTTGGTGTTATCAGTAACGCCACCACTTTATGTACATTAACTCCCTTGTAATGGAGGGCGGGAGAGGTCCTGGTGAACTCTATATAAGCCACCCTCCTCCTCTGGCACAAGGGTTCGCACCCCCTGTAACATCACACATATAATCCAATCGACCACCGAGACGTAGGGTTGTTACTTCCTCCGAGAAGGGCCTGAACTTGTAAAACCCGTGTGTACACCTTCGCCATAGCTGAGATCTTTCCTATCCATACCTACTCCCCTTTCTACTGTCAGTCTTAGAACCACGACAGTTGGCGCCCACCACGGGGCAGGTGTCTTAGCGACTTATTGGTGAAGTTGCAAGTTTTTCTGATCATCATCATGGCTTCCGGCGGCGAGTTGGCTGAGGGCCGCGAGATCCGTCTCGACGCACTTGTTTTCATCGCCGACGACTCAGCGTGGCTTCAAGAAGCTCCGCTTGACGTTGAGGCGCTTCCCGTCCGAGGGGCGACATACTTTCGCGCGTGCGTTCGCGGCGTCCTTCTTCGGCAGCCCTCGACCCAGTATCAGTAGGCTCCGATGGTGTCTTCCCTCCCCGCTGTTCATCGCCGCAAGCGATCTGGTTGATCGCGGCTTTAGTGGTGGGTGAAACACACGGTGGCTCGGCGTTCGGCCACCCATCAAGTCACGGCAATCGAGCCCGAAGAAACTCTCCACGACTTGTTTGATCTGTCGACTAGCTCCGCGGAGACTACATCCTACTGCGATAGCAGCGACCCTGCGGCTGAAGTCCTGATGGTCGATGGTCCGCGTGGCCCACCTGGCTTTCATCGCGAGGACGGCGAAGATGGTGGCGGCGATCCGTCGTGAGTCCATGAGGAGTATCATCCTGAACCTCTTTCTTCGCAGCAGAGGGAAGAACTTCGTCGCCGCAACATGGATGCACTCCACATGCCCATCGTTGGAGAAACCTCTGAGGCTCGGGCCTTGGAGGAGGTGCGCTTGGCTAATTTGTCTAAGTGCACTCGACTGGAGAACCTGCAGCTCGCTCTCGACGAGCGAGCTCTGGAGCGGGTCCCTGAGTCCAGTCGACGGCAGCTTTTCCCACCTCCACCTAAAGTATATCATACTCCGATTCAGAACCTCACAGTTGCGGCCCGAATTGCAGAGTCGGTCCAACCTTCCCAGTCGGAGGCTGGCCGAGGGTTGATGCAGATCCGGGCCTTGCTCCGGGCAGCAGGAGAGCAGAACACTTAAGTGTCTCAGTCGCGGAATAGGATTCACAGCAGATCCGTGGTAGCGGATACAATCTAGTCGGCCCATAGCCCAAGATCACCCCTGCGGCATGAAGGCCGTGGGCAGTATGATCGTCAGTTCGACCGTGACAATCGTCGTCGAGTGCCTACACCTCCTCCGAGGAGTGCGTCGTACGGGCCTCGGCAGAACAATGACAAACACCGTCACAGTGACGAGCACACAGCTCCAGTCGACCCAAGAGAGCCAGAATTTGATGCGAGATCCATTCTCGTTCAAGGCCTGGTCGACTGGAATAGAATGCATAGAGAAGACCCTGGCAGAGATCGTCCGAGTGGCACCAGATTGCATGTTTTAGGCCCAGAGTGTTTCAGCAGAGCCATCAGGGCAGCAGTGATTCCTCCCAACTTTAGGTTGGCAACTGGAGTCAGTAAGTTCACTGGAGAATCCAAGCCTGAAACCTGGCTTGAGGATTACCGAGTGGCTGTGCAGATTGGAGGCGGAAACGATGAGATAGCAATGAAGCATCTCCCTCTTATGTTGGAAGGGTCGGCCCGAGCGTGGTTGACTCAGTTGACTCCAGGCAGTATACACAGTTGGGGGTAGCTAGCTCGAGTGTTCATAAGAACTTTTGAGGGCACGTGCAAGCGACCAGCAGGGTTGCCCGAGTTGCAGCATTGTGTGCAGAAGACGAATGATACTTTGAGGGAATTCATTCAGAGATGGACCACTTTGCATCACACCGTTGAAAATGTATCAGAGCATCAAGCAATGTGCGCTTTCAAGGAAGGCGTCAAGTACCGAGAGTTGGTCCTGAAATTCACTCAGACAGGGGATATGACTCTGACTCGGATGATGGAGATAGACACCCGGTACGCTAATGAAGAAGAAGAGGATCGACTCCGCAGCGGGAAGAGTAAACCAGTCGGCCAAGAGGCCGGTGGGGGTAACTCCAGTCAAAAACAGAAGCGTAAGGCCGAGCCAGCGGCACCTTGTGAAATTGCAGCAGTGGCTCAAGGAAAGTTTAAGGGAAAACCTAAGGGGCCCTGGCCCCCTAAGAAGGTAAAGGATCAAGCAGGAAATGATGTGCTGGATTTTCCATGTCACATCCACACGAAGAAAGATGAAGAAGGTAATCTGATTTACCCGAAGCATACCACTCGACAATGTCGACTCCTGATCCAGCAGTTTCGAGAGAAACAACCCAATGAGAAGGAGAAAGAGTCGGACAAAGATGAGGATGAAGAGCAAGATGATGGTTATCCCAAAGTCAATTCCACTCTCATGATTGTTGCTGATGTTGAGAGCAAGAGTCGGTTGAAGGTTATCAACAGGGAGGTGAATATGGTTGCTCCGGCGACAATGATCGCGTACCTGAAATGGTCCCAGACAGCCATCACGTTTGACCAGTCATACCATCTTGCTCATGTAGCCACCCCCGGGAGGCAAGCGCCGGTGGTCGACCAAGTGGTCGGAGGCACTCGACTGACTAAAGTGCTGATGGAAGGTGGTAGCGGTCTGAATATCCTTTATGCTGAAACCTTGAAGGGTATGGGCATCCTGATGTCCAAGCTTAGTGAGAGCAATATGAGCTTCCATGATGTTATCCTCGGAAAGAAAGCCGAATCACTCAGCTAGATCGCTCTCAACGTGGTTTTCGGTGATTCCAAGCATTATCGTAAAGAAAAGTTGACATTTGAAGTCGTGGTTTCCAGAGTGCTTATCATGCCATTTTGGGGAGACCTGCATACGCACGTTTCATGGCGCGACCGTGTTACGTATACCTCAAGTTGAAGATGCCTGGCCCCAAGGGTGTGATCACAGTTACTGGCCATTGGCAAAAGGCGGAGGAATGCTTCCAGAGGGGTTCCAAAATTGCCGATGCGCAGATGGCAGCTGTTGAACTTCAAGAGTATCAGGAGAATGCAGATCCGAGTGATTTGCTCTAATCCAAGAAGCCTACCACAGATTATGCATTTCAGTCGTCTGGTGAAACGAAGCCGATTCATATTCACCTGACCGATCCCAATGCCTCACCGACTCTTATATCAACAACACTCGACAACAAATAGGAAGAAGCGCTCATCCAGTTCCTCTGTGAGAACTGGGACATCTTTGCATGGAAACCCTCTGACATGCCAGGTGTACCCAGAGGACTCGCTGAGCATCGTTTGCGTGTAGACCCCAAGGCAAAACCCGTCAAAGAGCACCTTTGGCGGTCCGCCATGCAGAAGAGGAAAGCGATTGGCGAAGAAGTGGCTCCGCTGCTAGCAGCAGAGCTCATCCGAGAAATCTACCACTCCGAGTGGCTTGCCAATGTCGTCATGGTCCCTAAGAAAGACGATTCACTTTGTATGTGCATTGATTTCAAGCATATCAATCAGGCCTGCCCGAAAGATCACTTCCCTCTCCCCCGTATCGATCAGATTGTTGACTCGACTGCGGGGTGTGAGCGCTTGTCTTTTCTAGATGCATATTTCGGGTATCATCAGGTCCGACTGTATGGTCCCGATGAAATAAAAACAGCCTTCATCACCCATTCGGGTGCTTTTGCTATGTCACCATGCCATTCGATCTTAAAAATGTCGGAGCCACATTCATGAGGATGATTCAGAAGTGCCTGCTCACCCAAATCAGTCAAAATGTGGAAGCATACATGGATGACATTGCGGGTCAAGTCTTGCAAAGGTTCCGACCTATTGACTGACCTTGCAGAAACCTTTGCCAACCTAAGGAGGTACGATATCAAGCTTAATCCGTCAAAGTGCACATTCGGGGTTCCCGGAGGAAAGTTACTCGGTTTTCTCGTTTCCGAACGAGGGATCGATGCCAATCCAGAAAAAGTTGATACCATCCTCCGAATGAAATGCCCTGTGCAAGTGCATGACGTTCAGAAATTGACTGGTTGCTTGGCTGCCTTGAGTCGATTCATTTCTCGTCTCGGTGAAAAGGTCTTGCCTCTTTACCGACTGATGAAGAAATCTGATAAGTTCGAGTGGATTGAGGAAGATGATGCAGCATTTGCAGAACTCAAAACCCTGCTTTCCACCAAGCCGGTGCTCACTGCGCCAATCAGCAAAGAGCCTTTACTGCTTTATATTGCAGCCACTGGACAAGTTGTCAGCACAGTACTCATGGTCGAGCGAGTAGAGGAAGGAAAAGCTTACAAGGTTCAGCGCCCAGGTTATTATCTCTCTGAAGTTTTGACTCCATCCAAGCAACAAAATCCTCATTATCAGAAGCTTGTCTATGGAATATACATGACCATGAAGAAGGTTGCAAATTACTTCTCTGATCACTCTATTACAGTCATCAGCAACGCACCGTTGTCTGAGATTCTGAATAACAGAGATGCAACTGGTCGAGTGGCAAAATGGGCGATTGAACTCCTTCCACTGGACATCAAGTTTGAGGCAAAGAAAGCTATCAAGTCCCAAGCAATCGCAGATTTCCTTGCCGAGTGGATTGGCAGCAACTGCCGACTCAAGTTCACTCAAAACATTGGACTATGTTCTTCGATGGCTCCAAGATGCTAAACGGATCAGGTGCTGGGGTAGTATTGGTATCCCCCCGTGGAGACAAGCTTAACTATGTTCTCCAGATTCATTTTGATTCCTCCAATAATGAAGCGGAATATGAAGCACTTTTATACGGGTGGCGTATGGCCATTTCACTCGGCGTTTGTTGCCTCATGGTATATGGCGACTCAGATTTGGTGGTTAATCAAGTGATGAAGGAATGGGATGTCAGAAGTCCAGCCATGGCTGGTTCTTGCAATGCTATTAGGAAGCTGGAAAAGAAGTTTGAAGGGTTGGAGCTTGATACGTCTCCAACGTATCTATAATTTTTGATTGCTCCATGCTACTTTATCTATTGTTTTGGACTATATTGGGCTTTATTTTCCACTTTTATATTATTTTTGGGACTAACCTATTAACCGGAGGGCCAGCCCAGAATTGTTGTTTTTTGCCTATTTCAGTGTTTCGAAGAAACGGAATATCAAACGGAGTCCAAACGGAATGAAACCTTCGGGAACGTGATTCTCCAACTGATCGTGATCCAGGAGACTTGGACCCTACTCCAAGAAGTGCCAGAGGCGGACACGAGGGTGGAGGGCGCCCCCTGGGTGCGCCCCCTACCTCGTGGGCCCCCTGACGCTCCACCGACATACTCCTTCCTCCTATATATACCTATGTATCCCCGTACGATTAGAATAGGAGCCAAAAACCTAATTCCACCGCCGCAACCTTCTGTATCCACGAGATCCCATCTTGGGGCCTGTTCCGGAGCTCCGCCGGAGGGGGTATCCACCACGGAGGGCTTCTACATCATCACCATAGCCCCTCCGATGAAGTGTGAGTAGTTTACTTCAGACCTTCGGGTCCATATCTAGTAGCTAGATGGCTTCTTCTCTCTTTTTGGATCTCAATACAATGTTCTCCCCCTCTCTCGTGGAGATCTATTCGATGTAATCTTCTTTTTGCGGTGTGTTTGTATGAATTGTGGGTTTATGATCCAGTATTATCTATGGAAAATATTTGATTCTTCTCTGAATTCTTTTATGTATGATTGAGTTATCTTTGCAAGTCTCTTCGAATTACCCTTTTTGGTTTGGCTAACTAGATTGGTAGTTCTTGCAATGGGAGAAGTGCTTAGCTTTGGGTTCAATCTTGTGGTGTCCTTACCCAATGAGAGAAGGGGCAGCAAGGCACGTATTGTATTGTTGCCATCGAGGATAACAAGATGGATTTTTTATCATATTGCATGAATTTATCCCTCTACATCATGCCATCTTGCTTCAAGCGTTACTCTATTTTTAACTTAAAACTCTAGATGCATGCTGGATAGCGGTCGATGAGTGGAGTAATAGTAGTAGATGCAAAATCGTTTCGATCTACTAGTTTTGGACGTGATGCCTATATACATCATCATTGCCTAGATATACTCATAACTATGCTCAATTCTGTCAATTGCTCAACAGTAATTTGTTCACCCACCGTAGAATACTTATGCTCTTGAGAGAAGCCACTAGTGAAACCTATGGCCCCCGGGTCTATTCTCATCATATCAATCTCTGTCACTTTATTTACTTGCTTTGTTTTTACTTTGCCTTTTACTTTGCATCTATCTATCAAAAATACCAAAAATATTATCTCTATCAGATCTCACTCTCGTAAGTGACCGTGAAGGGATTGGCAACCCCTAAGCATTGGTTGCGAGTTGCTATCGTTTTGTGTAGGTACGAGGGACTTGTGCGTGGTCTCCTACTGGATTGATACCTTGGTTCTCAAAAACTGAGGGAAATACTTACGCTACTTTGCTGCATCATCCTCTCCACTTCGGGGAAATCCAACGAAGTGCTCAAGAGGTAGCAAGAAGAATTTCTGGCACCGTTGCCGGGGAGGCTCACGCAAGCAAGTCAACAATACCAAGTAACCATCGCAATCCCTATATCTCGCATTACATTATTTTCCATTTGCCTCTCGTTTTCCTCTCCCCCACTTCACCCTTGCCGTTTTATTTGCCCTCTCTTTCCCAATCTCCTCCTGTCTTTCCCGTTTGACTTTTTTGCACTTTGCCTTTCTGTTTGCTTGTGTGTTGGATTACTTGTTGCCATGGCACAAGATGATACCAAATTGTGTGATTTCTCGAATACCAATAATAATGATTTCCTTAGTACTCCGGTTGCTCCTCTTAATAATGATGAGTCTTGTGAAATCAATACCGCTTTGCTGAATCTTGTTACTAAAGATCAATTTGCCGGCCTTCCTAGTGAAGATGCCACTACTCATCTAAACAACTTTTTTGATTTGTGTGATATGCAAAAGAAGAAAGATACGGATAACAATATTGTCAAATTGAAATTATTTTCGTTTTCACTTAGAGATCGTGCTAAAGTTTGGTTTTCATCTTTGCCTAAAAATAGTATTGATTCTTGGAACAAATGCAAAGATGCTTTTATCTCTAAGTATTTTCCTCCCGCTAAGATTATCACTCTTAGGAACGACATCATGAATTTTAAACAACTTGATCATGAGCATGTTGCCCAATCTTGGGAAAGAATGAAATTAATGCTTCGCAATTGCCCTACTCATGGTTTGAATTTATGGATAATCATACAAAAAAATTATGTCGGATTGAATTTTGCTTCTAGAAATCTTTTAGATTCGGCCGCGGGAGGAACTTTTATGGAAATTACGTTAGGGGATGCTACCAAATTGCTTGATAATATTATGGCTAATTATTCTCAATGGCACACCGAAAGATCTTCTAGTAAAAAAGTGCATGCTATATAAGAAATCAATGTTTTGAGTGAAAAGATGGATGAACTTATGAAGATGTTTGCTCCTAAAAATACTCCTCTTGATCCCAATGATATGCCTTTATCTACTTTGCTTGAGAATAACAATGAATCTATGGATGTGAATTTTGTTGGTAGGAATAGTTTTGGAAACAATGCTTATAGAGGGAATTTTAATCCTAGGCCTTATCCTAGTAATCCTTCTAATAGTTATGGAAATTCCTACAACAACTCTTATGGAAATTTTAATGAGATGCCCTCTGAATTTGAGAGTAGTGTTAAAGAGTTTATGAATTCACAAAAGAATTTTAATACTTTGCTTGAAGAGAAATTGCTTAAAGTTGATGATTTGGCTAGGAACGTTGATAGAATTTCTCTTGAGATTGATTCTTTAATGCTTAGATCTATTCCTCCTAAGCATGATATCAATGAGTCTCTCAAAGCCATGAGAATTTCCATTGATGAGTGCAAAGAAAGAACCGCTAGGATGCGTGCTTCCAAAGATGCCTTTATTAAAGCGTGTTCTTCCAAACCCTATGAAAATCAAGATGAAGATCTAAAAGTTGTTGATGTGTCCCCCATTAAATCTTTGTTTTGCAATATGAATCTTGATGAATCTGAATATGATCTTCCTTTACCTAGAAGGCATTCTAAGAATCCGGAGTTTCTAGATCTTGATGATGAATTTGATGATAGCGGGATTGAAATAAATAAAAACCGTGATGTTGCTAAACCCACTATTTTTCATCTCAAGGAATTTAATTATGAAAATTGCTCTTTGATTGGTTGTATTTCCTTGTTGCAATCCGTGCTAGATTCTCCTCATGCTTATAGTCAAAATAAGGCCTTTACCGAACACATTGTTGATGCCTTGATGCAATCTTATGAAGAAAAACTTGAGTTGAAAGTTTCTATCCCTAGAAAACTCTATGATGAGTGGGAACCTACTATAAAAATTAAAATTAAAGATTATGAGTTTCATGCTTTGTGTGATTTGGGTGCTAGTGTCTCTACTATTCCCAAAGCTTTGTGTGATTTGCTAGATTTCCGTGATTTTGATGATTGCTCTCTAAACTTGCATCTTGCAGATTCCACTATTAAAAAACCTATGGTAAGAATTAATGATGTTCTTATTGTTGCAAATAGGAATTATGTGCCCGTAGATTTTATCGTTCTTGATATAGATTGCAATCCTTCATGTCCTATTATTCTTGTTAGACCTTTCCTTAGAATGATTGGTGCAATTATTGATATGAAGGAAGGGAATATTAGATTGCAATTTCCCTTAAAAAGGTATGGAACACTTATATAGAAAGAAAATAAAATTACCATTTGAATCTATCATAAGAGCCACTTATGGATTGCCTACCAAAGATGGCAATACCTAGATCTATACTTGATTTTATGCCTAGCTAAGGGCGTTAAACGATAGCGCTTGTTGGGAGGCAACCCAAATTTATTTCGTGTTTTTTGTTTTTGCTTATGTTTAGGAATAAATAATCCATCTACCTTCTGTTTGGATGTGGTTTTATGTTTTAATTAGTGTTTGTGCCAAGTAGAACCTATAGGATAACCTACGATGATAGTTGATTTGATTCTGCTGAAAAACAGAAACTTTGCACGCATGGATTTAGTTATGATAAATCAAAGAAACGTGCTTTTGCGTTGATTCCTTTTTCTGCTGTTCAATAAACAAATTGTCCAGGACTTCCTATTTTGGTAGAAGTTTTAGAGTTCCAGAAGTTTGCGTTAGTTACAGATTGCTACATACTGTTCTGTTTTTGACAGATTCTGTTTTACGTGTGTTGTTTGCTTATTTTGATGAATCTATGGCTAGTAAAATAGTTTATAATCCATAGAGAAGTTGGAATACAGTAGGTTTAACACCAATGTAAATAAAGAATGAGTTAATTACAGTACCTTGAAGTAGTATTTTGTTTTCTTTCTCTAACGGAGCTCACGAGATTTCTGTTGAGTTTTGTGTTGTGAAGTTTTCAAGTTTTGGGTGAATTCTTTTGATGGATTTTGGAACAAGGAGTGGCAAGAGCCTAAGATTGGGGATGCCCATGGAACCCCCAATATAATCCAAGGACACCAAAAAGTCAAAGCTTGGGGATGCCCCGGAAGGCATCCCCTCTGTCGTCCACTTCCATCGGTAATTTACTTGGAGCTATATTTTTATTCACCAACATGATATGTGTTTTGCTTGGAGCATCTTGTATTATTTGCGTCTTTGCTTGTTAGTTTACCACAATTATCCTTGCTGTACACACCTATTGAGAGATCCATATATGAATTGGAATGTGTTAGAATACTCTATGTGCTTCACTTATATCTTTTGAGCTTGATAGTTTTGCTCATAGTGCTTCACTTATATCTTTTGAGCATGATAAATTTTGCTCTAGTGCTTCAGTTATATCTTTTAGAGCACGGTGGTGGATTTGTTTTAAAGAAACTATTGATCTCTCATGCTTCACTTAGATTATTTTGAGAGTCATTAATAGCATGGTAATTCACTTAATGTTAATATACTTAGTGTTCAAGACATGTGAAACTTTCTTTTGAGTAAATTGAATACTAAGATAAGTTTGATGCTTGATAATTGTTTTGAGATATGGAGGTAATAATATCAAAGTCGTGCTAGTTGATAATTGTGAATTTGAGAAATACTTGTGTTGAAGTTTGCAAGTCCCGTAGCATGCACGTATGGGTAAAGTTGTGTAACAAATTTGAAACATGAAGTGTACCTGGCTTGTGCATCCTTATGAGTGGAGGTCGGGGATGAGCGATGGTCTTTTCCTACCAATCTATCCCCCTAGGAGCACGCACGTAGTTCTTGAATTTTTTGATGGCTTCTAAATTTTTGCAATAAGTATATGAGTTCTTTTGACTAATGTTGAGTCCATGGATTATACGCACTCTCACCTCTCCGCCTTTGCTAGCCTCTTCGGTACCGTGCATTGCCCTTTATCACCTTGAGAGTTGGTGCAAACTTCACCGGTGCATCCAAACCCCGTGATACGATTCGCTGTATCACACATAAACCTCCTTATATATTCCTCAAAACACCCACCATACCTACCTATCATGGCATTTCCATAGCCATTCCGAGATATATTGACATGCAACTTCCACCACCATCATCATGACATACATTAGTTTTGTCATATTGCCATTGCATGATCATGTAGTTGACATCGTATTTGTGGCAAAGCCACCATGCATTATTTTCCATATGTATCACTCTTGATTCATTGCACCATCCCGGTACACTGCCGGAGGCATTCATATAGAGTCATACTTTGTTCTAAGTATCGAGTTGTAATTGTTGAGTTGTAAGAAAAATAAAAGTGTGATGATCATCATTATTAGAGCATTGTCCCAAGTGAGGAAAGGATGATGTAGACTATGATTCCCCAATAAGTCGGGATGAGACTCCGGACGAAAAAAAAGGAGGCCATAAAAAAAGAGAAAGGCCAAAAAAATAAAAAAATGAGAGAAAAAGAGAGAAGGGACAATTCTACTATCCTTTTACCACACTTGTGCTTCAAAGTAGCACCTTGTTCTTCATGTAGTGAGTCTCATATATTGTGCTTCAAAGTAGCACCAAGATCTTCATGATAGTGAGTCTCATAAGTTGTCTTTTTATACTAGTGGGAATTTTTCATTATAGAACTTGGCTTGTATATTCCAATGATGGGCTTCCTCAAAATGCCCTAGGTCTTCGTGAGCAAGCGAGTTGGATGCACACCCACTAGTTTTCTTTTGTACAGCATTCATAGCTCTAGTGCATCCATTGCATGGCAATCCCTACTCCTCATGTTGACATCAATTGATGGGCATCTCCATGGCCCATTGATTAGCCTCGTCAATGTGAGACTTTCTCCTTTTTTGTCTTCTCCACACAATCCCCACCATCATATTCTATTCCACCCATAGTGCTATATCCATGGCCCGCGCTCATGTATTGCGTGAAAGTTGAAAAAGTTTGAGACTATTTGAGTATGAAACAAGTTGCTTGGCTTGTCATCGGGGGTATAGAAGTTGGGAACATCTTTGTGTGATGAAAATGAAGCATAGCCTAACCATATGATTTTGTAGGGATGAACTTTCTTTTGCCATGTTATTTTGAGAAGACATGATTGCTTTGATTAGTATGCTTGAAGTATTATTATTTTTGTGTCAATATGACTTTTGTCTTGAATCTTTTGGATCTGAATATTCCTATCACAACTACGAAGATTTATATTGAAATTATGCCAAAGTATCACTCCGCATCAAAAATTCTTTTTTTTATCATTTACCTACTCGAGGACGAGCAGGAATTAAGCTTGGGGATGCCTGATACGTCTCCAACATATCTATAATTTTCGATTGCTCCATGCTACTTTACCTACTGTTTTGGACTATATTGGGCTTTATTTTCCACTTTTATATTATTTTTGGGACTAACCTATTAACCGGAGGCCCAGCCCAGAATTGCTGTTTTTTGCCTTTTTCAGTATTTCGAAGAAACAGAATATCAAACGGAGTCCAAATGGAATGAAACCTTCGGGGTCGTGATTTTCCAAGCGAACGTGATCCAGGAGACTTGGACCCTACTCCAAGCAGTGCCAGAGGCGGTCACGAGGGTGGAGGGCGCCCCCCTGGGCGCGCCCCCTACCTCGTGGGCCCCCTGACGCTCCACCGACGTACTCCTTCCTCCTATATATACCTACATATCCCCGTACGATCAGAACAGGAGCCAAAAACCTAATTCCACCGCCGCAACCTTCTGTATCCACGAGATCCCATCTTGGGGCCTGTTCCGAAGCTCCGCTGGAGGGGGCATCCACCATGGAGGGCTTCTACATCATCACCATAGCCCCTCCGATGAAGTGTGAGTAGTTTACTTCAGACCTTCGGGTCCATAGCTAGTAGCTAGATGGCTTATTCTCTCTTTTTGGATCTCAATACAATGATCTGCCCCTCTCTCGTGGAGATCTATTCGATGTAATCTTCTTTTTGCGGTGTGTTTGTATGAATTGTGGGTTTATGATCCAGTATTATCTATGGAAAATATTTGATTCTTCTCTGAATTCTTTTATGTATGATTGAGTTATCTTTGCAAGTCTCTTCGAATTATCCTTTTTGGTTTGGCCAACTAGATTGGTAGTCCTTGCAATGGGAGAAGTGCTTAGCTTTGGGTTCAATCTTGCGGTGTCCTTTCTCAGTGACAGAAGGAGTTGCAGGAACGTATTGTATTGTTGCCATCGAGGATAACAAGATGGGGTTTTATCATATTGCATGAATTTATCCCTCTACATCATGTCATCTTGCTTAAGGCGTTACTCTGTTTTTACTTAATACTCTAGATGCATGCTGGATAGCGGTCGATGAGTGGAGTAATAGTAGTAGATGCAGAATCGTTTCGATATACTTGTTTTGGACGTGATGCCTATATACATGATCATTGCCTAGATATACTCATAACTATGCTCAATTCTGTCAATTGCTCAATAGTAATTTGTTCACCCACCGTAGAATACTTATGCTCTTGAGAGAAGCCACTAGTGAAACCTATGGCCGCCGGGTCTATTCTCATCATATCAATCTCTATCAATTTATTTACTTGCTTTGTTTTTACTTTGCCTTTTACTTTGCATCTATCTATTAAAAATACCAAAAATATTATCTCTATCAGATCACACTCTCATAAGTGACCGTGAAGGGATTGACAACCCCTAAGCGTTGGTTGCGAGTTGCTATCGTTTTGTGTAGGTACGAGGGACTTGTGCATGGTCTCCTACTGGATTGATACCTTGGTTCTCAAAAACTGAGGGAAATACTTACGCTACTTTGCTGCATCATCCTCTCCTCTTCGGGGAAATCCAACACAGTGCTCAAGAGGTAGCAGAGCTTCACCATATACCCCGATTGAAAAATCAAGCTGCAGATGAGTTGGCAAAGATAGGTTCAAAGAGAGAGGACATTCCCCGCAATGTGTTCTTGGAACATATTCATTCACCTTCAGTTCAGGAAGATCCTTTCACTGAAGAGTCGCCACAGCCCAAGAGTGCCACAGAACTGACTGAAGTCGAAATCCCAGCCGTGGTCGACTTGGTCATCGAGGTTTTGGGTCATTACTCCCGACTGGATAGTGCCGTACATTGCATACATTCTTAGGAAAGAACTTCCAGAGGATGAAGAAGAGGCTCGACAGATCGTCCGGTGATCTAAGGCATTTACTGTGATAAAGGGGCAGTTGTTCAGAGAAAGTGCAACTGGAGTCTGCCAGAAGTGCATCACACCAGAAGAAGGCCGAGTGATCCTCAATGATATTCACTCGGGGACCTGTGGTCACCACGCGTCCTCTCAGACCATCGTGGCCAAAGCATACCGAGCCGGATTTTACTGGCCGCGGGCCAATGAGATGGCTAAGGAAATAGTGGACAAGTGTGAAGGCTGTTAGTTTTACTCCAACATGTCTCATAAACCTGTGTCAGCTCTGAAAACATTTCCGCTCGTCTAGACTTTTGCCGTCTGGGGATTGGACATGGTTGGACCTCTGAGGACTGACAGGAGTGGATTTACTCATGTGCTGGTGGCAGTCGACAAGTTCACAAAATGGATCAAAGCCAAGCCCATTAAAAACCTTGAAGCAAGTAAAACTGTGAGTTTCATTAGGGAACTGATATTCAGATATGGCGTCCCACACAACATCATCATAGATAATTGCTCGAACTTCGATTATAAAGAATTCAGAACCTTTTGTGCCTCCCAAGGCACGAGAGTCGACTATGCTTCGGTCGCTCATCCTCGGTCGAATGGGCAGGCCGAGCGGGCAAATGGATTGATTCTCAAAGGGTTGAAACCCCGGTTGATGCATGACCTAAAGCATGCAGCAGGGGCTTGGGTCGACGAGCTCCCATGAGTACTTTGGGGATTGAGGACAACCCCTAACCGGTCGACTAAAGGACTCCATTCTTCCTAGTCTACGGAGCCGAAGCCGTGCTCCCTAGTGATTTGCTCCACAACGCGCCTCGAGTCGAACTCTTCTCAGAGGAAGAAGCAGAGCAGGCTCGGCAAGATGCAGTCGATCTCCTAGAAGAAGAAAGAGAGATGGATTTGATCTGGTCGACCATTTATCAGCAAGACTTGCGTCGATTCCATGCCAGAAATGTAAGGGGTCGGGCATTTCAAGAAGGAGACCTGGTTCTTCGAGTGGACCAGCAGAGACCACACAAGCTCGCTCCTGCTTGGGAAGGCCCTTTCGTCGTCACCAAAGTGCTCCACAATGGAGCGTATCGTCTCTTCAATGTCGAGCATAATAAAGATGAGCCACGCGCCTGGATGCCGATTTGCTCCGCCCTTTTTACTCTTAAGTATTTAGAACTGATGATATGTAATAAGAAGTACCTTTTAGTTTGATTATCAAAAGACATGATTTTACAGTCTTCTGAACGATTGTTGTTCATTTTTTACATGTTTTCAAAATCCTGCCGAGTGATGAGTCTGTCTCTCACTCGGGGGCTTAGCTGCGAATCCGTTTCGCCTAAGTAATAAAAATCCTGCCGGGTGGTGAGTCTTCCTCTCACTCGGAGGCTTAGCTGCAGTCCAGTACTCGCCTAAGTAATAAAAAATCATGCCGAGTGATGAGTCTGTCTCTCACTCGGGGGCTTAGCTGCGAATCCGTTTTGCCTAAGTAATAAAAATCCTGCCGAGTGGTGAGTCTGCCTCTCACTCGGAGGCTTAGCTGCAGTCCAGTACTCGCCTAAGTAATACAAAATCCTGCCGAGTGGTGAGCATGCCTCTCACTCGGGGGCTTAGCT